>NC_086231.1:15733888-16047777 GCF_036321145.2 Pelmatolapia mariae | reverse complement strand
CCTCTATTTGTATCTCACAAGTTAGCTGTCAAAAAGGGGCCTAAATTTAAAATAAACAGGATCTTTAATACTAATGCCGCTTTAAAAAAAAATTGCATGGGAATTGCATCGGGCTGGCATCCTGTCTTCTCTCTGGGGTATGATAATTGCAGAGGGTTGGATAGAACAGTTGGAGGTCCCAGCCATCTGCTTCTTCACTGCAGCCTAAAGAAGAGTGGTGATCAATAGTGGTCAAGTAGCAGATGACACTTCCAATCGAACAAAGGGTATATTTTACATAACAGTACTGTTGTCCCACTAAGGAAAACAAACAAAAGTGTTTCTGATTTACTATTTTTTTTAAAGTTACTCTTTCAGTTTACACTAAATCTGGAACCATGTGGCATTACAGTGATCATGGACTGTTTGGCCTTGATTAGATAGCACACCAAAGGCTTATCTTTCAGTCTTAAATGCTAAAATGGACTGAAGGACTCAGTGTCACCAAAACGATGTTAACTGGGAGATTGGTTTTCTGGTTTCATAGAAACATTGTATAAACAAGCCTTAATGGAAGAATTTCCACTTCACAGCTGAGACTTTCTAGTTTTTAATGTTATTATATGATTGGTCATGAGTGATTTCAGCCATTTTGTCATTTGGGTTTGTGCTATAAGAATAATCTACTGAAAGATGCTGCCTATTTTCACTATTTTAAGTCTCACACGTGCTCACTGGTCATACAATAATGACTGTATGTTTGTATGTATGTTTGTGTCTCATCTTGGATGACTGGACCAATCTCATCGAAACTCTCTATAGTGAGCATCAACATCTATATGGCGTATACAGATATTTTATAAAAATACTACAGTCCCATGTATTTGTAAATTTGACAGTTCAATTGAGCACTGCATGGCCACCTTACAACTGCGTTCACCACGTGGTTATTTGTAATTTAGTGCCTGCATGCTGCATTTGTTTAGTTTGTGCACATTCGTAGTTTGATACGATATGTATTTTAACGGTCAGCGAAAATTTTCAAGCATCAAGTCATCAAAGTAGGCCACTATAAAAACGTAAAGTCTAGAAAATAGTGCTGCAGAGCAAACAACAACAATGTGGAGATAAGAAAGGAAGTCTGAATGATCATCATCATGTCAGGAGACAGTTCATGAAGCAACGCATTGGATATTAGTTGATCTTTAATAAAATACTATATATTAATATGATATTAATATTTATATTGTTCAATATGTGACATTTAAGAGAATTGCTATATTATTACAATCAGGATTGTTCTGGTAAATTTACCAGTATACAGATCTGAGCTAACACCAAAAGCCCTGCATGCAGCACTGGGTGTTAGCTAGTATCTCTGAATGATTTTTACATTTTCAAGAAAATGCATTTTGCCTAATCTTAAAATTTAGCTTCCAGTCTACCAAAAAAAGACTTATGATATGACCTATATGACCTATGATCTACAGAATGGTTATTATGAATTTCATATAACTGAAATCTTCTTATTTCAGCTGGTCCCTTTAGCTAAGTACACAGCAGATTTTATCCCTAGCATCCTCCTGTGTTACACTAAACCTCTATATTGCTTCCTTCACTACATCTATAAACCTTCTCTGAAATCTTCCTTTTTCCTTTATGCCTGGCAACTCCATCTTCAACATCTTTTGTCCAACATATCCACTATCCCTCCTCTGCACATCCCCAAACCATCTCAGTTTTGCCCCTTTAGGCTTTTTCCAAACTGCTTAGCCTGAGCTATCCCTATATCCTATGATTTCTAATCCAATTCCAGTAAAAGTCTTAGCATCTTCACCTCCACCTCTCCAGACCATACATCATAGAAGACCTCAATACCATCTTGTAAACCTTACCCTTCACCCTTCTTGCTATCCTTCTGTCACAAATCACACTCGACAAAAACAAAAAACAAATATATGCTTAAACTGCAGTTAATATCACATTCAGTAATCATCAGCAGTGGAGAGCAATGTGACCTTCAGGTTCATTTAAGAATGTATCTAGAACATTGGATCTTATTGAAATGCTACCAGAATGTCTGTAAAAGGAAAGCTACAAGAAGCTTAAAGAGATCAAGATGAAAATGTGATCTAAAGAGACCACACAGATCCTCCATCTGCCTCCTCTAAAGCTCTCTTTGAGGGCCTCTAAAGGAAAATAGATGCCTTTGAAGAAACAGGCCTCAAGCCTCAATGGGTTGTAAAAATATTTCCACTGTTGGGATTCTTGCCAGCAAGTGAAGCTGAGACAGGAGCGTGCCTGTGCAGAAGTGGTTCTTGTGGCAGGCTGAAAGTGGGAGGGCTTATCAAAGTTTTCATACTGGTCACTGGTCGCTTCCTGTCTCCGAAAGTGCTCATTGTCTCAAAGGGCAAGATTGAAATAGACATGATGAACAACACATTATGATTTTTCTTCAAATGCTTGGTTCTGTTCACAATAACCAGCAAAAATGTGCTTCAGTTAGATTGGGATTCTTTTTACCTCCTTATCAGGTTTATGAGCTAAACTTCCTCAGACTGTAGTCCTGCCCTCATATCTGTAGATGGAGGCATCTATTTTTGGGCTCCATCAATCAATTGCATATGTTTTCAAAAAAGACTGTATTGTGTATCATGTCATATGTTGTTAACAGCCCTAGGGAGTTAACAGTGACTAAAACCAAAACATGTAATCTAGAAAACAAGCAAGCAAAATAGAAAAATAAAACACTCATTTGTGTCCAGTGATATTAAGACTTTGATTGTTGGGTCAGATTTTGGCAGTCTTGGTCTACTTTTGTGTTTTTTTGTCCTTTTTAAAGAGTCTAATACTGTGCTGACTCACTTGAAATAACACTTTGTGAGCCAGGTCCTTCTGACCTTTTCATGTCAGTCTGCAAAGTGTACGCACAGAAAAGTAGCTCACATTCGCTTTGAGTTGGCTTTTAATTTCCCACTTGCTTACATGTATTGCTAAAAGGTCATTTTTGTCTGTAGGCCATATTGATGTCAGTACTCACCTATGTTTATGTGATAATACACATATATTATGGAATCAGCTGATTACATTTAATATTATTAAGGGGGTGAGGATTTATATATTGTGTGTGTTTTTTTAATCCCACGTTCAGTGTGTGTATGATTTTGGCACTGTATGTGGCCTGTTTTCACATAGATAAAATACTGTCTGTCAGGAAGAGAAGGGGGGATCACTGGGCTTCCTGTCAACAAGAGGAAGCAGCCTGCACGTTTGGCTGTTAATGTCAGATGTTGGGGAACTTCATATCTGAACACGCACGGAGTGAGAATTTACATCATGCATTGTAGTTAATTATGGAGAAGTCACAAACACTGATGGAGTATTTGAGAAAAGCTTTATTTCATTAAACCAAAAACAACCTCACAGATTGTTTGAAGGGCTCTGTAGAGTGAGAATGAAAAGCAGGGGGAGGACAGATCAGAGCCAGAAATATTACACATGAAGCAAGTCTGGTTTTGTTCTGGAAAAAATGCTTCTTTCAAGTTTTATGGGGGGGTTTGAAGCTCTTTATAATAAAAAGACTATAGAGCAGATGAAAAAAAATTATATACTGTATTTTCACCATATTTTCATCAATTTGAATTTATGTCCCTCAGGCTGATGAAATAGCTATTTGCTTCGTTCTCATCTTCTAAAGTTAGACTGCACACAACAGCTTAATTTGTACCACATACAACAATAGACACACAGCAGTGAACCTAAAAGCACACTTATAGCCAGTATTGAATCCTTAATAAAGTGGTTTTTGAGGTTCGACAACCTGATACTCAACTACAAGTCTCAACTGAATATGTGCAGCTGTGATAAGCCACCAAGCAACACTTGGGAGGAATTTGTCATTTGCACTATTCTCAACATAACAGAGGTGCTGTCAGACAGTAATTCTAAACTCTAACCTCAAGACGACCTTTGCCAGCTTTTATTGTATATACACTATCCACTATAAGTGCATGCAGTTTAATTATAACCACTTCAGAAGTGCAGCTAAAAGTCTCTTAACAGTGTCCCCAGTCTGGCAGTTCAGTTTAAGACAAAAACAATAACTTTCTGATCCACATTTCGTTTGGTTCCCCAGAAAGAACTGTTTTGTGGGGGCATTTTTGTTTTTATTGCGGAAGTTCCATGACAGAAAGATACTGCATTTGTGCTTGTGGGAAACCGTTTGTAATTGTTTCCAGCGGCCTGTTAGTTTCCAGCATTCTCGTTTATTTTTTCACTCCTGTTATACTGTCAATAGTTGACGTCACCATGGTAGCTGATTGGCTTTTAGTTCCCCCCCCAGAGTTGGGTGACAGACTTGCGAGAGAGGAAAGGAGGAGTGGGAATAAAAATAGACTGCACGCCTGCTTTGCATTGTGTATGAAGAGCAACTGCACACAAAAGCATAGGTACACTGAAAACACACAATCCACTTTACAGTCCAACAGTGATGTTGCATGTGCAAGGTCATAAAAGAATCCTCTTTTCTTAGATGTGTTCAGGTTCTAGTTCTTGTTCTTTCCGTGGATAGTTTAGGATTGTACTAACAATTGATGCTAGTCCCACGTTAAAATAAGCTGACATGTCCACCCTTATGATGCACATCTTGCAAACAAAATGCAAGAAAGCATTTTAACTGCTCAAATAGAGTAGAAAAGTATTTAACTATTAGTCCATTTACAAAAGTGTGCTTTGTCTGAAAACTGGGACAAAGGACATCGACATCACATCCAGTGAGACTTGGGTAAAAGTATGTCTCGAGTGTGTCTCCATAACCTCAAACCTCATAAGTGGTGGGAGTTGTAAGGGCTAGTCAAAAAGTTCCCCTTGGCTGCTGAAGCAGAGATAATTGGACCCAGGTTCAGCCAGAGTTTTGGTATTCTCAGCTCGAGCCAACTTTTGATCTTCACAACTTCTCCTAGCAGACAGGGTCTGTATGTGAGCAGAGTCGACTGACTACGTGACATGTTTAACTTAATTTCTGCACGTGAGGATTTCTGATCCATTTCCATCAGGTCATATTTTTTTTTCCTTAGATCTTACGTATGTGGATTATCATGTTTAGGGTACGCATATAGTCCCAAGTGATGAACAATAGTGGCAAATGCATTGTTTATGCTTACAAGGGTTTAATTAATTTGTTTCAGTGTGCAAAGTCAAAGATTAATCCTATTGACCTTATAAATAACTTAATTTACAATCTGATCCCATGAGAAAGTGAGGGGTTTGAAGGCAGTGCCTTTTGTTTTTGGCCCCTGTTGTATTGTAGGCTGTAAAATTAAAATCAGATCAATCATTTCACTTTGGCCACTGCTCAATATAATGATATAATACCAGCAAAACTATTAAAATTCCAATTTGTTTTAGTGTCTTAAGTGCCAATTAACTCAACCTTAATGTGGCCATTTAAGGACATTTGGAAAGGTTGCCGATTGTCTCAAACACACATAAAACTGCAACTAATATCTATTTAAATCAGCTTGAATTTTAGTCTAAAATTTACTCAGTGTGCTTAATATGCTTAATCATATTGTGCAAATATACCTTGAATATCCTTAAGGCATGGTCCTTACAGTGGAAATAAGAAGAGTTCAAACAATGGATGTCTTTATACTTAGACTCAAAAACTTCAGGAAATTGAGAAAGAAAATAGTCCCTCAGATTTAAAATGTCAACAAAGTGAAGTACAATCTGGCAGTCTGTGGAGAAATTCCCATGTTGTTTCTCTTGCAGCACATTTATATTCACACAGATTTTTTAGATTTATTTTTTACTTTTATAAAGATGTAAACACACAACATTACATGGATGAATGTAGATTCTACTGGTGCAGATCATAAACTGTGAAGTTTCAAAGATGTAACTTGAGAAAAGTGCCCTTCATCATATATGAGGAAGAAGCTTCTTGACCTTAGTGTGGCTGGTTCTAGAGTGCTGATTGTTCTCAGCTGCTCTACCAATGAAAAATGCAGTCTCTCTGTCTTTGAGCATGCAGGACTCTTGTTATGGACTCAACCATTTTCTGCACATCCCTCACAGCAAGCAGTAATTCGTCTGTCATCTTTGTCCGTGTGAGTGTTGCTGTATGTAATATGTCTATCATCAGGTTGCAGGAAAGAAATTCAGCCTGTGGGATGACTTCCTCGTTGAGGGCAGAAGAAGTGGTCAGCAGGAAATGACCTTGGAGGATCTGTTCCAGTGTATCAGGGTATGGCCTTCTTATTTCTTTCAGCAAGGAAACACACTTTCTTCACAGCGGGTGCTGCTGAGTACACACATGATTTTTTTATTAACCTTTCCACCCCTCTACACAACGCCCATTGTATAACCTGACTTGCTATTTTACACTTACCTTCTCAGAGAAATAAAAATTACAGTGAATAAGCATTAGAGAATAAAAATCTTCTTGCTGTTGAAATTTGTAGTGGGTTAAAGAGTGGCTTTGATAAGTAAACAGGTAATTGCTCCTTTTATTAGTAAAACAATACTTTTGAAAATAAGATCTACAAATTCATGCAGTGAACAGTTTAACTGAAAAACTTCTCATAAATGTTGCATTTTCCTGTTTCTGCACTGTTTTTGTCACAGTTTTTGTACCTTTTCAGTCCTCTCAGCAGTTCAGAATAGAGCTGTGCTTTGGTTGAAGGCAACCTTGACACTGTTGTACTTTAATCACGGTCTGGGTTGTCTGGGTTGTCCATCTTATCACCAGTAACAAAAGACAAGAGCAGCACGTGATACTGAATTCAGTCCTCTACTGTGAGGAATGGCAAGTCGTTTAATTTCAGGATGTCACTCCCATCCCAGATAGAGTGGTACAGCTGACTGTTGACCTGAATGTCGTATCCTAGAATGCAGTGATGGAAAACCCATCCTTAACATCCCATTGTAACTCTGATTTTAACCAACATGCAAACTCTTCCTGTTTTTAGTGCGATCTTTATTACTTTTCTACACTGTACATTTGATCTCTGAGTCACTGTCTTCATCATACGTATGAGATATGTTTGTTTCAACCAGAACATCTGAGCACAGCACACCCAGCCTATTTGTTAGGTGCTTGCAATCTTGCTCTGAACAGACATTTGGTTTATTGATGGTGTTGGATTTTATTTTTCTGAGGAAGCAAAGGGAAAATAAATTGGCACGTCTTCTCAGTGCTCCAGTTTTTTCTTTTAACCTTTTAACCACTGGGTTTCCTTAGTTTGCTTGTGGAGTTTCCTGAACTGCTGCAGACTTTCAGCTCTGCAGACTGGTGTCCTTGCAGAAGGACATCAGTCTTTGTTACTGCGTGCACTCTATCTGTGTTTACTGTCATGGCTTATTGTGCTTATTATACTGTACTACAGATTTAATCTTGACTATTTGTCTTTGTGCAGGAAAAGTGCAACTTGAATGTCTGCAGTCTTTTCTATGGGAATTCTGTCTTATTCAATGGACACAAAGAGAGGCTGAAGAAGAGGTATGTCTTAAAACACAGATACAGTACAAACTGCCCATCACTACCTTTACGTGACCTTTACTGCACATATAAACAGTCACAATAAGCAACAGTCTCCTGTTTGTTTAGAGGCTAATGAGGTGTTTCCTCCTAGCCGGTGAGGAGAGAGCATGTTGACACACTAACACGCATCACTAAACACAGATGACTGAAACTCCTCCTCGGGTTTCCTTCTGTTTGTTGAGGAAAGACGTTAAAGAATAAAATGAGCGTGACATTCTTTTTCTGCATTGTAGAAGAAGCTATGGTGTTTGACCCATTCAATGCTGCAGCAAATTAAAGGCATGTTTCATTAGCTCCAGGGTGTTTGAAATGAATCAGATGACTCGTGCTGCAAACTGTCCTTATCAGTTAAATAAAGACCCTGCAGGATTTTTCGATTCCTTGAAGAGAGTAGGAGGGAAATGTAATAAATCACTTTTCACCTCCAAACTTTATAGGCAATGGCTCACTGGGTAAACTGAAATATTCGATTATTAGTCCCGTCTGCCAAAATAATGTTGTGAGTACTTGAAGCTCAAGTCTCTGGGGAGCTGGTGTTGTTGTTATGATTAGGTTAACCTACAGGGAGAGAGAGGTGCAGACTGCGGGCCATGTGGACAGCAGACCATACAAGATAAATGTCCTCTGGTGTATTCACTTCCTGTGCAGTCACCCTGTCCAGAGCTTCCTATGTTGGACCACTGAAAAGGGAACATAAAAACTTGGACAATGCATTTGTTATTGGGGTTAATTTTCTTCTATCTGCTAGTTATTAGTTATGTTTAAGATTTTTCATGCAATATAAAGCTATGTGGAGATATATACTACAAAAGAGGTATTAGTAGGAGCATCTGATTAATAGTGAGAATATGCAGTTGTTCAACACAAGCTTTGATTTCCACATTATTATTTAGAATAATTATGATTTATTTATTTATTGATTGATTTGCAGAGTGTCTGATGTAGTGAAGGAGGTAACAAAGGAAGACATCCCTCCACATAAGAAGATGCTGGAATTAATCCCGTCATTTTCTGAAGATGAGGACTGCGAGTCAGTCCCAACTATCAGATACCTTTACTTGTGATACCATCAGCACAGTTTCAGTGAATATGAGTTGCATGGATCTACTGCTGTGTAACAATGGGAATTCTCAGGATCTAACATTTAAAAATGAACAGATTTTATTACCTGACCTTGATATTTGAATGATTTTCTTCTATGTTTTTATTCCTCGTGTTTTTAAATTATTGAAATGGCATGATTTTTGTTAGACCGCATTCTTTGTTGTGTTAATGAACTATGTTTAAAAAACACTGATATATCGATTTATAAATCATTATACGGAAAATGAGGAATCTTGGCAAACTGCACTCTTTTACCTAAAATTTTGAGAAGTTATGAAGTTGCAAAGACATACACGATAGATCTCCCACTACTGGGCCAGTGTTGGTAATTAGGCTTAAGTTAATGTCATGCTGTGCACAGTGTTTATGGATATGGAAGATATACTGCCATATGTTCAGGGTGGAGAAGCCAAAGTCATTTAGCAGGATTTCATCTGTCCTCAGCATGCTTCTGTACATTCCCCGCCCCTTTCTGCAGCCTCAATGTTTCACTCCACACCCTCACATTAACAGGCTGACATTATTAGCACGCTCTTGATGCTCTTGTCTGAATTTGATTTATATAAAGTGAATCAGCTTTGTAATTTTCTCTGCAACTACTTAATATATGTCTTCAACTTTACCTTGTAATTTGCATGATGATACAATTTGCGATTACATTCAGTTGGAACAATAAAATGCCTCTTTGAGGAACAAGTTATTTCTGTGTATTTCATGAACAGACCTCAGTTCCCCAACCATCATTTAAAATGTTCTTTCTCTGCTGGTATTGTGCATGCAGTACTGTGCAAGTCTCTTGAGCCACTTCGCATTTCTTTATATAAATTGTTTCCGAGGAGCCAGATGTTCTCCAAATTTTCAAAGTTGCCTTGCGTAATAGTTCTTCAGGCTTTCTGGAGAGTTTTTACTTGGACATTGGATGCCTTTTGCTCATTTTTAATTTTGTCCTTGACTGTTGTAATCCACATTATACTAATGTATGACCTATTTCAGCATAAAAAAGGCACCTAACTCAATGGATAAACTAGTGTAGTGCCTACATATAACTGACAACTTAGCAAAGAAACAATTTCAGTTGTATCTTTAGACACTTTAGATACTAGCAGATTGTTGCAAACACAAAAAAATTGTTTGTGTTTTTGAATCTATGAAAAAATGCCAACGATGACAATCGTTTGACATTCGTGAAATAGTATTTTTGCACCAGCAAGAAGATTCCTGAAAAGCTATTAGCTGAAAACTTGGCATATCTCTGCATGATATGCAGTGTGGGCTTCAAAGGAAATTGGACAAGTGGAGGACAAAAGAAGAAGTGACAGACGTACGAAAACTATCTACAGCAGATGAACAACATCTGAAAGTCCAGCAATACCTTGACACAATACCTGAGAAATGTCTGGTTCTTGATCTGTGAAGAAGCCTTCTTAAGAAAGGGAAACAGGCAGAAAATGCTAAGGTATGCTAAATTACACAAGAGCTGGACTTATAGTTATTGGAAACAGGTTTAATGAACTGTCATGGTTTGGGACTGGATTTCAGGCAGTGGTCAAAAATGATGGAATTATGAACCCAGAAATGTATCGTCAGAAGTTGATCCACCATGCAATACCATCTGAAAAGCATCCGATTGGCTATAGATTCTTTTTTTTTTTTTTTTACCATGAGAGTGATGCCAAACACACTGCCAGTGTTGTAAAAGCATACCTGGATAGAAACACACATACTCCAGCAGTCACGAACCTGCCTCTCCACAGTTGCCTTATATAATGTATTTCCATATGCACGTGTTTCAATAAACTGGATCTAGTTTAGGCTTTCCTAGGAAAACATAAAGAAATGAGAAGTGGATCAAGACTTTTGAACTACACTGTGCAAGTTTTGATGTACACCACTCTCTTTTCTTAATCTGGTACAAACTCTGTGCCCTTTACACAGCTCCTAAACCTTGTTTTGTATTTGTTTTCTGTTTGTTTTTAACTAATTGGTGTGATACAATAATTATATCAACGCATTTCAGTCGTTTTATGTCTGTTAAAAGTTGACACAAAATACTGCTGTGATGATGAAGCTTTAAGATGATTAAAATTATTTGAATGCAAAACATTGATTGGTTTTTGTACATTTTTAATATTCTTGTAGCATTTAGCACTGCTCAGACAAACAGGGACAGACAAATTTGCATTAAATAATAATACTACTAATAAAAATAATAATAATCAGCTTTTATTCTGAAAATATAAACACTGAAAAAATAATAGTTCTTTTGAAACGGGTGTCTGTAGGTACAGTCTTCAGATGTAGCCAATGATGTCATTGCATATGATGGGCTGCCGGCTCCCTGTCTTCATGAGAGCGGTGAACTGGTAAAAATCAGTGTCCAGTGTATGTAGACCTGTGTGGGACTGGTGAAAGAAAGGTTTGAGTCCTTGGAGTCCCACGGGACAGGACATTCGTTTAGAAGCCTCTGCACCCCTGCAGCCCTTGGTGGAGTCTCCTGGCCTCTGCCTCATCTCCACACCTTTGGACACCCCTGCAAGTTTTCGGCGCATGTTAACCAGAATGTCTTTGGCAAGACGTCGGCCTGCATTTGGTTTTTGTTCTGCTGGCTCAGGGAGCTCCGGTAGGTCCATCCAATTCTTTATTAGGTCAGCAAAACTGTTGTCACCCAGAACCAAGGGTTGTCTGTTCCTGCTGCGGCTTAGCAGCAATGTCGTCCAGTCCTGTTGCTCACTGGCCTCGAATGATGTCCAGCGCTCCAGACAGGCGTCTGATGTTGATTTGGGTCGGATACGACCAGAAGGTCCTCTGTTTGTGCGGAGACAGGCAGAAGAAGAAACTCGTATGTTTCTGGTCCTCCTCAGCACCACGCCTTCATCAGGCCAAGAAGCTTCAGAGTAACCTGAGTCAAAGTCCACACTCTTCTCACTGCTGGGAGAGCCCTGTTTCAGCCTTTCATGCTCCTGTTGCTCTTCCTCTTCTTCCAGTGGGCTGGCCAGGCAGCAGGCAGAGTCATAGGTGCTGGCTTCACTGGCATCAGAAGCACGCAGTCGAGTGAGTCGCTCTTGCTGTGCCCTCTGTTTGTAGAGCCGAGTGACAGCGAAAGACTGAACACATGGTTCGCTAAGTGGCCTCGGCCTGCTTATCTGCTTCAAGTCCTGCAGGGATCTCCTCATGTACTGCATGTGGTCCCGCAGGCAGTCAGAAGAATCTCCTAAACACAGCTTCACAACAGGAGAGGCAGACAGTTAGTGGTGCAAGGAGAATTTAAATAAAGTCTATTCAAAATTGACATGTCCACCAAAACTACTTAAGTAAAGACAAGCTATGTTCATTCGTTGCAACAGACAAGAGAGCTCCTAGGCCGCCTTCCAACATATCCCATCATCCCCTGGCTAGTCTAGCTAAATCTTGAACAGTTCAGTGTGTTATTTCCAGGACTCGGCCAATAAGATTTTTACCAGCTGAGATCACTGCGCTCTCTGACCATATAACAACTCAAACATTCCTGAAAAACCTCAGCTTTATGGAGACCATCCCATGCAATATGAGTCCAGAAAATGAATTAAAAGCACAGGATGCACATTTCATACTGGGGAAAACTCTCCCTGCCTCCTAAATTTAGAGGGGAAGTTGAACAAAGTAGAGCTTAGTCTGGAGTGGAGTGTGAAGGCTCACATATCCTCTCTGGATTCCCCTAGTTCACAGGATGTGGACTGGCATGTATTATAAAACAGGAAGTGACAGCAACATTTTGGAATTGCACAAAGATCATGTGCTCAGTGTTAATTAAACCATCTCCCAGTAGGCAGTATAATTATATTGATGAAAAAATCCTTTAAATTTTAATCTGCACTTTGATCATTACAAAAATGAAGAAAAAACTACAATTTACTAAGTGTTCCTGGGTCAGGAAGTTGCAAAAATGCCTCCAGTCTAATCCGTAGTGCTATTGTTTAGCTTTCAAGTTCTTACAATATTTGGCTTGCTGAGCTTCTAACTCCTGCCACTGTTTGTCTTGGAGTACTAAAGGTACCACAATGCCATGATGTTATCACAGCTGTGGGTGCTGAACCATTTGGCCTCTGGGGGAGACTTCATCTGACATGCAGAGACATCCACTGTGAGATTCTGTGGTCAGTCTGCCACTTTTAAAATGCCCTGTTCTTCTTGGCTGCTTTCACACAATGGGCTAGAAGTGATTCACCCAGCTGTGTGCTTTTGGCAAAGACAGTCTGGTTTGAATTAACAGTGACTTAGTGGATTAAAGCACTATAAAGAGAAGTTTATCAAGGAATAAAATAAAAACAAAACAGAAAATAAATACCAAAAAACTAGGAGAAGCCAGTGCCTTAATAAAGCTTCACATAGTGGGTTTACTAAGGGGTGTGGGCATTTGTACTCTTAATGAAACTAATGCAGCACCTAAAATACAAGTAAACTAAAGAAAAAATAAACTTACCATTGCTTGTGAGAAAGTGAAGTTCAAACCCCGTGTTTTTTTCTGCAAACGAAAAGAGAGTAGTGGATTAAGTTGTGAGCGTGTGGCAACTACCACCCCTCCTAAAAACACAGCGGTTTGCCAATACTCACCTCTGTATGTGGCTCGAAATGAATCGCAGCACAATCAACAACAACTCCTCAGATGAACAGCTGATCGGAGGTTTGTTCTCTCTTTGTGGGTCCTCTCTCCTCTGAACCAAATGAAGCTCCGTCAGCGGACTTTGTCGATGCTGAGCTTTTTGTCGCAGCGAATCAGCACAGCCCATTACAAAACAGCCAATAGTGAGTCGCCTGAAATAAGATGCCCCCTGGAGTCATTTCAGTAGTTCCCGCTGTGCGTTTCACACCACACTGTTGGGACTCCACATCTGGAGCTCTTTAAATTAGACACCTGAGAATACTCCAGTCATCCAATTGCTATTTTGAATTTTCTGAGCACTATACATTTCCAGCAGAGTTATTATAGTTTCCTATTTTCCAATTAGTTTATACTTTTTTAAAAATTTCATTTTGACTGTTTTTGTATCCGTTTAGTTTCCAGAGTAGTGCTGCTCGTTTCGGTTTAGTTGTTATTGTTTGGAAATGTTTTTGCTATTTTCAGTGTTAATATTAGTCTTTTATTGTATGGAGGAAATATGCCAGAGACAGGATCTAGGAAAATTACTACAAGCAACAAAAAATAACTTTTTGAAAGCAGTTGACTTTCAGTCTTATAGACAACTTTCAATAAACATGCCCGTTAAATACTCATGAGCTAAGTTATGATACAGTTTATTAGATTAAGAAATACTAAAACTAAGGACATTACCTCTATATCCCCCCCCCCCCCCCCAACAACTTTACAAATAATTTCAGTTAGTTTAAACCTTTACTAAAAGTCGATTTTTTTTTATTTTAGTTAAATAAAATGTTTTTTTCCACGTGTAGTTTTAGTTAGTAATTTAGTTATAATATATATAATGAAAAAATAGTGAAAAAATGTGATTTCAGTTGATAAACAAGCATTTAAAAGACATTTTTTAGTTCACTCCAGAATCGTGCAGGCTACTAAAGGCCGCTGCTGCAGAGCGGTTTAGGAATACAGCTGTGCCTGAAGTCCCAGGTATGTATTGATAGAAATAAATCTACATGTCGCCACCTTGTGGATCTTTTCCACAAAACTTCTTCAGCAATGCGTATTCACTATTCTATTCTAATGGTCCTTTTGAAACGCAAAATGCCTTCTGGCATGACTACCGCGCGTCATTATCTCACCTCTTTATATGCTGACAACACTCTGTATTGTAATTCAGCAAAGTTTAGGTTGCAGTCGCACTCATTTCTTTGCTTTAAGTACCTATTACATGCTCAGTTGCAAGAACTAACGTGTAAACAAGTTTGGCTTATAGCTGCAGTTTGTCCGAATGGTATTTAATAGTCTTGTTTTACCAAAATACTTTTTAGTTTAGTTGCATGATTTTCCTTTTCTTCTCAGTTTTTTGTTGATGTCTTTTTAATCAGCAAAGTGCTTATTCTATATTTTAAAGTTGCTCAATTCATTGTCTTTAGTGTCCTTTTGCTAGTGAACTGGTTAAAAAATGAAGAAACAAAATAAAGTATTCTGAATTTTCCTTTAACACATCACACAGCAGAATAAAAGATCATGTGACCAAACCTTTATTTACGTTTAACAAGTGAATGACTTTAATCTTAACAAACAACTATCATCCATTTGTCTTGGTATTGTGGTGCATCCTAAATGACGGATTATGTGAACTGAAGTGGAGTAGAAATAGCCCTAGTTCACACTATGAAGATAGCATGTCTCTAAAGAACGAGTGTAAACAGATATCAAGGCACAAACATATGTAAAAAGACTTGGATTGAAATAAAAAGTACAGAACGATCCATGTTAGGAACAGACATAACCACTTAAAAATCTTGCAGATATCTTAAAAGTGACACATAACCATTTATGTTTTGTTTCTTTTAAGAAGTTACTTAAGGAATGTTAATCAGTTTGTGGGGAATACAGGCTAATCTATGGACAAGTCATGCAGAACAATGCACTATAGTACAAGAGTGAATATTGATTCTGTGTAAACATTGTACAAAAACATTTTCCCTTCATCCATTTTCATTCTCCATGCTTGTTGGTTTTCTTCTAAAAAATAAGTTCTGTTTACAGTCAAAAGGTTCATAAAATGCCAGTTAACATAAGTTAATAGAATTTTTATAAAAAAGGTTCGTTTGACTTTATCCTCTTATTAAAATTCAAAAGTAAAAGGCAAAGTAAAATGTAAACCTAAAAGGAAAACACAATAAGAGATCCAAATATAAAAGAACGCTGAATAAGTCAAATAAATACCAAGAGGTTCCCCAACTGGTCCACGAAAATGGAAAACATGTTTTTTTTGTTGTTTTGATCCCTCCAGTGTTTTGATTTAGTCATTTGGTATAATGAGATTGCAGGTCTTAATTGTGTCAAACTTTACTCTTACAACAATCATTTATTGAAGGCCAGTTGGCCAACATAAAGTTACACAGTTTCCAAATGCAATTAAAAAAGCAGATCTTTTCATGTAAGTGCCTTAATTGTTATTTGATTGCTTTTGTCAAATTAGAAGGTTCTCGGTCATATATGTGTACAAGTAACCCCTGATAAGGAGCAGTAAGCTATACAGTATATAAAAACAATAACAACAGATCAGACAGATAACGTGATGGTTGCAAAACAGTGATTGTTAAAGTTCTTTCAGGTTCCCCCTCTAGGAATCAGTTCTCTTATGGTTTTCATTATGAAAAGCAGTAATCATTCATGGCTATTGCAGTCACTCATGCAGTCTGTGTGCGTCGGGTTTTGTCCTGCATGAAAAGACAAAGAAGTATACATTCTTTAGACAAGTAAATGTACATAATATAAAATGAAGAAAAAGGAGCTCTTGTTTCACGTTTGACTTTCTGATTTCTAGTGTTGATTACAAATTTGATTCTTAGTGAAAAAATTGCACAGATCTTGAGAAGTTAAAAAAATGCAATGTAAAAAGTAATTTCACTCTATTTAAATCACATTCAAAACTATTATTTTTACAGGAATAAGTCACTATACAAATTCATGCTCAAAAACTCAAAGTTCCCAAGTTCTGTCTTCCCTTTAATTTTCTTTTCAGCAGACATGAAATTAATTTTGTATCACAGCAACGACATTTGTCTTACTCTGGATAATCCACTGTTTACTATTGCCGAACAACAAGACAACCCACTTGATGCGCTCAAGCTAAATGATTTTTGCCAGCTTTTCTTACACATTACTTAAGCGATGAAGCATTAAATTAAAATGCTGCCAATTTATTTCTTCACAGTGATAAATTATTACAGCTCTAGACTGAATATTGAGTTGTGCCAGTACAGACAATACATAGCTGATGAGATCATTAATAGGCCACCTAAATGACAACCCAAATGAAAATACAATGAATAACAGCCCATGATTAGGCTTTACGGTAACATTTCTACCCACTCTGAAGCATACCTTTAGAAAAGACCACAGTCTTTTAGGTTGTTCTTAATAATAACGTCAGTGACAGCATCGAAGACAAACTGCACGTTCTTGGTGTCAGTGGCACAGGTGAAGTGGGTGTAGATCTCCTTGGTGTCCTTTTTCTTGTTCAGGTCCTCAAACTTGGTCTGGATATAGCTGGCAGCCTCATCAAACTTGTTGGCGCCTGTAAAATATGATTTAGGAGACAAGGAAGCAGTTTATTATCGAGTTGAACTTTCTGCAGAGAATGATCACTGTGATCTCAGATGCAGTATCACTCCTGATGCTCCACTGTGTACCTGCGTACTCGGGGAAGCAGATGGTAAGAGGGCTGCGGGTAATCTTCTCCTCAAAAAGATCCTTCTTGTTGAGGAAGAGGATGATGGAGGTTTCGGTGAACCATTTGTTGTTGCAGATGGAGTCAAAAAGCTTCATGCTCTCATGCATTCGGTTCTAAAGAGAATCAAAACTGGTCATGACTTTCACTACAGTGTAACAGTTCATCAGCGCTGCCACCAGGGGACAATGTTCTTCTATATTATAAAAGTGAGGACAAATATTGCAGGTACTTCACAGCATCTCTTGGCCAAATGTCTCCTGAGCACTTTCTTTAAGCAATTCATGAAATTGGGGTTAAATAGTTCATGTGCTATAACTTGAACAAATAGCTATTACGTCTTTTATTGCATAATTACACTTCACAGTGAAGCTCAATGAGCTAATTTTACAACATGGAGCTGACTATTATTCAGCCATTATAAGGAGGAATGGGAAATGGTACATTCCTTGTAGTGCAATATAATGTAATGTATCACATACTGAAAATGAGCCTGAAAGCAGATTTATGAAGCTAGTAAAGTGATATCATCCATACAGAAAGAGGCTCACATACAAGTACACATACACACAAGCATAAGAGGGTGGACTTTTCCTTACCATCTCCTCGTCCTCTGCCAGCACCAGGTCATAAGCACTCAGTGCAACACAAAAGATAATGGCTGTTACTCCTTCAAAACAATGAATCCACTTCTTTCTCTCTGAGCGCTGGCCTCCCACATCAAACATTCTGCCAGAGAGATCAAACAAAGGAGGTAAATTGTGTGTTTCCGTGTCTATATTTGGGGAAGGAGGTCACAATAAAAAAAGGAGTAACGTGAACCTAACAGGGGAAAAAAACTGCTATTTCAGGAAAAGTGCTGTGAATGAAGGAAGGGCAAACTTAGAGTGACATTCAATCCCAGGAAATAAATTGGCTTTCATGTAGTTGTTTGGGGACCAAAAATGGTGAGGAGGTGGAGAGACGTCTGTCACATAATTTATCCGATAAAAGACTGCAGGGTCAGTGCAGGATAGAAGAGGCAGACAGGGTCCATATTCAGAGAAAAGCTTCAGTTAATGGGGATGCTGAGACTTGATTAAAACTCGCAGAAGAGAGGTGTGAGAAAAGCCTACGGAAAGATAAAAACAGTTCACCAGGACAACTGCTGCATACCTATATAATACAGGAACCCAAAATGAAGTTTCGACCAGACATAACGTGATCTAAAGCCAGCCACTGTCAATGGTGACAGCATCTGCATGCATCTCCTTTCTGAAGCTTAAGGTGAATAGAGCAGAAACAGCACAAACGTGGCTTTTTTTGTATTGATCGCCTTCATGCATTATTTAGCTCAAATACTGAGGCTGTAACACAAAGCAAATATCAGAGTTTATCAGGAAGCAGGTCACACCAAAGCCAAGTGGATACAGCTGCCTTTTTATTACCCATAACCTCTTAATATGTATTAAAAAGTGCATTAAAATGTGTTGAGACCCAAAAAGACAAAGAAATCTGCAAAAAAAACAAAAATATAGATCATCTTTTTTATCTACCTGACACTCTCTTTCTCGATTTATACCCTTTGCACATTTATATAACATACTTTACATATTCACTTTACATATCTATGCACGCATTACTATCCCACACATAAGTGCTTGGGCTGGGTTAGAGCACATTTTATGTAAGACCAACAGTACTAGTTCTGTGCCATGTCAGACAAACATGTTTTATTACTAAATAATGCTCTGGTTTTATTAAGGAGGAGCACTGTGGGAAGGATCTAATTTATTAGTCAGCTCTTAGTGCAATCACAGTAATTAAGCTTTTAATTGCTGGTATATTTTGTCTTCTGATGTTTTAACATATTTCAAGCCAGGAGGGTCACTTGCCCCTTAACGCTATAAAGATTGAGATCAAAATCAAGTGTAGATTTTTTGTGGTAAACTAGAACCACGTTAACCCATGAACTCTGGAAAATGTAGAGAAAATCAGGTCCTCTCTTGCCCTTTTCACAGTCACCATGGTTCATTTCCCCCATAAATCCCCATGAACTGCTGACGAGACACCTCCGACTGCAAACACGTAAAACAGAGCAAGAAATAGTTTCTTTCAGACACGTTTTCATGGTTGAAAATAATCCTGTGCAGAAGGCAGGACATATGACAGCCACTAACAGTGAACTGTACAGATTGATACTGCTCTATTCTTAGATGTGCAGATATCAGACATGAACTACTGTGGAGCTGGCAGGTTAAAGACAGTTTTCATGTTTGATCAGACTGAGCAGTACATTTTCCACAGCTTTGCAAGGCGTGGTGAGAAAGGTTCAGGGCTGCAGTTCACATTTGGTAAAATCTTTCGCCTGTTTTCACACAAGGAAGGTCATAACGACTCTAGAAGAGGTATCTTGATATGCCGCTGTCTACACTAATTTAATGACAACATGCCCATATCTAATATTCAAGTGACATTTTTGCCTTACTGCTTTTCCCAAATTATGTTCGGCATCCCACTAAAAGTCAAATATGCCCTTATGTGTCAGATTGGTGACCTATGACCTTTGGTACCCTGCCTCTTGCCTATGGGGAGGGGGCTCAACTTTCAAGTGAGGGTCCCAGAACTCACACAAAACAATGCAAATGGCTAAAGAAGTTTAAAAATGAAAAAAAAAATTGTGACAAAGTGAAATTATAATATATTTTATCTATATATTTATTTATTTTTTTAAATGTCACTTTTAATCGACAGGTTATTGATATTGAACCTTACTTGAAGTGGAGTTCCTTGAAAGTGAAGTGAGTCTCAACAATGCCGGTTGTCTTAACCCGAGTTCGTAGAACATCTTGCTGGGTCGGAATGTAATCTGTTTTAGCTATCCTCTCCAGGTCATTCAGGTAACTTAAGACAGAAAGAGAGAGAGCAAGGTTTCAAAATGACTTTACAATCTGCAACAAATGAGCGACAAAAACAACAACAGGAAGGCGTGTGGCTAAACAGGCTGCTGAGGCACTACCCAAAACTGCATTTTTGAGTCACTTGAATAGCTTTAAACTTTTGATTTCTGAAGTGTGTAAATCGGGTCCTACAGTAAAGTTATAGTCAAATGCAATGTGCATCTTGCACTCTGACCAGTTTAGACTTGCAGAACTGCAACAGAAAAATGAAGTTTCATTATTTCTGGCTTTTTTTTATTGCTCAGCTTTGCTATCAGCTTGTTTCACTTGCCACTCAACAGAAACATCTTGTGGCCCATTTCCTCATAAATCACCACTATAAAACAGCTGACCAGCTACAAACAAAATTAATTATTATTCTCTGTAATGCGAGTTATTATATCCACAAACGTTTCGTATTTGCTATCTTTTCACGTGGCCTAAAAACGGCTTTTTTAGGTGTGTAACATCATGCTGATATTTAATATGCCCTATCAGTAGATACAATGCTAGAAGTATATCACTGTGTTTCATCAACAAATTAAAACCTGAAGCTACATCTACATACGGGTATTTAATCCAACATACTATGTTCCTGTTTCACTCAGTGCAGAACTCATGGCTGAGTTTGTATATGTGAAATTGGTTTTGCAGCATATTTTCCTCTTGATTGATTCTGTTGTTGTAAGATTTTTGTGCTATAGCGCCTCCGGCCAACGAGTTTCCTGCAGATGGTAACACTGAATATTGGTTGTGACTCTGCCTCGGCCGCACTCATTACTAAAATTGAGCTTGTCAGAGACCAACAGCTACACTGAATACTAGTTATCTGTTGTGCTTAATTCTGCCTAAGATCTCTTTAGAAGTTATTTGTCTGCTTGAGAAAACACACGTCTGCACATTTACTTTGCTGACCTTAATCATTTATAATTTGCTGCAGTACGCTGCTGCATCTCAGATGTATTTTTTCTCTTTGTCCATTTCAGTTTACCAGCTGTGTATCTCCTGCAGTAGAAGTGTGTAATACTGCACATGCTGTAAGGCTCTGTATTAAATGCATTTTTTGGGGGGACACATTTTCCATCATCACTCCAATTTGCCATGGTACTTGTGGTGTGATGCTTGATTTATATTACACCTTTAATTTTTTGTTTGCTATTATGTTCCTGGGTGTTTTTTCTTTTCCACATCCCTTCTGTATTTCCTGTCTGTGTCCTCTGCTTGCCCGTGTGAGTCCTTTGTCCTTTTCAACTCCTCATGATGCTTTTGTTGCATTTGTTTCCCTGTTTTGTTCCTTTTGCCTCCCTCATTTTGTTTTTTATCTGTGTCTTATTATCCATCGCTCCTGATGTGGATATAGTCTGCTTGTTTTCCCCCAGTCTTTGTCAGGTCATTACCCTCATCTCTCACTAGTTCCAGTGTTTTCCTCAGTTTCTTGTGCAAGCTCCTCACAGTTGGTTTACTTGCATTGCTTTATGGATTTTATTGTATTTTTTTTCTCCTGCTACCTCAGTGCCTTGCAAAGTTCATACTAAAGATCTCTTTATTTTACTGCTTGCCTTCAGTCTCCCACGATGCCATCAACTGGGTTAAAAAATAAAATCTGATACCAACATAAAACAGTCTCTACAATGTTAGGCTTGGTATAGGCCTTTGGAGTAAAATGACATCATAGCATGCAACACAAACTCCATCTCTATACCTATTATCACATGATAAGAAATACAGTCATACTCTCCATCATATTATTCTGTTTTTTAAAGACATGTTGCCTTTAAGAGCAGTATTCAATATGAAAAGCATGTGGGGAAAAGGAAACATTATAAAGACTATCCAAGAAAGAAGGTAATTTCTTTTGTTTTTGTTTTTATGTCAAAATTTACAACTCATGTTTCCCACTTTCCCTCAATCCTTTTTGCATTTTCTCTGCTATCTGACAGACTGCTGGTCAGTAGGGGAGTGTGAAAGCACCATGTTTGACACTGCCTGGCTTACACAAGCATTGCATCATCATCCGAGGCCAACTGGGAGCTTTACTTGCCCAGCCAGCCCACACTTCACAGAGAAACTGAGATATATATCCACCATTTCAATCGGGCTGATCAAACCATTCATGCATCCTTAAAATGTTACAGAATAATTAATGAGTTAACAAAACCTATAACTATAACAAATGACTAAAATTTCTGTTTTGTCTCACAGCACAGCCGCCATTACAATAGATTTTTTAAATGACATGACAGAGTTGTTGCGAAAATATCACATAAAGCAACATTTCATACTTTTATATAGCGCTGCCACAAAATTAATCAGCATGTTCCAATAAAAAATGATCACTTGAGGGTGTTATAAGAACTATCAATTCTCAAAGTTTACTTCGAAGCTAATTTTCTTTGAAGTAAACACAATTTTTTTTAAATCTCATTTTTTCACTCCCTCAAGACAAATTATTCGGTGCTCTGCTTATCAGGTTATAGTATTAAAGAATCAAACCCAGAGAGGGAGAAATAATCACTAAATGAAAGTTAGTGAATAATCCTTCCTGTCTCTATGACTCCCAGGAGAAGTCACAAACAGGTTTTTCAAAGCTCTCACATATGACTGAGGCTGAAGGGACTGCACATCCCTTCCAAAAAATAAATAAAAAAAAATCTCTAACTATAACTCTCTGGACCTTTATGCCTTTTGAAATAGCAAATGTAGTGATTTAGTTTTTAAACAAATCTTCATCTGTATATGAAAACAACTGATAAATTCCCCAATTAGTCACATTTCCATTTGTAGAGGATTAATATAGCGTCTGGTGTATTCAGAAACAGAATGCATACTGACTGACGTACGAGCAGGAGAAGATGCTCATGGTGGCAACCTGAGACTATGCACAGTAAAAATCAGTAAATTTGCATTTAATTAACAGATCACAGCAGAAAAATATCCACCCACAAATTCACACTCACTATGCCGCCGAGTCATTCAGCTGGTATTCTCGCGATCTTGTAAAGCAGCTCTGTATGCCGCTGTCACTCCACAGTCGCCTGATCACGTTAGCCAAGTCATCAGGGAGAATGCCCTGTTCCTCAGCAGCTGCAGCCAGGGCAAAGAGCTGCTGGGCATCGTCCTGCAGGGGGCAATAAGGACACAGGAGTGGGTTGTTAAGAACACTGCATCTAAAACCAAGGCGACAGCTGCTATCCTTGACACAATCAAACATGATCAAAGATCCAGTTGGTTCTTAAAGACAAAGAGTTACATGCTCTTATGTACAGGACATTTAAGAGTAACCGCTGTTACTTCCCCTTCTATAATGGCTGGGAGGGAAGTCGTTCCTGAAGCAAATTTCATATAACTGATGAAATGACAAAAACCCTAGTTGTATTTCTCTGGTAACTTTTTAAAAAAATTTCAGCTGAAACTAAGGAATAATGTTAAGAAATATCTAACAATGGCATTTAGAAATAGAAAGGATATTTCTTCTGCCAGTACAATCAAGAGGAAAAATTACAGTGGCAATTAGCTGACAAACATGTTCTGATAGTTCTTGAATTCCTGCTAAATGGCACCACTGGAAAACTAAACATATTCTTCAGCTATGGAAATATGATACATTTTAGAAACAAGCAAACCTGTGTAACATGTGTAACAGAGAAATTTCAACAGGCAGTTACAATTGGATTTTGATTTAAATACTTATTGATAATATAATACAACAGTATAGACCAATGTGAGCTATATCTCTATAGAACTGGCACAAAGAGAGGACATATTTTCGTAAAGTGATTATAATATCATTACAACATGTGATAAAGCAATGTGGCAGCCAATTTGGGCTGACCACATGTAAGATATATGAGATAGGTCTGTATGACTCAAAGTAACAGCATGCAGGGCTGCTTCAACAGACTGTGGTTTGATTTCCTGCTGTTTGCCACCTTGCTTGTTTCTCTTAGTTCACCGGCTTCCTGTTGGCACAATGTTAATTATTTTTCTCTCTGACCTTTATTCTCAAGAATAAAAATTCTAAGAGTAATAAATAAACCTTGGTTTTCTCTGCACATTTGTATGTGTAACTAACTTAATGCAACTGCAGTCAGAATTTTCTTTAGGGGTTGTCTAGAGTTCTGAATATGTATGGCATCATCAAAATACACAAATGATTCATAATGAAACATTTCATAATTGTGAATGGAAACAATCTGGACTGAGTAGAAATCTATTACTATCTCTACCTGCCATTGTCATCCAGTCAGTATACAATCATGGTCACTTTATTAGGTACACGTATTCAACTGCTCCTTAACAAAAATGTCTAATCAGTCACATGCCAAAAGCCCAGTTTATATTTAGACATGCCAACATAATCAACACAACGCTCTGGGATTAAAACCGACAATCAGAATGAGGACAAAAGATGATTTAAGTAAGATGCTGCAAGGGCTGGTCTCAGTATTTCAGAAAATGCGGATCTACTGGGATTTTCCCACACAACCATCTCTAGTGTTTACAGATAATGTTCTGAAAAAGAGAAAATATCCAGTGAGCAGCAGTTCAAATGCCTTGTTGAAGTCAGAGGTCAGAGGAGAATAACCAGACTGCTTCAAGCTGACAAGAAGACAGCAGTATTTCAACGAATCTCTTGCTACAACCAAGTTACGCAGAAGACCATCTCTGAATGCACAACACGTTGAACCTGTAAGTATATGGGATAGGGCAGCAGAAGACCACACCAGGTACTACCTCCTGTCAGCTAAGAACAGGAAGCTGAGGCTAAAATTCACAACGGTTCACAAAAATTGGACAAAAGAAAACACCACAAAAGCCTGGATTCGTCCTGCCTCCTGCAGTGGCGGTGTAATTGCGTGAAGGTTATTATTATTTTTTTTAATTGTTTGGGCTATTTAGTAGCAACTGAGCATCATTTCTGAATACTGTTCCTGACCCTGTCCATAAATTTATGAACATAGTGTGCCCATCTTCTGATGGATGCTTCCAGCAGGATAACACATCTAGTTTCTTGAAACTGACAATGAGTTCACTGTGTTCAAATGGCCTCCACAGTCACCAGATATCAGTTCAATAGAGCACCTCTGGGATGTTGTGGAATGGGAGATTTGCATCATGGATCTGCAGCCTAAAATCTGCAGGAAATCTAGGATGCTATTGCATCAATAATAACCAAAATCTCAGAGTTATGTTTTCACCACCTTGTTAAATCTATGCAGTGAAGAATTAAGGCGAATTTGAAGGCAGAAGGGAGTCCAACCCAGTACTAACAAAGCAGCCGGTGAATGTACATCTGTGCCTATTAGATGGTGATGTTTACGTTGGTTAAATGGCCAGCTTGCTGAATTTGTGTATGTCCTTTATTATTGGTCCAGTCAATGTCTTGACTGATTTGTATTTTTAAAGGCTTCACTTTGTTACTTCCAGTCAATGTCTTGACTGGACCAATAGCATTACTGCTCTTTTAAAATGTGTTTATTTAGTGGTGTGTTATAGTGACTATGACTGATGCACTCACATGCTGCCAATGAAATTATGTTTACGATGACTCTCTGGGAATGTGACACATATATTAAAACTCTTTCTGCTCTTTTTAACACAGCTACAAGTTGCAGACTGCAGAATATTAGACTCACACACACTCTCCTTATCCTTCTCCTCTTTGTCATTCACTTACAAATTTGCAGGCTCCGACTGCACTTGCAGCTGCAATGAATCACCATGAAACTGCAAACACTGACTTGAGTTTCATGTTTACTTCTATACAGCAGCATAATGTGCCTGTTAATGATCCTTATCACATGCAGATCAGCTGCTACGATCAGCTCAACTGAAATCCAATATGGGGCATAATTAAAGAATAGTATGAAAGCCATAAGTGTGTGTCAATTTCTACAGGGCTGCTGCGCAAGTATGGGCAGGCTAGCACACTAATTGCTATGTGTGGGAGTGCGAGAGTAGCATCACGTACACCCAGCCATTTGACAGATCTATGGGTGAGAAAAAAAACGTCACCACAGCAGAGTCCTTAATCCTTCTATTACAGCTTCACTTACAGGATACACACACGGCCACTGTCAGACCTCACTGGCAGCTTGTTTGAAAGTTGATAAGTGTTCACAGGGTGCAGGAGACTGCATCTCAGCATCTCTTGTCTTCTGTCTGCAGGTTTTAGTATAAAAGTTTCACGAATGCCCTGTTGTAGTTAACTTAGTGTGTGTTTGTATGATCTGCACCTAATTATTTAGTGTGTTCATTAAGTATTTCTGATATGCTGGAATTATGCTTTTTAATCACCTAATTAAACATCTGAATGAACTGAATCCAAACGCACATCTCGCCCTCACAATCACGTCACATCTCTGTCCAAAATCCCATAGATATTAAATTTGCTGTTGGATGAACTACGCAGACAACTTCCACATCCGCACATCAGAGAAATCATTAAATATCTTTTACGCGTCAGCCTTTGAAATTCTTGTATGGCGACACAGTACTTCGCTTAAATGTGGCATTCTTTGCGAATCCTTACTTTTAAACAGAGGTACACCCCCCCCCGAAAGCAACTGTTAATTTTTTCTACTCAGATGACAACTGTTGCTGGCAGATTTTATCAGCTGTAGCTATGGCTAATTAAATTATTTTTAGATCCATGACTTGCACGTCGAAAATCGTCTCTGGCTGCCTCTCAAATATTTCACTCTGCCTCGTTCTAAAATGAGAATCCTGCAGCAGCAGATGAACTGTGAAGTAGTGGATTGGATGACTTAACAAAGACCTACAACTTGTAAAGCTCAATAAAGCTGAATATTGCAGCTTTATTTATTTACTTGATAATCAACAGATTATCAAGTAAATCTGTTGATAATTCTGTGGATTTTAGCACTAAAAACAACTGTTTTCACTTCATCACTTTTTTTTAACACTTATACATAATAAACAGCTTTAACGATGTAAGCGTTTGCCTCACTGTTTGAAATTTTGACCACATTTAATATGAACGTGTTATGTCCAGATCATTTAGAACATACCAAGAAATGGAGATCCTCAGAGAAACAATTTTTCCTGGGTCAATATTTTTTTAACAACAAGTCAACAAAAAGGCAGTTCAAGGAGAACTGATAAGCAGGTGCTTACCTAAAACCAAATATGGCTTAAACTAGGTATTACTGCAGCACACCCAAGTGAAATCAAATGAAAACTGAGTTAGCGACCTGAAAGGCAAGAGCCTTCCAGAAGAAGAGACAGCCAGGGAGGAAACGGGTTTCTATAGATTCCCAAGCATTCCCAAGCCATTTCCTGATTAGGACCTGAAATAGAGCACGTAAAAGGCAGGCCTGCCAAAGAACATAAACATAAGACCTAGGGCTGTAAGCATGCGTTACTGTAACTCTTTATATATGACAGAAAATAAATAAATGCATAATCAATCATCTTTAATATGTGGAGTAATTTAAAGACTGACAAGCCTGTCTTCATTAGCTAGCCAGTTATAAAACCATTAGTTTGGGAATGATTAGGTTTAGCAAACACTAACATGCAAAGCAAACATAAATGATGGGTAACAACTGTTACAAAACACCTCCAGACAAATGGGTTAGCAACAAGATCTTCCTCTTACAGTTGGGTATTCTTCAAAATAAGAAATTAGTTTGTGTTGCTGCTGGGGCTGCAGAAAGCAGCCTCAGCAGTGCTGTTCAAACGTGCCCTGCTAGCAGCACTGAATTAATCCAATCTGCACCAGAGCTCTCAGTGGCTGCTGTTGCTCCTGCAGCAGGTATACTTTCAGACTCCTCTCTGTCTAGTACAACTTTAAGGAGACAGCAGATCAAAGATGGACCAGATGGAGTCAGTAAGACAAGTGCTATTTCCCTGCAGGTTGCAAAGACATATCAGGAAAGGATTATACTGTGCTCCAGTTCTGTGTAACACCTACTACATAAATCTTACTGCTGATAAAAAAAAGGCTGCTGTGAACAGATGCATGTTGGAAATCACATGATACCATGTTTGTTTAAAACACTGGCACAGCCCAACAGTGGTACTGACTGAACAAGAACTGCCAAAAAGAGGAAACATGTAAGAAAGAGATCTTATTTCCCAGAGTCATGGTAGCCTTTAAATAATCCTATTTTGCCATGTTATACATGTCTTAGTAATGACACATACGTGTATATGTATGTATGTAAGCAACTGGGTTATTTAGCTTCTTTATATTGAGAAAAAGGACCAAGTGAATAGGGCACAGTGACTGGAAACAATGGAAAACTTGTGATTTCAATTCTGGGAAAGCACAATGTAACTCTTAAGTACTGTGCCAGATACACAGTTGCAAGATGCTGTTGATAAAGCAGGCTTTGTTTTGTTTAGCCCCAAGCGACATCCTGGTAAGTCAATGGTTAGTAAGGCCAAATTAAATTCAGCATTCTCACATAACAATAGTTTTTAGCCTTTGGTCTGGATCTTGCTCCTGAGTCTTTATTGCTCTTACACATCTCATGCTTATACCAAGAAGATAAAGCATTTTGTAAAGATCAAGTAAAAAAGCATTTAGAGTGATTATTTTGTACACAAACGCCATGCTTTAGAAAATACATTGTGTTTGGGAGTGTTTGTGCATCTTACCACTCTGGCAGGATTGCTGTAGTCTATCTTCAGACTGGCCATGGCTTTAACAATGGCCATTATAGATTGGATGGTATTACTATAAACCACTGCTCTGTACTGCTTACACTCATCTTCTGAGTAGCCATCTTCATGGATGATCCTGAGAATATCAAGAGACATTTAAGTTTTATTTAAGTGCACATGGAATTAGTTCATGGCCGATAAGAACAGGATGACAGATTAGCAACACTTGGTTCAATGTACATGAGGGGGAATCAATTATTGTTTTATTGAAGTCTTCAAAAACTACTACTTATGCTTCACTATGTGCACTGTAAGCTCATTTGGAGCGTTCTCCAGCATCCTTGCTATAAAAATAAAGAAAAAAAACCCAGCTTAAAGTATATAAAATGAAGCAACTTGTGATTTCTTACTGTCAGCAGGTATCCCAAAAAGTCATGGTGGAGATCAGTGGTACAGATGACATGGATGGATGTGGGTGGCAACACAAAGTAAGGAATAGCACAGAATCTGACCTATTTATAACCTATTTATTACCTACTGCCTTTATTACCTATTTGTCACCTGTTTGACATTATTTCTTTTAATAAATCAATGTAAAGTGGTCTGAAATTCTCCTAAAGAAACATAAATGTTGATTATTACTGAATTATTTTTAAGAAGACGTATTCCCAAGATGCTGTTACATAGTTAGCTGCCAGGCTCAGATTTAAGTGAAACTGCAAAACTAAACAGCTTCTTTCACACAGAAAATCAGACTAGCTCAAATTATGTTACTGGCTAGTTAATGATTAACATCATTAATGTCTTTGTATTGTACAGTTTAAATCATTTTCTTTACAATCATTGTTACACATTAATGATTACATTAAGAGTTTTGGCTGGGTTTAAACACATAAAATATTTTTGAAGCTAAAAGCTAATTTATTTTTGTCTGTGTTGCTATCTAGTCTATAAAAAAGCATACTGAATACTCAGTATAACATTTATCATGTCAGCATGCTGTGTAGGATGATGTGTAGCAAACGGGGTTAACACACAGTGGGACTGCCTCAACACTGCAGCATTCAGCTGATGCAGTATCCTAACTTTACCTCTTGCAGTATTATTACCCTGACTGCGAGGGAACTAAGTGTTTGTGCATGCACAAGTGTGCAGCCCATCATGAGGTGCAATCACCCAAACTTCATCAGGCTGCAGAACAAAGTACAGAGAGAGCAAAGTGAGACAGCCCCACAGTAATTCTAAAGTGGGTCTGCCCCCTGCTTTTAACAGCCTACCGATGTAAATGTTAATGAACAGAAATAATTTAGAAAACAGCTGCCTTCTTTTTGAGCTGTTCTAAGAACGTTGAATTAGCTAACTTTTCTTACTGTAACACATGTTTACACCGCACAATGTCATACATGACATTATTTAATGTCATGTATGACATTAAATAAAAGGTCAGAGTCTTGATTGCTTCTGTCTTCATGCTGATAAATCGATACCTCTGTACAAGTTTATAAATTAGCTTCAAAAGCAACAGACTGTTCTTGGTCCAAACTCATAAAAAATGGATTCAATGCCTGGTTAGCCCAGAGGAATGTGAATAATTAAGGCATTTAGTGTCCTGTGTGTTTATCCATTAGTGTGTGAGTATCTGTGTCATTGTGTATCCTGATTGGTGCACAAGCTTTACAAAAAGAAAGAAAGAAAGAAAAGAAAAGCCTTTGTATTATAGACAGCATAAAAGATGGACCTAGCTACCCTGACATCATCCCCTGGTTTATGAAGTCTCGTTTTGAAGCCTCAAAATGAGTGTTTTTACCATCGTCATTTTGATTTCAAAATACCTATATGACATGGAGGGGTCTAGCTTTAAATTACTTGCTCACTGGACCTCCATTCTGAAACACAGGACTCCCAAGATTTACAAAAGGCTTTTTTATTCAGTATGACTCAAGACTGAGAGACTGAGCCCAGAAACCTATCAGGAAAGTGTTTGCAGAGGTCAAGACAGAGGGACATTTTCCCATAGACTCCTACTGGTCTGCAAGTCGTTTTTCAACCACATCTCAGGGCTTCAGATAGAAGTGCCTTCAACCTTAAAGGCACTTCACAATTTGATTCATGTTTTTGACTCAGAAGCCAAGTCTATGTGTTAAGTAACGCTTTCCAATAACCCTATATGTTCTCACATGTACAAAAAAATTCTAAACACTTGTGACCACAAAATCACCTGGGAACCAACTTGAAATAATTCCACTGTATTGTATCTAAAAATGAAACGTTTTAACTGTAAACTGCTCAATTTCTTATTTATTATGCTTCATGGTCAGTGTCTCTGACCGAAACACATAAAATAAGAACAGTGAACTGTGACAGGAAGTTAACAGGGTTTCCCCTTACGGCAGTCAGTCAATACTTATTTAGGCATACTATTACTATGCAGCACACCCCACTGTAATTTGGAAATATTATATCAACATGATATGGATAAAGTTGTGCCTATTGACCAATCTTAGAACATGGCATCCTCATGCACTGACATTTTAATAAAGCCAATAACTTACCTCTCTAAATGTCTTGGATTTCCCTTATGAGCATCTTAAAATTAAACAGACTGTCAGAAATCGATTATATGTATTCTTCTGTAGACTTTTGTAACTGAAGAATTAAGCATTACAGCTATTGAGCTTCAATTATACCGTACAGTTTTAACTTTTCATCAACATTGCTTGGTTGCACCTGTCTTACCAAAGAGTGTGCACATACAAGTAGACAAGAAGAAGTAACACGTGAATGAAATGAAATGCAAACGTACACTTATAGCTAGAGCTACATGTGTGTTGAAGAAGGGGCAGTGATAGTGATATCAGTTTACACATTCAAACTGCCAGATTTTCTTGCAGTCTCTAGCTACAGCAACTGTGTTGCTTTTAGCTTGTATTATATTTTAAATTTATTATATTTATTTAGGATCATCTCTTGTTCTTCTTTAAATATGCAGCTCTAGACCTGTCCATTTTTGGAAATGGGTCATCTGATGTCAGCACTGCCCCTCTTATGTAAACACACTCATTGCTAAAGTCAGAAAATCTGGGTTGACTTCCTGGGGTGTTAACCGGCATCGTGTGACCACTTATAAAATGACTGTGGTTATTAGGCTCCGTGACACAATATAATTAAAGTTTATTGTGATTATAAAGAAAATTCTTGATTTGTGAGGTTTTTAAAAGACATTTACAAATACTGGCAGCGGCCAATGGTACCCCTCAGCCTCCTAGTAGAGGCACCTATCGTATGAATTTAAAAATCCCACGTCAACTTGTTCTCAAACTATCGTATTCACAAGATTTTCAGATCAATTGACCTCGGACTTCTATGCTTGAGGTCGAGGTCTATGAGATTCGAACTCTTCTGAGACCTTGAGTAGATACACCTATGGTATCAATTTAAATGTCGCTTTGTCACTTCGTTCTCGAGTTATCATGTTCACAAACTTGGGTGGGGACATGGACATATGTACATATGTACATCCTTTCATAGCTGAGGGGTAAAAATCTAAATGCACTATCTTAAAGGGCAACATTTACTTCCACACACAGAAATAAGAACTACTTTGGTTGCTTTTGTTAAACAAGGAAACAACTATTTGACCAACAGATCATAGAAAAAATGAGTAATGGGCGTATAGCATTAGAGCTAATATTAGGTTGTAGCTTTTAATGGTTTTGTGATTACCAACCAAGTTCCAGTGAGGTGAAAAAGCTTTTGTGTTACACAGAATTTTAAAAAAAGGTGGAATAAACATTCCTTTTGCAACTTACTTCATCTGCTTTACAATGGTGCTCTTTCCAGACTCCCCAGCACCTGTTGGAACATTAACATCAAAGAGTTACAAAGGATCTGTTAGCACATAATAAGAATAAACTTAAACTTTAGTTGTGGCTGTTCCTGCTTTGAAAGTAAGAGCAACACAGTGATGACCTACTGCTAACATCACATTCATCCTCTGGGTTGCCTGGTTTGTTTATGTTTCCATTTGTGAGAACATGATGTACAGATATGCATGAATACTTCCCATATTCATTTCAGTGTTTATTTTTCACTCCAAAAGAAGTGGTTTTTGACTATTAAATAGTTCACAACTGCACAGCTTTTCCTAAGCCACTTATTATGATGAAAAAAAGATCATTTAAAGGTGGCTTTGCGGCACACAACATTTTCTCAGGAATGTCATATTTAGCTAGCTGGCTAATTAGATAAACTACACAGCAGAAGTCTGTGTTGGCTCTTAGTCATCCAGTTCATGTTAGTCTTAGGAGCTTGAAAAAGAAGGCAACTGGACTTCCTTAAGTTTATGAAGACATTTCATGGCTCATCCAAGAAGCTTCTTGAGTTATAGAAACAAAGTGGACACTCCCAGGTATCCTTTGGAGGCGGTCATTGACCCACTATTGATCATGTGCATCATCACATAAGCCAGTGGTTCCCAAACTTTTTTTGCTGGGCCCCCCTTTGTTTTACAAGAAAAATGTTCGCCCCCCACCCGCACAAACACATCCTCCAAACACACACACCCATATTTTGTTTTCAAACTCCATTGCCGTTTATTTCACACCTCAAACATTTAGTAAACAATTAAGCAAATAAAAGTAATCTGCAATAAATTACAGGTAGTAATAAAATAAACTACTAACTCTGTTACGCTACAAGGGTATTTTTGAAAACGCAGCTGTTTCGTCCACACATAAACGGCATTTCGAATCACCGAAAACGGAGATTTTTTTAAACTCCTTTTTTGCGTTTACGTGTGGACGAGGAATACAGAGTTCGTCACGCAACGTCAAAGGTATGTGCCTTTTTTCACGTCACGCTGTGATTATTTTGCGTGTAGTTGTTTTTTCCTGTGTAATAATATTCAACGTTGCTATCAATACATTTTTCAAAAAATGCCTCTCTGTGCAAAATGGGTTTAAAAACATAAACAGCTGTGGGATACTGTTTGTCTGTGATTTGGAGAGCCCAGCACGTGCTCCCTGTGAAGGGAAAACCAATTCTGCAGGGGAGACCTACCTCGGCACTTGTGCAGGTGAAACCAAAGGGAAGATTTGCTTCACCATATTTTCTAGTCTTTGGCTTGGAATGAAGTTGGTTTGGAAACATATTTGGCGATGCTTCATCTCCTGCTTTGCGTTTGTGTGGGAGCCCCGTCAAAAACCTGACCATGACGCTAGCAGTGTCCAAGTGTTCTTTTTTTTTTTCCTTTTCATACCGCGCCCCCCCCTGCAATGGCTCTGCGCCCCCCCTAGGGGGAGGGCCCCACAATTTGGGAACCTCTGACATAAGCCAAGATGTGAAAAAAGTCAATGGGTCATTACCATCAGCAGGGGTAAAGGGTGAAACCACTGTAAGACTTTGCCCCATCATGTGACCTACCCCAATCTAACCTGAGGCAAGGTGTGTGTGTCCAGGATCTAAGGACCTAAAGACTGCATTGTAGGTGGCTGACAAATGGTGTGGTAAGCCACCACCTCTGTTCAATGATGTTTGTTCACAGCGACCATCTGTCTTCACTGTCCAAAGAGTGACCTTTGTCCTTTAGGTGAACAAGTGTACAGCTGAGTCTTGTCCTGTTGAGGTGTAACTCTATGTTCTGTCATGCATTTGTGGAATGGTTGTTTAGTTTCTCCCATGTACAGGTCTGACCTCTCCTCACTGAACAGAACTGCACATAGTGTATATGTTGTTTAGTTTGTGTTTAGAAAGTTTTTTCCTAGGGATGACCAAGTCAATAGTAGATCAATGTCCACTTCAAAGCGAACAACCTCCACTAGAGGTTAAATATCTGGGAATCCATACCTTTTGTTTTTAGAAATAAAGAAGCCTCATGAATGATAGGTGAAACGTCTTCACAAAACGAAAGAAGCCCAGTTCTTTGATGCACAAGATTTATAAAATGTGTCACATTTATATTAGAGTTTCTATTGGCCCACACAAATGTGGAAGGGCCTATGTGACACCAACATGCTTGAGTAGAGAATACTGTGTGCACGAATGAAACATTAGAATTTCATGGTCTTTTATACCAAATTATATTAGAAACCCCTTGGTTTGGACTGGAAACTCTCATGTTACTTTATTATTATGAGTGACGGTATGGAGCAATGTTCACTCCGTTCGCTTGTTTGTAGTTTGATCCTATTCCAGTATTTCAGTTACTGTCAACTGACAGCAATTTCAAAATTCCTCAGGCAAAGTTAACGTCAAAAGCAAGAGGAAAACAACAAGCTAGTCAAGCATAAAAGTAAACGATAGATATTGAAATAGTGAATTTGGAGAATTCAATGCATTGCAGAGCACAGCACAGGGCACACATTGGATTTAGTGCTGAAACCACCATCTTGGTTACGCTGCTGTAAAAGGAAGAAACGCTACACCATCGGGACAGTAAAATTCCTATTCCTCTGGATCAAAAGTAAAGAACTAAAGATCCATTAAGAATTTAAAACTTAATTCTGAGTCAGCCAAGCAAAAACTGCATGTTCCTTACACAAGCAAAATCATCATGCACACAGTTCACAAGTCAGCGCTTTACTGCCTTTTGTTTCATAGCCTGTAAACCTACTTCCATAAGTTCTGAATACAGTGAGCAACACAATGAATGAATATAATGTTTCTGGACAATTGTTATCATGTTGAAATGAGGAGGCACGAGCCCTTGCCACTTCTGCGCCACCATAAACTGTCCCTTCACGCCACCTGACCCAGCCCTGCCAACAGATATTAGCTTAGCCTTGGGCTGACGGACCAACTGGGACAAGCAGTGTTGCCTGTTCACGCTGTCAACACACATCATTTTCGCACACATCAAGTACTTTTCTGAGAAAAAGAAGGGAACACAGGGCAAAGGGAGAAGTGTAAAAAGCCAAGTCTTAGGTTACATTTGCTGTGCTGCAAGCTGTCAAGAGAGCTGGATGGATCTCTAGGTGATTTGTGTATTTATAAAAAATGTATTTTATGCAACAACCCAGCAGACAAAAGAATGTGTGTTTTTTTAAAACACGAAAAATGATCTTCTCAGTTTTCTCTTTTGAATTACTAATACCCGCTTCTTGTTGTAGAAACCTCTAATCAAGACAAAACTGTGTAAGGAGCTGCTTCTTTTTTTTCAACACCATATCTCTTAAGAACACATTGTTTTATTGCACGGGGCTTGTTAAATCTCCTCTTTTGAACTGCCATCTACTTATATCTGGAACATTAAAGCTTCCTTTCAGATGGACAAGCATGAACAAATAACATAAATACAGCCCCTGATTTACAAGTGCTTATATAAAAAAAATGTCCTGGTTAAAGATATAAGGTAGGTGGTAGAAAGTGTGATATCCACCTCTCTGTGGACACACACGTGTATGAAGGGCACCTTTCTGATTCCAGAATAAAACTCATCCATTAATATTTCAGACCTAAAGGGAGGTGGACGCTTGTGAGCAGCAGAGAAAAAGAAAAGAGCCTCCCAATTCTTCAGGCACACGGTATTACAGGAAAACCGGGGACTGCTCTTATTCTGCTTCAGGGGAAAACTTTTGAACTGATGTTGTATTTACAGGAAAATATCATCGTATTCCTGCAACCTAAGGGAATAGACAGTGCAAGATAAACACGAATATTTTTAATCCATCTTCAGTGTGGAGTTGATTGTGAACCATTAGAAAGAAAAGCAGTCTGAATGATTTGTGTTTCCTTGTTTTATAATGAAAAATATAAAAATGCACTGTAGCCAGCAGAAGATTTTTTAGGCAGATACCAAATACAGATTTCAAGTACAGATTTCAAAAGCACACATTAAAGGTATGACATTTGAATCTTGGTAAAGGTTCAAAAGTGTTCTAATTAAATATTTCCTGAGTAGAGTATTTTATTATTAAATATGTTCATTTATCTCTCTTGCAGGGATAGCACCTTGCTAAGATCATGGAGTGTTGTATTTCCCCCGCAGATATAAGGTAGTAGTATAAATCTTATTAAGGACTGAAAAAAAAGTGTTACACAACGCTTATTTCAAAAGCTCAAATTATTAATTTTAATTAGCATGCGTTGCGTCTACACAAAACAGCAAAAGTAGACTAACCATTTAAGGTGGGAACAGACACTTTTTTATTGATAATTGTTTTTTAAGTAAATGTACACTACCAGTGAAAACTTTGGACACACCTTTTCATTTAATGGTTTTTCTTTATATATATACCACTTTCTACATTGCAGATACATACTGAAGACATCAAATATATGAAGCAAGATATGTGGAATTATGGAAAAAATGTGTAACTCTGAATATGTTTTATATTTAAGATTCCTCAAAGTAGCCACTCTTTGCTTTGCTGACAGCGCTGCAAACAAGCAAGGGTTCATTTGTGGAATTTCTTGTCTTCTTAATGGGGTTGGGACAATCAGATGTGTTGTGCAGAAGTCAGGTTGGTACACAGCTGACTGCCCTATTTGACAACTGTTAGAATTCATATTCTCTTCAGTGAGAGTCTATAATGTAAATAGTCATGAAAATACAGAAAAAAAACATTAAATGAGAAGGTGTGTCCGAATTTACATCACTGGCACTCAAAACAGTGTTTGCAAGGGTAGAAAGAGCTACTTGACATGAATCAATTGCCATTGAGAAGGATATTAACACAGTTTTATGTGTCAATAAAATGTCTGATTGCACAATTGATTTCAGCAACTTTCCCACATGGAGCTAAAACAGTTACACAAGCCCCTGCAGAGTACATCAAATAGTAGTACTAAAAGCAGTCAATTCTGTTGCTACTGACAAATCTAAAGAATATTCTAAATCTGGATCCAACTCCAATCCAGCCCACAGCGTGACTTTGGAAAATGTGAAGGAGGGCATAAAATTGGGAAAAAAGAAAAAAACGTTGTTGTGAATTAACCAAAATCTTTAGTTTTATAATTACAAGAGTCTGGTCAGTGAGCTACCTGAACCTTTTCTCCAATTTTGCACATTTATTTCTTATGACTTCAACACAAAGCGTCATGCTGACAGATCTTTTTATTATTACATTATTAGCTTTTCTTTATAACGTTTTCATATGGTTACATCTCAGTTGTGATTTGGCACTATATAAACCTAAACCCACTAAAGATCAAAGCTGGCTGTATGTGGTCCACAATGTATACTGAGTATTTGGCATCCCTGTTCTAAATAAAGACTTGTATCCACTGCTTCAGGGCTAGTGCAGCAATGAGGATGAACCAGCATTACAAAGATCCATCTATGCTTTGTGCCGGCAGGTGCGAAAGCCCATTCAGTCAAATAGGCTCAGAATCACTTTCTGCCAATTAGAAGAACATCGCCCGCCCCCCTTACTTTCTGCTTCTTTAACCTCAACTATTCATAGCTGTTCCAGAGTTGTTTTTCAGTGAGTACCAGAACATGCAGCAATGGTAACAGCGTGATTTGTAGCATGACGATCATAAGTAGCCAGGCTACAAAAAATACAGCCATTTTTCTCAACACATCCAGTACCCTCACAGACCCACTTACATTTATAAAAAACTTGGCAGTTGCCTCAGTCACCCACTGCTGATGACACAAAGTGTCCATTCATGGTCTGATGAGATATTCTGAACCGGGCAAACACACAAACATCCACACATAATGTCACAGCAGAAAAGGTCAGTCATCAGTCGAAAAGCTTTTACAATACCAATCTACATCTGGCATTTTCTCGAGGGTGTTTACAGCACTGCTTGATTAAAAGAAAAGGCAGCTGACGGCAAATTAATTGCTACAATTTTTATCATTATTTATACAGCATGAATGCCAAAGATTTACTGCTGTTTAGTATGACTGTAAATCATTTGCTTTTGGACTCTTAGTCAAACAGGCCAACTAAAGATTTTTGCTGTGAGGAAGAGCAGTTATTCTCTAAATGTCACATTTTTTTAAATGTTTGTTTCTGACATTTTTGAAGGCACTGTCATTAGGTCTATAAAGCTGAGGCCCACATTTCAGATGAAAGTAGCTTTTAGTTGTTGGGGAAATAAAACTAAAAACCAGCACTGTTTTTTATTTACTATTACACTGTAACTTTTACTCAATAAAGTTACAGTTTTATATAGTTGTTTTTTTTTTTTTTTACTTTATAATTACTAAAAATGTTCAAAATATAAAAAGCACCATCTATGACATGCAGTTACTGTTGACTTCTATCTGCTGTTTAGACTTGTGAAAATGAGTGTTGGATCTGTCAGGAAAAGTGGGAAGCTCAGAGTGATGCTGCTTGTCTTTGGGCAAAAAGAAATCACTGGTGTGACTCCATGTCTATCAGAGGATGGCTACATCGTGCCTGGTGAAGCACTTAGACTAATGCAGAAATGAGAGGGGAGTTGTTTTTGACATACGAAAGTGTTAAAACATATGAAAAAACTGACCAAAAAATCATAATACACAACTGACGTCTTATGGTCTTTATTTGAGTCACATCTTTTAATTATAATTCTGAGGCTGAGGTAAGCTGCATTATAAATTGGCTCAGAATAGCTGCGTACAACAGGGAGGAGATAAGAACTCGCAGAGTCCCTTTGGAAGGGCTGGCACAGGACCTTATAAGTGTATGATGTGGGGATTCTGAGCAGAGGTGAACCCGTTTCTATCCAGCAAACATTATTAAGACCGTAAAACAGAATTTAAAACAGAATGAGTGAGGACAATGGGGAGGAAGAAAAAGTACTGTAATTAAAAGGCTGTTAACAAAGACAGGATAGATAGGTGGGACTGGGAGTAGAGTTGGACAGTGTGAACAAGAGTGACAAATGAGCAAGAAGTGGAGGAGGTGGATGACAATGCAGAGTAAAGTGTGTGAGAGGACTGAACACACCGGGAAATGGTTAGGAGAAAAGATAGTGGGATGAGAGAACTAGCATGAGTGCTTGATTTAAAAAAAAAAGAGTAATGAATATTCATAACAGGTTATCTGCCAACTCATAGATAAATGCAGAGCTCAGGTATAAGGTGATGTTGGAATGAGAAACACGTAAGACTGAGCTGTAAAGCACTCAGCAGCAAAAATCACTTGTTTTCTTCCTACTGCCAGCGTTGTTTCAGCAAATTAGTGTTTAGCTAAGGCCCCAGTCACACAGGCTTAAAGGACAATCAGCAACCATCTGGAATAAAATGGTCATGAAGGAAAATGTGCACGCTCTGACCAGTTGCCAAGTGATTGCTGGCATTGAAACACCAAATTGCTATAGCATCATTCACTCAAGCCTAAAGACTGGTCAGTGACGCCCCATGCAACTGCCATTTCCTAGGGAAAAGTATGTATTCTGCAACCGGTTGGCGAGTAGTTGCTGGAGGTTGCTGGTTGTTACAGATATAAAGCACTGCACTGAAAACCTTTGCAGTTCCTTAGTTTGCTAGCAAATTATTGCAGTGGCCAGTATTTTGCATGGTAGGGGCAAACTATTTAATTGAGTACCTGTATTACTAGCTAACAGCTAACATTTGATAGGTCATTAAAAAATGTACACTGTGGTTGTAGTGTATGTTTTCTTCTTTTTGTATATTATCTATTTTATTGTATTCAGTAAAGTTCTTCGTCCCTATGTTTTTAAAAAGTCCTATACACATAACAATTTATTATTGTATTATTATTTTGGTTTTTGACATTATTGACTGTAATTAACAATACTCGCAAGCATAAAATTAATCTAGAAAAATGCAAAATCAAGCTAACAAGGATATAAACTACTAAAGGACTTGGTTAATTAATCACTCTGTTAAAAAACAGTGTACCTTCAATGGGTCATGCTGATGAAATGTGAGAATCCTCTTAATTTTTACATGGGGAACTGGCCTTTTGTGGCGTTTCATCTAATAACTGCTGAATTATTTCACATTCAGAAATGACACTTCAGTAATTTTCCTAGAGGAAAGGTCAAGAAATTACTAGATTACTGGATTCATTTTCCCTGGAATATAAATGCTGGTACTAAATTTCATGGGAATGCATCAAACAATTATTTGAGTCTGGATTTAGTGAAATTGACATACACTACAAACAAATACACTTCCTAGAAACAGGGCGAATAAAAAATCCATTCTGCCCTTTCAGCACAGTGTCTCAGCATCCTAAAGAGGCCTATAATCACAAACACTGTTTCACATCTCTGTGCCACTCAGCCCACTGCCTTTGCATTTCTTTTGTGGAGACATGTAACACATCTCAGCATATGCCAGCGTTATAGGCCATCTATTGTTTAAGCGTCTGCCATGGGAGAATGAGTCACTGGCTCAGCTGTGACACGATTCCTCCTGCTTTTTCATCCGGCCCACTGCCCCCAACCGTTGGTGTCACGACTGCTTCATCTAGCTTTTACAGCCAATTAAAAGTTGAACTGTTTTATGTGGTAATAGCATCAAGAAGGATCCTCAACAAGAGACTATTTTTATATACAGCTCTGTCTCAGTGTACTAGGTACTGGTGTGATGTTCTGTGCCATACGTATATACATACATACATACATACATAGGATTGATTCCCTGAGGATTTTCTAGAATTTGAACAGTAACATATGAGTAAAACTTATTAATGTTAACGTGTTAAGTATCATTTCTTTCTGAATTTGTAGCACTATCATTTGTATTTCTTATTGAGTCTAATTCCTGTCAACAAAATACTGCTTTTAGCATGGAATAGCTCGACCCTTCAGTGGACTGAAAATAACTGCTGACACATTGTCCAAACTCAATATCTGTTCCCAAATTATGCAATTTGGCTTAATTCAGTCTTAAGATTTGCTGCAGATTTGCTTGTTTGGTTTACTTTTACCACCTTCATCGGCATCGTTTGTAGTAGAAGCAGGCTGTTGGAGCTAAGTATTGAGGCCTAAAAGAGAGAGTGAAAACAGGAGTTTATAGTGGAATCTCTGGTTGCTCAGCATGAGTACAGTTATTTATGGGAATTTATTTGTGTAAGAGAGAAACTCAATTCAAGACAATTAATTTGTTTCCTTTTTACCACACATTTGCTTCAGCTACACTGCCCTCTGTTAGCAGGCTATTATTAAGAAACCCCTAATTTTTCTGCAAGTCTTAAGTCAATATGCTGCAGCCTATGAGTAATTTCTTGCAGACACCCCACTACTTTTTTTTCAATGGAAACAAAGACCTACATAAGCTTAGTGTGTCACAATAAGCAGGTTCTAGTGGTGACTGCTGGACAAGCAGAGTTGGTAGCGCAGGTGTTCCAGCCAACCAAGCAGCTAACTCCCCCCCACCACCACCCAAACCCCATTCACATGCAGAGTAGAGAGCAATGGAGGAATTTTACATGGCTGAATGCAGTACAGTATGTTATTGCTTGAAGTGAGAAAGTAGGTCATCAGCCTTGCACAGAGCAATGGAGCTTCGCTGCTTTGCTCTGCAGAGTAGGATGCTGGCTGCACTCTGAATGTACACCCAGTGTTAAATCGCACCAATGAAAGCAGAGTGAATATAAGAAGAGAACAGATGTACATCATTTAAAGAGGATCAGGGAGAAACAAGACCAAGTGGAAGCTTCTTCCGATACAAACAAATTCACAGCACATGGAGAAAATGAGACAAAAAAACAAACAACCAATGGCTGCTGTAACATGACATGCAAATGTATGCAGTGCAATCAATCAATGGTGCCTGAGGAAGTGTGCTGAGCTTATAAGTGTATAGCAGACACCCACTTCATTACTGTCTCCTTATAACAGAAGCACTTCTTCACTTTTAATCCTTTTAGAACACAATGCATGCTTCAGCACCTTTAACATCCTGTTTTAAATTAATGCCTGTAAGCAGCTGGGAGGTGTCTCCAGTACTGTTCTTGCTTGTTTCACACATTTCTGTGGTGACAACCTTCTCAGTCACCACTGACAAAACATCAAACTAGGGCCTAATTAGGAAAGACAACACATGCCCTTCTTTTTCTAATCTACTTCTTTTTACATGTTCCTCCCATAACAATGTAAACCACAAGGAACATGCATAATAATGCACTCTTAAAAGCAAATGACCCAGCAACTCTTGACAATTTAAGAAGGTGACTTTATTGTGTCAAGTGCTGGATTTTTCAAAGCCTATTACATCCTGGCAATTTAAAGTCTCATGTAATAGTTCTCCATTTCCAGCACAGAGGTCTATCTGCCAACATTAGACCATTTGTAGGTGTTTTTCACAGTAATATGACTTTTCAGGATGAGGTTATGAATGTAGCTCTGTCCTGCTTTTTCCACCTGCAATATATCAGAAAATAATTTCTTTCAGCCAACCAGTAACATATATATATCACCTAAAACTGCATGTTCTGCATGCAGAAAATAAAATGCACTAGAGAAACCAAGTCAGAGCACTGCACCTAGTCCGTTTAACTTTTTATGGGGTAGCATGCTAACATTTGCTATTAAATAACTCCCTGTAGAGTTCTCGTTCCAGCTATTTGCCAGTCCGTTAAGACCTTGTTTTGGGTCATCCGTTTAAATGGAAAAATCAGCTTATCTTACCTTAGCTTATGTTTTGAATTACATAGAGATAATAGATTCTATGACAGACTTTAAATCCCATCTTGAGGCCAATTTCTAGGGAAAGACATTTGTTTGTTATCTATGGATACATAAATTGGAATATTATTCCAGTAAGGACTGATTAATAACAACACATACGAAACTGTCTTTATGTTTTGTGTGTGTGGAAGAAAGAAATATCTGTCGATCATTTTGAGTCACCAAATATAAGTATTAGTCTTAAAAAATCCTTTTTTGGGCAGGCTCTACAAAATACAGTGTAAAATTTTCCAACAATGGAATGAATGATTTAGATCTGATCCATTGCCTTGTTTCTGCGTCTATTCATTTATTTCACTTCCACATTACAACGGTTTTCAGTTCATTTAATTTAATTTTATTATCACTACTCCGATCATCTTCATGAGAGCCAGTCAGCATTTCTCAATTCTTGATCCCTGTTTTTCAACACATTGTTCTGCCTTTCAGACCAGCATTCATGCCACACTACTCCTCCTCATCCCATCTCCTCCCCTGTCCAGAGAATCTCTTTCAAGGCCTCAATCAGCCATCTGCTTACTCTGCTCTAGTACCAGAATCTAGACTCCGGGGTCCCGTCCTATTTCTTACCTTCGCTTGGGAAACCTTTCTAATATCACATTTCATCAGAGTACTTGCAAATTACTTCTGTGTATCATTAAGTATTGTTCTTTAGGCTTTAGTACAAAGAGTGGTATGAGTGATAATTTAACAGTAAGTTTTGTGACAACAAAACCCCCCCTCCAAAAAAAAAACCCATCTACACATTGTCATTTATTGTTAACAGTCATATCTCAAGGCTAAATTCATTTACATTTACATTTCTCTATTCTTGGTCATTTCTGATGATGAGCCACAAACATCAGCCCTTTAATACCTCATATATAACTCTACAGGCTGGAGTGAATAAGAATGAGCTACTAAGACAGTTTGATATGGAAACAGTTGGAGGGCTTTAGACTTGGATAGCTTCCTGACACTGATCTGGTCATTATGTAAATCCTTGGCAGAGAGAAAGGTTTTCTCCAATTCAGTTTAAACTGACACTCAACCATATATCTGACCAAGAACAATACGTATAAAACACAAAGTTTGTAGCAAAGAGAAGGCTGTTTCCTTTGCTCTCGAATCAATCTGCTGCACCCAGAAAGTGATTGCTCATATAACAAACCACCACAGCTGGTATTAGCCTGGCTGCTTACTCTACCATCTCCCTATGTTTCTGCAGACCATTATGTCAGCTTATACTCTTTAGTTAGACACACACATCAGCAAACAGATGAGGCATCTGGAGGTAAACTGTTCTACTATTTGAGGGACCATAAAATCATGCAGTATTCTCTTGTTACACCAGATTGCTGGGATACGTAAGGACACACAGTACAGTTTTAGTGCCCTGACACTCTCATGAAACCTTTTAAAAGGAAAGCAAACTCTGACAATGCAAAAAAACACAACCCCCCCCCCCCCCCCCCCCCCAAAAAAAACCCCAAAAACAAAACAAAAAACAAAAACCTCTGTTGCATATAAAGATGCTATGATATCTAGATTAAAAGATGATGAAAGGTAGCTGGAGTGCAATAGAAATGGTGAGAATGTGTGAGCCACACAGCTTTACCACTTCATCTTCATGTCCAGTCATGCTGCATATTATTATCGTTATGTATAAAAACAGACTATACACACCTGACAGCTCATTTCCGACTTAAATCAGAATATTTTTTCACATTGCCATGTGCCTGTAAGATGCTTATGTTGCAGCAGCTGTTTCGTTACTGTTGACCCAATGCCTGAGAGAAATGAGACAGAGTACCGGCTCCGCCTGGAAAACACATCTAAATGTCGGCCCTGGCAGAGCTGCCCGTGGAATGATGGGTTGCCTTGCTTGTGCTGGCATTCGATTAGTTGCCATGGTTACGACACTACAGTCTCCTCCCCAAAACAAAATCTTGAACAACAAATTCACGTGTTTTCATGTTCTGAAAGGAGAAAAGATCTTTTTCCAACAGTAGAAAAATATTTGCTTAAGCGAAGGCTGACTGGGTCACAGATTCATAGCACAAACAAGGCAACAGCAAGGACTTTTCTCATTTAAGTGAACTTTTAAAATGCCTATCAGTTCAACTGCCTATGCATACAACATACATAGAACAATTATGTCGACATGTGTAAAAATCTTAACAGACCTGTTTGCTGTTAAAATAACATCTATAGCTAAACCTCTGTGTCTTTCACAGAGTGGTTGTAGTTCAAGTTTCAAATATAGTTCATTTAAATAGCTTGTTAATAGCATTCGGATCTTTTGCAGTCTGCCTCCTTCACTGCATAGTAATGAGTAACTGCCAAATTAATGGCCCATTAATTTAGACTTGAGCCAAAAAAAATTAGGTCTCTGCCTTCTTCTCTCTCCCCACATCATCTAGTTGATGTCAGAGTACATCTTGCACAGTAATATTATTAAATGTAAGACAAATAAAGTATCTTGTTTCAGACGAGCTGTGGACATCTTAATCAGTGAGCGACAGTGCTGGAGTCACTATTGTCCAGCAAAATGTAAACTTTCTGTTTATTATTCGTAGTAGCATACTGTGGACAGAAATTTCACTTTACAAACAAGCATAAACATTTATGTCACTCACCATCACTCGCCATCATCAGCTAAACAGAAACAGCTATGAGGCGATCTTAATTAATAGTGCATTTCAAATCTGTTATACATTCTTGCCCAGTGTATGCCACAATTTGTAAGAAGACTTGACTGAGGAATGTTAATAGCATGAAGTAATGCGATCACAGATGAACCTTACAAAGTAATGTTCTTTTTTATTCTATTGTTTGTGAGTGTATCTGGTGTCTTAACCCAGCATCACAGCAAAATGTGTAATAGACCCGCTGATCCACCGTGTCCAATTCATGCTTTGCCTCTCCAAAATGTGACACACATGCAGAAGTTAAATTACTGCATGCAGAAACTGCATTACCAGCAGGGAGAGATAACATATTTAAAGCCACAAAGTCGGTAGTGAGCACAAAACCTATGAAGTACATTCCAGGTCCTGAATCGCCGGAAACGATTAAGCTAGGGGGCTATCGTGTATATACATGTAAATGTATGCAAATTCTGCATGCGTGTCTGTTTCAACATTTAAGGAGAAGCAAAGCGTGAAATGGACACGGTGGACCGACGTGCTATCGGGTTGGGTGTTACATTACTATCAGTATCTGTCCAAAACTGCCGGGGACCTAACGAATATTCACTTTTTTAGCTCTATTTCTGGCCTCCACCAGTTCCTTCACCGCGTAATTTCAATATCTGACTCTTTAGCTGTTTACTCTTACACCCCACTAACTTGCTAGCTAATGCTGATGTGACAAGCCCTGTTGTGTGATGTTGTTCTTGCCAAACTAAAACCTCTACATACTGTACTTATATGCTATGTGCTCTGTGTGAGTACAATATCAATAACTGTACAGTTGAATGGAGTAAGTTTACAAAAAATGTAGTGTAAAAAATACCAGTGTTTCAAAATGGTCTTGAAAAAGGTTGGAATCATGCCTATAAAAGACATGAAGGAAGCAACAATCTTTAGTAGAAGAAAAATTTGATAATCCGAAGAACTGTATAATAATATTAATTCTATATCTAAATATTTACTATTAGCTGAGTGGGGGAGGACTTTTTTAGAACAATTTCTGTAGCAATAGTAGCAATGAGACATTACGAAAACCCCGTCACTACACATGAAACAGTGTAGTCTAAAAATGAAGGATGTCTGGAAAATTGTACATAAACTATCAAGAAAGGAAAATGCATTATTCTACAGAAAAATGTTCCCCATCAGTCTCAAATGGATCAACATTTCTGCTGCAGTTCTTTAAGGCTGAGTTCAGTTTAAATACTTTCTATTCTGTCTAATCTCTAGTAATGCATCATATTTTAATAAATATGATTTGAAGTGGCTGTCCTGTGAGGACCACATAACTCTAAATAAAAAGCTGTTAATGAGCATGTGAATCACAACAATTTCACTTCCCGGTCAAACAATAGTCAATAATGCTGAAGCGCTAACTCAGATTATGAGGACACAAACTCTGCTGCTAGTTGGGATGATTTCAATAATTAAGGGACATTAAAACAACCACTGAAATGTCAAAAAAAAGAAAAAACAAACCTTAGAAAATAAGCCAATGATGCCCCATGGTAGTAAAAGATATGTAGGTCAGGCACTGGTGAACTTAAAAGGATCTTAGTAAAAGTAACCTTCAATTTATCTGCTAATTGGAGGTATCAATGCCACGGGCTTTGTTTTGTCTCAGAATAAATTTTGCTTTTAATCACATGAAAAAAACTTTGTAAGACAGTTCAAAAGTTTTGCAGTGTTGCAGGAAAAGTATTTGCAGTTTTTTGTGTATTTTTGATAGTGAGATAAAGAAAAAAATAAGCATGAATCATGCAGCCTTACTTCGCAAAATCATTCCATCTGTTACTTCTGCTAACTATTTTTAAAGATGGAAGAACCCCTTTACAACAGTAAAAATTGACTTTTACATCATAGGGCTTTACATCTCAGTGACGGTAGCATTTTAATAGTTTTTTGGTGCTTGCAGAAAGAAGAGGATACAAATGTAACAGGCATAAGATTAATTACAAATAAAACCATGGCAAAAACTCAAGGAGGAATGGACTGGTTCATCTTCTGAGCTAATGTCACTGAGCAAAATCATTTTAATCTCATTCACTAACTATTCAATATAACATAACATAATACAATAGAGATATCAGGGTCTCAGCTGCTTGTAGACAGTTTATTTGTCTTTACCTTGGAAAAGCACTAGGCTATAATGCTTCATTGTGGTTACTGTGCCTGTATTTCTACAGATCATACCTCAGTGCTACTCCTAAAATGCTATTATTACCTCGGAGTAGGAACAAGCTGTATATTACCTTCCTGAAGACCAGTGCATCATCATAAACTCTACTGAGACTTTCCCTTTTCAGCTTCTGTATGATCTACACCCTAACTGTATTATTAATGAACATTTTCATTAGTACACATGAATTGTATCAGCCCTCCAAGTGGGTTCTCTGTGATCCATGGGGGTTTGTTCCAAACGTTAACCTTTAAATTTACCTTTCTAACTTAAGAGTATGTGAAAAGTTTAACCTATAAAGCTGCTCATTACAAAAAAAGACTTCCACTTGATGGTCATTAAGTAACATCCCGAGCCAATAATTTGGTGTAAGCATTAATTTAACTGCATGACTTGTGTCAGGGGGTAGCAACACGAGTGGCTGAATATGCTTCCCTGTTTGGCAGTTACCCAGACAGCTGACTGGGGGTACAAGTAGAACATGTGTCAAACAACAACAATCTCTGGCATTCAGTCTCCTGTGGATTTCTATTCCGGATTCTTTAAGTCTCTCCGTCAGTGCTCTGGCATCAACATTTATATGAATGAATATGGGGATGGTTTCTGATGGCTATTCCAGGAATCAGCTGGCAGACAGATCGATGGGTGAACTTTGATATAGAGCTTTAACTTGATGGACTCTACATCAGGCCCACTGATTGTAAATATTACTGAAGGTATTAAATTTAGACCGCTGCTGAGCAGACATTTTGTACACGAAAGCTACAGAGTTGATGCCCTACAATTGGTAGAGTCCTAAGCCCTACAGCAGCTAGTGAAATGGTTATCTGTGAAGAGCTTACACGCTCTGACTGTATTCTTTAATATAAATGCATGCAGGCATATTTTGCTGTTGTTCGATATTCAAAAATTTTAATTAGAATTTTAATTAAATTCTTTAAACCCCCTTTTTTTTTACTTGAGGCTGTGTAGTTAGAGTGTGTTATCCACTGCTCAGAATGTCAGTGGTCTGACCCCCAGCTCTCCTAGTGACCTTGGGCAAGATACTGAAACTCATATTGTCACTTAAACATATGGTTGCTTTGAGATGTCACAAAGATAAAAAAAAAAAATCACATGTGCAATGGCAGCCTTTTGTTGAAAATCTCTATACTGATCTTACATTTTCATTTTTTTGCTACTTTTTATGCTAGATATTGTTACAGTGCTACCCAATGTGAGTCACTGCCACATGTGAACTGCACAGGTATTATTTATTAACCGTTTTACTCCACATATGTTCTAGCTGCCTGTCGTGTCTGTCACTGTCTATGTAGGTTGGACATTTGCGAGTTACGGACACAGTGATGGTTAACGTATCTCAGCTGTAGCTCTGAAACACAGAATTGTCTCTCACACTCCACTCTTATGCCTTTTATATTGTTGCACTGTCACCTCAATGTCATTGCTGTCAATGTTGGCTTATCTTCTAATGGGGACGCTTGGAACTGAGGCCTTGGTAACAAAGTTGGCTCATGTACACTGCATCTGTCTAACAGTTTATAATCAGTGTGTTTCATCTGAGTCTACTACGTCTGCAAAATAAAGGAATCTGACTTAATGGTCGAATCTTGCACATTCAGGAATGTTCGACTGATCTGTTACTTTCCTTTGCTGATGACTGCATTTCATAAGTTAAATCTGATCACAGTTATATTTCATGTGGCCCAGTGCCCTTTAAAGTGCTCTTACACCTTTTCCAACAGTGATTACTTTCTCGCCTATTTAGAGGTGGAGCAGAAAATCATCTCCAGGAGGAAAACCAATTTAAAAGATCTGCAGAGGCCCTGTTTCCCAAGCACTGCAGCTTCCATATAAGGCATACTTAGAGTCATATCAATAAAGTATACAACTATATTACCCAAAGTATGATTTTTATAGTAAAGTTTAATATAATTACCTTCAGTTACGTCAGAACTACTGAAATGACATTACTTAGTTGAAAGCAGCTGTTTAACCTTTCAGTGGTTATTAAGGAAAAATGCAAAACAATCACGGGATTCACTCACAACAATCTGAAGACGTCTTACATTTTGGGTGTCTGTGATAAGCAGCTGTGTAAGATTCAATATTTTCTTTCAGTGCAGACTACAGATCAGTTGCCAAAATAAAATAAAATAAAGATGTTGTGGCGCACAATTTGTACAATGTCTAATATTTTCTATGTAAAATCGATTTTTGATATTTAAGGTTTGGATCTTCTCAGTCTGAATTATAAAAGAGAACTTTTAATATTTGAATTCAGGTTTCCCCTTTTTCCCCATGTGACAGCAGTTCCTTCATGTCGTGATCGCAAACCCTTGTTTTTCCAGTATTCTCGACCTCAACTGTCTACATTATTTCTATCTCCCATCCTTTATCTCCTTCGCTGTCTCTAACTTAAGCTTTTTAAGTGTTCTTGCAAAAGGTCAAGGTCCTTCCACGTTGCATGCAGCACCACATAAATAAACTGGAGTCTAGTGTAAGATGATATAGACAGAATTGATATTGATGATTTCTGGTCATTCCGCAAGACTTTGCTGCTTGCTGAGGCATGTTTGCACTCTTACACCACTGTATGAGAGGGGATGAGTGTAATATGAAAAGATGAGGAGTGAAAGCGATAAAAGAAGTTACCTAAATTATGGATGGGGCTGAAAATAGAAATGTGATTGAAAAATGAAATATGGGCAAGGATCTGCTGTGTCATCTGCACCAAATAGAAGATGAAGACTGATAATGCTTCAAATTTGTTATTTGTGTGCTGTGATAAAAAAGGAGGTTAAATTAATGTAGCTCTTCTCTAAAACGTTCATTCATTACAACTTTACAGTGTTTGCTGGGTATCAACCACAGTTATCACCAAGTCACCAGATAGATTTATCCCAATACTGGCAATAGAAAATGTAGAACATTTGGTAAAAAACACAAAGGGTCAAGGGTTCTACCTTAATTCATTCTCCTCCAGCATTATTAGCAGAAACCGTGGAGAATTTAAAATGTATTCACCTCTGCAGATACTACACAAATTGTGAGCTCGTTTTAAAATGAGCCGCAAAAGAGGGATTTTCTTTAACTGAAAACCACAGCTTTGCTCCAAATTCTGCTTTTCCAAACCATATTCGTCTTCCACACTAAGCCATAAACTTACACCCGTGGTTAAAACAGATCACTAACAGCTTTCATTATAATGCAGGGAATTACCTCTATAATAAAATGAAGTGGAGTTGTCACTTTTGGAACAACATCAACAATAACAGGAACTGTGGTATTATGGAGGAATTTATTGTAGAAATCACATAGCAAGCAGACTGCAACTCAGCTCGCTAAAATGTTGGGAAACTCTAAATGCATTTCAGAGAAAACATCATTTCTAGGGTTGTACAGTACTTGTACTATGGGATAATTGACAAATAATGTTGGACAGGAAATTTTGCTTTATTACTCTGCCACAAAATTGTACTACAGTGGTCTAGTAAATAATCACACTTCAGTTTATCCACCTCTCTCACTTAATAAGCATGTCTGCTATTTCAAAGAATCATCAAAACAATTGTGGTGGGTTTTAATTTTATGTACCGTGCAGTGTGGATGAGCACCACCATATAAAGATTTAAATAGCTATTTAACATTTCAAGCATTTTCTCAGGCTGAGCAACAGCCCTGTGCTCAAAACACTGCACGGCTATTAAAATCCTTTTTCCTGTGGGTGTTCTGTTTGGTGAATCCAGCACCAAATCCTATTCCCACCACCATGGTAGGCAAGTTAGCAGTTAGCTACTGAATAAAGCCAAACATCTTGTAAGGCTTAGATATTATCATAATATGAACACACTGTTCCAGTCTTGGCCTCTCTGCATTTTGTTCCCTGTCCATTTTAGAATTCAGTTACGATTTTATCAACTGTTTTTAAGGCTTTTAATGGGCAGGCTCCAAATTTGATCATCAACCTCATTTGCTTACATTCACACCTTTAGGTCTGATCTGCTGGCAAAGCTTTCTCACATATCCCAAGGCCACAGAAAATAAAATGACAGAGCTTTTGCAGTTGCTGCACCTCATTTGTGGAAATAGTTACCACTTGAAATAAAAAGTACTCTCTTCATCCCTGCTTTTAAGTGTAGGTGCAAAACCTACCTTTATTCTCTGGCCTTCCAGCTGTATCTCTGCTTGTCCCCTGCTGTGGGTTTTTGTTGTTGCTCGTATGTGTAGTCTATGCTGTAACTCCTTGAACCCAGGTTTATACATTTATAAGGTTATCATATGTGAAAGCTGTGCTTTTATCTGCTTGGATTCAAGTTCAGCTACCTTATAGTCACTAAGATGGATTTAAGTAAACTTAGTCAGCTTTTAAGTAAACAAGGAGAGCAAGAAATTCATGTGATAGGCAGGAGGTTCACTGACCTTTTACTTAGTAAACGCTGGAGCAGGCAGAAGGGGCCCTAAATAAGGAGGTGATAACTGTTTAAAAACAAACAAACATGCCACCGGGAATAGCTTTATTCCACACTAATGCCTTGATTAGTTAACTTTTTTTTATTATTAACTTATACTATAAAGTCCACAAATCTCTGACTTGCAAATTACATATAAGAATGAAAGTCTTTAGGAGACGGATGTCAGATTTGGGCAGGCGACAACTGTCATAAACACACTGGTCTGAATATGAGTGGTATGCTCACTCCCACAGATACCAAATTTAACACTCTTACAGGGTGTCATAAACCACCATCCTGCCTCAGGAAACAGCCACAACACGCTTCTCACTTTATCAAGCAAAGCAGACACATGGATGAACTGTCTCAGACATTATCTCATTCATAGGCCCAAAATCAAGCACGCACATACATGAAATCTGGAAGATCTGCTGTTCGACTGCTCATCGTGACTCGGAGTGAAACAGCCTCATTAAGAAAAACTATTTGTTTGTTCAAAATACATTTGTACTTCTGAGCACAAAAAACTGTCAGGTCACTACTAAATACATACATAAATAAATAGCATTTAAAAAATAAAACTAAAAACCAACTACAGTATATTATATTTTAAAAAATGGGGATTTTTTTTTGTTTTCTTTCAAGCAGAAAAACTCACCAATAATCACTGCCTGGTGCAAAATCTACATCAAAGTAAAAACTGCATCCTAAGCGTGACTGTAGGAAGGATTCTTTTCTTGCTAGATCAGCACATACAGTAAACTCGCGGGGATTTAATGAGGACTTAGTGGTGTTCGTCAGAGACATGACTAACAGTACTAAGTATATTCTTTGAACATGTGTGTAATTGTGAAGTTGTCATCTCTGGATGGGCAGCCTCACCCAGAGCTATTCTCTCCATCATGAGAATTGAGTAATGTCTGTGAAGAACTATTATTACTGTCTCCTGAGGGAGGGAATTAGAGATAAGCTGCAGTGGGTTCTGATTTCAACAAGGTTCAAGGGAACAAAGACGGTTAAAAATAGTCTCACATTTTTGGGTGAAAATAGGGAAACAGAATGTGCCTATTAGAGTAGGGAGTATCTTGCATATTAAAGTCAGCACTCATAAATCACTAATGACTAATAACGGTGTAGTTTCTGATGGTGATGATGTGTCCTTCTCATTTTTCAAAATCTCACAGACTCTTGTCCGTTTACAGTTTAACTTGCTCCCTAATCATTTTAATAGCATTTCAGATGTGTTACTATATTTTACCAGCAGCAATGGGTGCTTGTCTGCCTTCATTTAACCTTGGATTTTCACTCTCAGTCTACAGAGCCAATCAGTTACTCTCAAAATTACTTTGAAAAGTCATGGAAATAAATTGTTTACTATTCTCAAGTATTACACATTCTTTTAAATAGCTTTAACTAGTTAAAAAAACATGAAGCCAACTCTACATAACATTTCTGATAAGAGATATAAGAGAAATGTTTCAGTGTTTATCAGTACTGAAATGACAATTCAAAAGGGTATACATGTGACGAAGTGATGACCTTGCTTCACGAGAGGCCGTCTTATACATTTATGTAACATTGGTTTTTGTTCCCAGTTCCTGCTCGTATAAAGACATTCCATCTACTTACTCAATACAGAGAGGGCATGGTGCAACATGGTGAAATCAGTGTTTTCTTACCCATGGCTATCTTAAAACCCATGAAAACTGATATGAGAAGAGTTTTCTATGGACTTTATAGTCTTTTAAGCTTCTTACTTTACGGCTCAATCTCAGGCCATCAAGTAAAAGGACATTTGTTAGTTGTGTTTTGAAACATGGGAGTTTGAATGCAACATGGCTGTTTGTGCCAGACAGGCTGATCTGAGAACAGAAACTGCTGATCTACTAGGATTTTCCCACTCGCTACAACCACTGCATGCAGAACAGCATCTCTAACTGCACAATATGTCACATCTTGAAGCAGATGAGCTACAGCAGTACACACTGCACCAGGTGCCACTCTCTCAGGAAACTGAGGTTACAGTTTGCGCAGGTCACTAAAACCCAACAATAGAAAAGCAAAGCAAAATAGAAAAAGTCGCGGTGGTGTCAAATGTCAGGACAGCCTACATGAGAATTTTTGCTGACAATGTCAGTACAGTGCACCTATCTTCTGATAACTACTTCCACCAGGACAACATACCATGTCACAAAAGCTTAAATTGTCTCAAACTGGTTTCTTGAACATGAGAGTGAGTACTGTACTAAAATGGGCGCCAACAAATCTGCAGCAGTGAGTGATGCTATCATGTCACTATGGATCAAAATCTCTGAGGAACGTTTCCAACACTGTTAAATTTATGCCACAAAGCACTAAAGCTAAAGTGAGTCCAACCTGGTACTAGCAAGGTGTATCTAGAAAAGTGTCAGGTGAGTGTACATAATTGTTTAGTTGGTTGGGAATTTTATTTCATGAACAGTATTTTTGGAATTAAGATACTCGGTTTGCAAAGAACAGCTGCCCCGTTCCCCTGACAGTTTGGTACTCACTCCTTCATGCTTCAGTGATTTCTATCAAGTGACTCATCTTCTCTTTGCCAAAAGAAGATGATTTTTTTTCTGAACACAAATTGGACAAATACAATCATTAGAATTACTGCAATATGCGCTCAGTCAAGAAATCAAAAAGCAGTAAGCTCCTGCATGTTCTCAGTGCTTTCAGTAAATTGCCACTCAAGAATATTTTTATTATTTTAACTTAGTGATGTTGCTGACATCCTGAGGAACTGATATCAAGACAGACGATAAAAGACGATAAAGTGTGGCTGTGTAGAATTACAAAACAGTGATTATATGGTCAACTGAGGATTCCTTGTCAAATCGTGAGGTAACAAAGAAGGAATGCTGTTCAAAATACTTGACCTCATCATGAAAAAAAAAAAATTCACTCAGCATCCACAAAAGTGACATCGATTAAAAGGGTTAAACAGTGTTTAAAAAAAATTAAACTGGAAAGATACCTTTTTTTAAACTGAAAAGTGTCATAGTTTGTATTTAGTGATTTAGTTAATTAATTTTTACATTTTTACTAATCTCTGCACTCCACTCAGTTTCACTAACTTCGTTGGTCAGTTTTTCTTCTTTTCTAATTGTCTGCCTCACCCTTCTAAATATCACGGATGTTGATGCTGTCTTGCCTAACGTTACAAAATTCACATGCTAAGATCTCTAAAGCCAACAAAGTGTGTGTTTCATTTTGTTGCCTTAATCTTGAAAACTAGAATGATCTTCTCAAGGTCAATCCAAATTTCTTCTATGAAATTTTAGGTGTAAAAAATATATCTAATCAGACATTTGCATACAACTGTGTAATAAGTAGCACATGAAATTTTGAGTTAAGGTATCTCACAAAACATAGTTGCAGCCACATTTGTGCCATTTGGAGAAATTCCCTCAAGCCCCTTGACAGCGGGAAGCCACTCAGCCAACAAAGAAATGGTCCCAAACACAGCCCTCTGTGCTTTTATCAAAATCTTTGTGACATAATTCCTCTGGACACCTTGTAAAATGTTTATGCTGTTGAAAGGCCAAATGTGTTGTTTACTTACTAAAACACATCAATCTGATTCTTCTATCTGTCATGCTTGAGCCAGGAAAACAAGTCTATGGTCAAATTGGACCAAGAAGATACTTGAAGAAGAAGATACTTCATATTGTGAGAAAGCACAATCCAGCCACTGGTACTAAGAGAACGGGCAAACGTCCAAAAACACGTCCACCATATGCCTCAGTATATGAGGCTGGGCACTGGTCTGCCCGATTTGGTGATGTGCAGTACAGGAGCTCCACAGGGGACTTTTCTGTCTCTATTCCTGTTCGCTTGTACACCTCAGGCCTTCAGTGCAAGTCAGTGTCACGGCACTTACAGAGATACTTTTAATGTGTTGGAAGAGTAAAAATACCTGAGCATCCACACTGACAACAAACTGGAGTGGAAGAACAACACACAGGCCGTATACGAGAATAGGATGGGCAGGCTCTATTTCCTAAGGAATTTGATACCCTTCAATGTCTGCAGCAAAATGATGGAGACTTTCTAGCACTACAGTTGTGGCGAACGGTGTGTATTGCTATGGCTTGCTGGTGGAGCAGCGATGGAGCTGGTGACACCATAAGACTAAATAAACTGACTAGGACGGCCTGCTTTGTGATGTTTCTTTTTTCATTTTATTTATGAAGCTATGGTGGAGAGGAGGTCCCTGAACAAACTGTTATCCATCATGGATAATCCTGAACACCCTCTGCACCACTTAATGGGCAGGCAGAAGCAGTCCTTCCGTCTCTAATAGACTGCCACAAGTACAGGAATAGAAAATCTTTCATACCTCCTCTAATCACTTTCTATAATACAATACTCCGTGTGTCTATTGCTCCATTGCTCCATACCACAGTCTTTTGATTTTACTGAGGGAGTTTGGCCTATGCGGAAGAGCAGTGGGGACAGAGGATCTCCTTGGTAAAACATGCACTTGATGGTGACTTGTGCTATTGGCTTGAAATTGGCCTCTAGTGTTGTTAGCGTCCTGTTGATCTTGTACAGTTCCAGGCATTCCAGGATCCACGTGTGGGCCATTGAGTCAAAGGCTTTCTTATAATCAATCCAGGCGGTGCACAGGTGACTAGACAGTAGTTAGATGGGACTGGTACATATACGTTTTATTCATAATATTTTTATATACTGCATTACAATGATGCTAAGATTACTAGCATGACTACTATTATCACTACATTTACTATTATTACTGCTATTTTACTATTGTTGGTTAATTGATATTATTATTATACTTATTCAGGTGCTGTGACAAATTAATTGGTTGCTAAGCAGTTTGTAAGTAAACTTAACCATTTAGACTTTCAGGCTGCTTGTTTGCATCTGTTTCTACGAATTATTTTGAATCATGAAAAACAACCTATGTTACATAATGTTTGATAAACTGTGTATAATAAATATATGCCCTTTTTACAGCAGAAAGTTTGACTTTTCTTATTAGGAAAAGCACAGCACGGGACTCTGAAACCAAAGAAGGCAAATGAAATTCAAAATGCTGTAAGCTCCAAACACTGTACTTGTACTTTTAAATGACTCTGAACTAGTTGCTTTCAATTTTACTCTGCAAGTCAACTGTCCTCTTACAGCCTCACATTGGTATTAGACACAAAGATTCAAAGATATATATAAATATCACTGACCGCTGCTGTGAGCAAAGAGAAGTCTGCAAATGGCTTGCTTGAGATATCAGACAAGGTGAAGCCAGTCATCAAATTACAACAGACTAAAGAAAAAATCATCAAGATATGATAAGTTTAAGCAAAAGAAGTGTGTTTAAAAAGTAGAATGTGTCTAGATTAAGAGCAGATGTTTGTATTTAATGAGAGGATCTGAGGCATTCAAGAGCTGCTCTTGACACAGAAAACACTGCTGTCTTTTGACAGAAGTTAACATATTTGGAGGACAGGTTGCATTACTAATTTATCAGCTAATGTCAGGAATCTTGGTTAGCAAGCTGCATCCATAAACCATAGGGGGGCACCAGCTACCTATACCTGCTAATTAGTGCTTAGCAACAGACTAATATAACACTAGTATTTCAATCACCAAAACTGAAGCACAAACGTCTATGCAAGCGGCAGAGAGGTCCAGTTCAGTGAGTCCTATTACCCGAGGTAAGGCCTTGAAGACACCAGCTGCCTGCATCCAGACATCTGTCTATCCAAGTGACCACTCCCCCAACTTCCGAGCTTTTGGGTTGTTGTTGTTGTTATTTTTTTTTTTTTAAATCACCCCTGCAAACAAAGCAGGCCTGCACATTTTATCAAATATTAATCTTGATCACAATTTTGGCTTCCCAGTATTAAATGAATGTGATTAAACCAGTAACAAAAATGCATGATCCACCAGCACAACACAAATCAAAATAAGTACTGAGTACTAAGTACTCCTAAAAGTCAGCCTGACAACGAGCCTTCATGTGCCGATCACAGCTATTCCCTGCACTGCGCATTTGAAGTTTTCTGAGTATAGTCTGGAGGAGTAACACTACATTAAAAGTCAGATATACAACAGATAACAGACAAATATCAAACAAAAATCAAATGTCTGACACGGTAGAATGTGAGAAGCTCATCCCTTGAAGGAGATCATCATCCGCTGTTTTAAAATACTTTGGATTTAGTGCAAGAGATGCTAACCAAGAAAAAAATCATATACAAAGAGTGCTGTAGAGTTGTGTTTGCCTCCTGGAAACACACCACAACCTGCAGTATAATGCATGAAGGCCAAGAAAAACAATACAATGTTTCATGGTGATTGCTAAAGTAAATTGCCCAACATCAGCTTAAATATCCATAAAAGCAAGGCTGTACAGCACGTAAGCATATCCATCCAGCTCACAAAGATGCACTGAGATAACAACACATTCCCATTCCATTAGGTCAAAGATAAGTGTCCACCAAACATGGGGAGTAAAAAATCTTTCTGAAAAATGGTCACTTAATGGACAAAACACACGTTTTTACCAAAATCTGTGCAGGGGAAACAGAAAGAGATCTCACAGCCTTTCAGTATTTTTCCTATGAGCATCTGTCACGTAGGTGCAATGAAAGAAGTGAAAAATGTTATAGTTTGCCTTTAGGAGGTTCACTTAGGTCAGGTAGTTAAACACCTTATTTGATGGCAAAGATGTTTTAACTAAAAAAGTTAAAAAGAGAAAGCAGTAATTTGCATAAAGCTTTGATACAATTTTTTATTTATATTTTATTTTTCTTCTAAGAGATAGGGTGAATTTATGTGAGAAGGAAAAATCAGTTTTATTTTAGTTGAAATATGTGTGCATGACCAGAGTTGAAGGCGATCGTGGCTCAAGAGTTGGCAGTTTGTCTTGTAATCGCAAGGTTGCCGGTTCGAGCCCTGGCTTGGACAGCCTCGGTCGTTGTGTCCTTGGGCAAGACACTTCACTTGTTGCCTACTGGTGACGGCCCGGTGGCGCCAGTCCGGCAGCCTTGCCTCTGTCAGTGTGCCCTGGGGCAGCTGTGGCTACAATGTAGCTTTCCATCACAAATGGATGGATGACTGAATGTAGTGTAAAGCGCTTTGGGGTCCTTAGGGACTAAGTAAAGTGCTATACAAATACAGGTCATTTAAACATCCAAACTATCCATAGAGGTAATAAATATTAACATGCTTGTGCTTTAAAGTTGCTCATTTATTGACTTTTTGAGACAGCCTCAAGTGGCCACTAGATGAAATGCAGTTGTTGGCACTAGCTGCTGCCAATTCAGTTGCCACTTGTTCACCACCCAGACTCTTATCATGGAGCAATGCTGGAGGAATGCATGCAGAAAGTGATTTGACATTGTCTTTATAAAATAAGCAAGAAGAAGTGTGTGCCAACATTTCTACAGATTCTATGAACATTTCAATGCCTTAGTAGTTCTCCAGATGATGAAATCTCCCAAGTCTCTAAATCATTTAACTATTTACCCATGCAGTCTTTCATAGAGTGGTGCACCCCCACCATTCCTTTTAGACCAAGTTAAATTACTAATTGCCAATTAACCAAATTAACTGAGAGAGTGGCCTGCAGGTATTTTTTTTACTTATCATGGTGTCTTTTTGGTTATCATGTTTTTACATCGCCCATATGATTTGCAAATCTTTCCATATCTTCTGAAAACAGAGCTGGAGTAAGGAGGGAGATTGCTGGTAAGCTTGCGATCATGACAGGCAAAACAGCTTTCAGAAAATGCCCACTTCTACTGGCATTCACACAAACTCTTGTCTTGACATTAAACATGATCCCTTTCGAAGGAGCTGACAGACCAATCAGAAGCACGATCAAGTCAAACTTAAACAGCTGAAACTGTTAAGAAGGGAAGTGAGAATGCGGTAATGAGTGGGAGGATGTATTTCCTGTTTGCATATGTATGCGACTTTGTGTGCACACAGGATGGAAATGCAGAAGGAGGAAAGGAGATGGAGCCTTCAAGATGCAGAATTTGTTCGATATAAACTGTTGCTTCGCTGTTGTCACCTATTAAATTGGCATTTTTCCCTGTATCCCTTTGAGAGAGATTAATGTGAGTATAAGAGTAGAGCTGAAGTGTAATCCTGTGAATGCCCACAGGTTTAATATATTGAATTAAGCTTTCTGGGAAAAATGCCAGCTCAATCCTCTAAGAAGCTGTGCAGCATGTTGACATGAGGATATCTGACTTATCTCCAAGTATATAGTGTGGGCACTTGTGTAGGCTAATTAATAATACACAACATGACTGTAGACAGATGAGCACTGAAATGGCCCCTTTTCTACGCTGTAGCTAGGATTATGTGTATAGTGCCCTGCCTTAGATATAGTGAGGTTTAACTTTGTCGCCTTTGTGGTAGTTTGTAATATTTATGGTTTTATGAGTTTTCGGAGTATTATGTACAGACAACGTGACACGATCATTTCTGGAGTAAGAAACACTCCTTTCAGTTTCCTGAGGAGTCAACTCCAGATGTAACCTACCTAATAAAAGCAATTTCACTTCTCTGGCTGCCTTCTCCCCGTCCTCTCGGAGGTTTTTGTCAATCATCTTTGACCTCTCCGCAGCAGCTTTATCCTCGGCGCTCACCGTACAACCCATTGGATCCAAACGCAGAGGCGCACCGACCGCTTGCGCAAAAAAAAGAAGAAAAAAACAATAAGAATCTCAGAGTGCTGATGGTTTCAGTGCGTCGGCCGATGCCAGGAATAACAATGGAACAGCTTTTGCTTCCAGCACTGCCTTCTAGAAAAAACAGCCTCTTCCACTTGCAAACAAAGTCAGCTTATCCACCTGCAAGAAGTCTGTGGTCCCGCTCTTCTGGTCTACAAGAAGCTCAAAAGGGAGGCAAATGAATTCAGAACATTTGCTCTGTTTTGTTGTTGGGTTTGTGTTTGTTACACTAAACCTCAGATTTTTATGTGGTCCATGTCGAATCTATCAAATCCCTATGTCTTGCATCCATCCACAGACTGAAATGCCCGTGCTCTCTGCTCCACGGTAGACTGACTCACTTAGTCTTGGCCTGGTAAGCAGCGCGTCCCTCGGTGGTGGCGACAGTGCTGCAGTCTCTTTCTGTGCGTATTTTGGCTCGCGCGAAAAACCTCTGATAATCGTGTGACAATTGTAAGTTGTCAACCAGTCGCAGCGACGTCACTGGAGCAACTTGTCGCGATAGCCCTGTTAAATCAGGTGAGCTCTCCGCTGTCGCTCGTGTGAGCGAAACCAATTACTGTGCAAACCAGCGAGGCGTGATTTTAGGAGTGTGATGTGCAGACCGCAGTAGGCGCTGTGCCAGCCTCATTCCTCTGCATTTCCCGCGGATGCAGACTCTAGCATGACAAATGAAATGAAGGACAGCAGTCCGCCCTCTTCTCACTGACCGACTGCGATACGCAGGGGCCCCTCTCCGGTCAAGGATGCACGGAGTGCTGTTAAAATGGCTAATGAGTCTTTGCGTCACATGTTTATGAAATACCTTGGCACCTAATGAGGCTGCTAGAATAGCTGACGTGCAGCGCCATCCAATGGACGTACATAGTTATAGAGTTTATCTGCTCGTTAAAGACTTAAAGGCATTGCAGCGAATAAACTTTATATGGAAATTACAGATTATGTGTATAGTGCACTGCCTGAGGTTGGACACAAGCTGTTTTCCAAAACAAAACATAACGAATCAAATTATATCAAAATATAGAATCAAATTATATTACCGCTGAAATAATCAATCACATTACAAATCAGAATCATAATCAGAAAACTTTATTGATCCCTAGGGGAAATTGTGTGGGTTACAGTGCTCCAGTACAAACAGTAACAAAAACAGACAATACAAGAAGTAAGAAATAGCACAATATATACAATATATATAATATAATAATATATAAGTCACTTACTAATAAATATCTGAATAAGAAAGAAGAGCATGTGCAAAAAGGGTGTAGCTATTGCAGTGTATACAGTGTGTTAAGTGGATGAGTTGTACAGGGAGATGGCCACAGGCAGGAATGATTTCCTGTGTCGTTCATGGTGCTTTTTGGTAATCTCAGTCTCACTGAACGTGCTCCTGTGGCTAGCCAGCATGTCATGGAGTAGGTGGGAGGAATTATCCAATATTGTCTTTATCTTGGACAACATTCGCCTCTCCGACACCACCTTAAGAGAGTCCAGCTCCATCCCCACAACATTGCTGGCCTTGCGGATCAGTTTATTGAGTCTGTTAGCATCAGGAAACCTCAATCTGCTCCCCCAGCATGCAACAGCGTAGAGGATTGCACTGACCACAACAGACTCGTAGAAAATCCTGAGCATTGTCCGACAGACGTTGAAGGACCTCACCCGCCTCAAAAAATAGAGACAACTCTGGCCCTTCCTGTAAAGTGCTGTGGTGTTTTTAGCCCAGTCCAGTTTATTGTCTATGTATACTCTGAGGTATTTATAGTCATCCACAATGTCAACATTGACCCCCTGGATTTAAACAGGGGTCAAGTGTTTCCTGGTCTTCCTGAAGTCCACAATCAATTCCTTGGTCTTTGCCACGGTGAGCTGCAGATTATTCTGCTCACGTCATGTGACGAAGGAGTCGACCACAGTCCGGCACTCTGTCTCATCATCCCTGCTGATGCATCCAACCACCGCAATCATCAGAAAACTTCTGAAGATGGCAGGTCTCTGTGCAGTGGCCTAGGTCTGTGGTGTAGACGGTGAAGAGAAAGGGGGAGAGGACAGTCCCTTGTGGTGCCCCTGTGTTGCGGATTACCTTAGTCAGACACACTATGGTAAAACAGACAGTTTCAATATAAAGTCAAATAGAATTTAAGATAAAATAATCACTTCCACTGCTATAATTTGAATTATTCTAATCTTCTAAGAGTGAAAAACATGGCTACTTTATATTTATTTGACGTGAGAGACACGTTCTTTATTTTGACCATATTTTCACAGCACAATAAAGAATTGGGGCATTTAAAAATAATAAATAATTTTGAACTATACCAGCTCACAGTAGGCTTATTACAGCCATTTTACCAGTCTTGGCTTTTCTTCTCTTGTAAAAAAATAAATCAAACGTTTTATTGCTGAGTTCTAATGTACCATTTAACTGCAGGGCCCTTGCTACTGCTGTAATGTCTTTAGTCTGAGTCAATATAGATGATATTCTGTTGGGTTCATTTCTATAGTACTTAAATGTAACATTAGCTTGAGCAATCAGAAATGCACAGACCTGTGCCGGTCTAAATAAAAGTCTTAATGTGTTACAGTAAAAACCAGCAGTATGTTGACATAATGAGGTCAGCAGTGACCGCTCATGATGACAAACAGTTTCATAGGAAAACTGAGCAGTTAAAATGATAAGCTTGTCTTTAAAGCACCCTGAACACCTTTAAAAAACAGAGGTTCGGGGATTCCAATATTGGTAAGATCTACAGTCAAATGCAAAAGTTTTTTTTTAATGTATTTATGCTTTGCTTCCAACTATGTACAGCAAATGAACAGTATTAAATGTAATGTCCTTAAGAAATAGGGAAAAAAATCTAGCAAAGACCTGACACAGGACCTGAGAGATGCATCTGGCCCTGCAGTTGATCTAGCTAGTGTTCACTGAAACCTCATCAGAAATATCTTGATGCATGCTCAGGTAAGTAAATCCCAAAAGGCTGATTCTGTTCATCTGGATGCAGCATTTTCAGTAGGAGAAACGTTTCATCACTCATCCAAATGACTTCTTCAGAGACGTCACTTGGATGAGTGACAAAATGTTTCTCCCACTGAAAAACGCTACGTCCAGATGAACAGAATCAATCTTTTGGGACTCATCAGAAATGGTCTCAGTAGAAGGTTGGCTGTCAAGAATCCATTCTTAAACAAAGACAACAAGGAGAAAAGGCTGATGCATGACAAATTACTCAACAACTGGACTAAAAATCAGCGGCAACAGGTCTTACAGAGTGAAAATTGAAAATTTGAAAATGTTGGTTCAAATTGTTGTCAGTATGTGCAGAGGAGTTCAAGAGAGAGGTCCAACAGTGAGTGTTCACAGTCATCCGTGAAACACAGTGGAGACTCTGTCATGGTCGGAGCTGGATGTCAGCTAGTAATGTTGGGGATCTTGTCAAAATTGATGGAATTATGCATTCAAAAAAGTACAACAGATTTTGATTCCTTACCATCTGGAAAGGATCTCATTTATTTTTCAGCATGACAGCGATCCGAAGCATATTGCAGTGCAATACAAACAGACCTAGATAGCAAAACACACAATGAGGCACTAACAGTCATAGATTGGCTGCCACCAATCACCAAAAGCCCAGATCTTAACATTACTTAAGTAGAGCGGGATCATCTTGACAGAGAATGCATTTTCCTAGCAATATAAAAAAGAAATGAAGAATGACTCAAGGCTTGCGCACATTATTGTATTAATATCTATCAAATACTAAAGTTGCCTACAAATTAAGAGCAGTACATAGTAAAAGAAAAAACAGAAACATGCACTGTCCAAATAACAATTTGTTTGAGTCAAGGGGTAAATGAGGCCAAGAAAGACAATCTAAAAACATCTACAATTATTTTATTGGCAAACTAAAATTGTCCAGCTATTTACACTTTACAAGCTACTGTAAATATGCAACACAAATATAAAAGGCATACATTTATATACATTATTTATATAAAGTCACCAAAGTCCAGAGACATTGTTATCTACTTGTAGCCACGTTATAATTAACTTCTTGAACTACAGCTCTAGTAACATATCACACAGATTTGCTTACATACGTGACGGATTAACATTTGATATCATGTGGTGGCACATGTTTAAAAGCAATAGCATTTTAAAGCAGTAGGTAGTCAGTTGTTTTTTTGGCAAGATCCCTTAAAGTAACCCCAAGATCCCTTTAGTAACTTTGGTTACTAAACTTGATGAGACTAAACCTTCAATGACACCACGAGGAGCACAGCAAGTAAATGTGAAAAAGCAAGGACAAAAAAAAAGGATACTGGATATTTCTTCTGCTCATGATTAGTCTGAAAAAACAACTTAATCTGGAGTCAAAACTGCTACAAAAAACAGAAAATAGAGTTATATATAAATAACTGAGAATTTGCCCTTGACTTTTCTAAAGCCTGGGAGTTGTTATACAATATAAAACCATCTTTGGGTAGAAGCTGAAAGTATTTGTCATAAGCTTTTCTCACTTTTGTCCATGAGAATATTTTCCATTGGTTTAAAAGCTGTGAATTTGTGGTTTATATTCATATATATTACATAATCTAAAGCCCCTGTAGTCTGTGAAAGCATACTCCTATGTAGTTAGTCATACCCGTTATGGGTGTTGAGATCACTTTAAGCCAAAACTTGGGAGGTATTCCTCAACACACATGAATTGAACTAAAAAAAGTCTTCTTTTTCTGAGCATAATGACAGTAATGTCTGAGTTTTTTTTTTTAAGAACGACTTTTTAACACGTAACACAAAACAGATTGGGACTTCAGTACGCTTCACTATAAGATGCCAAATGTACAGTTATTACTTAACATCTCTATGTGACAGTGCTGGAAGGCAAATCTCTGCTCACTACACCAAATACAGAACAGACTTGACATCATGCAAAAAGATTAACTTCATGTTTATGGCCAACAAGACCAAGCAAATTACTATCAACTAGTGAAGCAATGATAATGCGACAGAATAACAAAAGCATCACATCGATCTATCAAATTAACTCATTTTAATTTTACAGATTACCAGCAGGCAGAGCTAAAAAAAAAAAAAAAAAAAAAAAACAACAACAACAAAAAACCCCCAACAACTCAGAGGTCAGAGGTCAGAGGTCCAAACTGAATTACAACTAGAAACTACATTTTCTTCATTTTTACCTAGCGGTATCTAGCAATAGATGACGTTTTGGTTTTATTTGCTTATTTTTTTTTAGATATATACATCGTGTCTATACATTTGTTTATAAAATGCCTATTAAAACCTGGGTACAACCAAACTATTTACATGGCCTTTTATTTATGTATTTGGAATCTGGGCAAATACATCCTTTAAATTTTAACCACGGGTGATTAAAAGTGAGCGAACAGTTTGGACAGTTTGGGAAAATGAACATTCTCTTTGATGCTGCTTAAAATTAAACGAGATCATCACCAGTTTTACGTCTTATGATAAATATAAAAGTAGAGCTACCTAGCTGTTATCTTAGCTGAGCAAAAAGACTGGAAACTGGACATAACACGTTCATTACTGGGCTTTAAACGGTCATGTAGGTGTTCTTTTTTATCCATGAAAAGCGTGGCACTTGTTTAGATTTATTTTTTTTAAAACCAGTCATCATCCAACTTGTAAATTGTAGTGATGTGGTAGAGTAAAGAAATTATTTCTGAAACCCTCGAAGAAGGAATAAAATAAGGTAAATAAACTTCTACAAAGTGTTAAAGTAAACTTGAACTCTTTATATTAAGGGTCACAGTTGGCTTATATGCACTAAAAAAGCATTAAAAAGGCATTTCTTTATCAAACACTTTACATTTTAACAAACAAGTGAAATATTATTTGTGTGAATTATCTCTGTATCATGATTATTGGTTTCATTGTATAAAGTAGAATTAAATATATTTCATTTGAAATTAAAAACATGTTTCTGGTAGTTAGCTAAATAAATATAAACTCTTGCTTTCATCGTATCTTTGTGTGCTTTTTGTTAAATGCTAAAAGGCACCCAGGTTTTTGAATAAAATTTGTTGATTTATGCGTATGAAGCAAAAGCTTGCAGACACATAATTAAATGTCAGCCATGCTCTAAGGCTTTAAAACACCTCACTATATAATATTACATAATAATGATGAGAATGAACAGTTCAGATCGCTGCTGGTGCAGGTTGAAATCATCTGTTTTCTTTTGTGCGTTTAATGGAAAATAACTAATATTACATAAAACGTATGTTATTTTACTGTCTCTTGTTTATACTGTATCTTAATTTGTTTCCTTTCCTGCAATCATACTGTCTTTCTCTGTACAGTACCAGCTGCAGCTGTTTGTGTGTGTGAGTAAAGGGAAAACAACAGGGGAAGACAATTTCACTATCATCCCTGCATCCTTGGATGTTATCGCACTAACACAGGGTAACAAAAAAAAACAAAAAAACAACCCTGTTCATTCGTAATTATTCAAATAAACTTTTACTCTGTGTTAACTTAAATAATAAAATATTGAAATGAATGGATTTTGTACAGATACATGTTAAATTACAGTCAGAAAGTTACATTGATTTCCAAGAGTGATTCCTTTCTACCCACATACTATACTGGGTGTTTTATACATTTAGAAACCCGGAAGCTGTTCTTAGCAGCCCTGTAGTGTGTTCCTGCTTACTTGACAGTATTTTCTAACCATTGACCATTTTACAGTATGTACCCCTTCCCTAAGACTACACACAATGAAGCAGCACTTAGTGTCCTCCAACAGCAAGGCCTTCCCCTGTTGTCCAGTCGATAATAATGAAGCTCAGACTCATTACCATGAAGGAGAAACCCAAAGCGGCAAAGCAGGCAGCCTAAGAATAATGGGAAAACATATCGGACTTAACTATCAAGAAGTTGAAAAATGATGTAACATTAAATTACTGTAACGAATTACTCAAGAATGCATGGCAAATATTGTAATTGCCTCACCATTATCTTAGGAAGAGAGTTCATGGGTTCATCTTCCTTGGGAACAATGCGGATGTAGAAGACAGCAGGGAAGATGAAAATAAGGCAAGGAGCTGATGTGGCGCCTGAAAAATAAAAAAGCATGCAATGCTGTAATAAAAGCTTGATAAGAAAAAAAATACACAGGACTCATTATTATTTGTTGATGTTTGTTTTCTGTTTTCCTAAATTCACGATCCATCCGTTCTCTTCCAGGGGGTACAGGTTACTAATCTGACACAGGGCTAACACAGAGAGATAGACAACCAATTTAGAATCACCAATTAATCTAACCCCACTAAGTGCATATCTTTGGACTGTGAGTGGAAGCCAGAGCACCCGGAGAGAACCCACACAAACACAGGCAAAACATGTAAACTCCACACAGAAAGGTCCCGGGCAGACAGTGGAGTCAAACTCAGGGCCTTCTTGCTGTGAGGCAACAGTGCTAACCACCGTGTCACCGTGCTGCCCTTCTGTAAACTTGATTTGTAATTTATACTTTTAGTCAGAATTTTTTATTATTTATACAACATATACACGGGCCTAATCCTAATCCCATCCTCCTAATTCCCTCTGTTTTACACGCTAGCACACAAAAAAGCAAAATCTGAAAACAGCTCTATTTATTATATCCACTATTTTTTTCTGCTTCTGTGCATAGATTCAAAAACAGGTAAACTCTGTATGTAAACCCTTGCTTTCAGGAAGTACCTGGTGGTCCCTAAAGTTAATGTTTTATACTTTTACCTGTAACCTATGAAACATGACCTCAGTCTGAAAACAAAGTGGGACAAAAATATTGACTTAAGCTGTCAGTGTGTCCATGACAGTGGTCACTTTTTTAACTTTTAATATTTGTTTGTGTGTGTATGTGTGTATACAAATGGCAACTGAATAAGTTACCCATAAATCCAACCTATCAGTTCCCTTGGTGCCTCTTGGAGATTTAGGCGTTATACCCCCTCTTCTTGAGTCTCAGACTCAATATACCATAAGAAAAACATTACTGTTTTGATATTATCCCTACTGAACTTTACGTTAAGTATTATACACACCAATAATGCCGAAGATTCCCAGAATGTTAGGAGCAAATATCACCAACATGTTAATAAAGGTGAGAAGAATGAGAGCGATGGCAATATGACGTAACCAGCTGAAAGATTTGGTGGGAAATATCATCTGCTGGATGGCTCTACGTACCTGTGGGTAAAAAAAACTCACATTAGAAACACTATAATGTTGCATTATTAATTTAGTCATTAAATGAAGAGTAAAATAAAAGGCATCACTTACTGGGAACAGCACAATGGGGACTGTTAGTGTTACAGCAGTAAGGACAGCCACTCGCACACACAGGATCAAAGTGTCGTATGGATCAATCCGGCTGTATGTGTGCAGTAGTTCAGCCTCCACTTTGTCTACAGGAATATAAACAGAAAATAGTTTAGCTGCACATGAGCTCATCAGTCAGTTAACTGTGGACAGCATACCATGACAAACAATCTCCACAAGAGGGAGCTTGAGTTCCATGTAATGCAGTAGAGGCAAATTCTGTAAAGGATGGGATCATTTAAAAAAAAAAAAAAACCCACACACAATGAGTAACAATTAACAACAGGGAAAAGCCAAAAGCCAAGGGAAATGATTTTTACAAATTTTCTGCAACATTTGTAAAGTATATTGAACATTTTAACACCGTATCTGAGTTGCCTCTCTAAAAAAACAAAAAAGTAATCTCCCTAGTCTATTATGTCCCAGCCCAAACTAGATTCCTTTTGTCTTACTTATAATAACAAATATCTACAACTGTTCTGTCCACTTGATTTGAACACAGACATTTGTATTCGTCTGCTGGTACTGAAACACCAATCGTTAAAGAAATGTCAGGGAAAATTGCCCTCACCATAAAAAGTCAGGTAGCCAAAGAGAGCTGCCAGTAAGTACATGGTGTACATGATTAAGATGGAAATGTTGGACACCTTCTGCATCTTCTTCTTTGATGGGCTAAAATCAAAGAGTGGACATTAATGCCACATTTTGCACTGAGATGTTTATCAAACATTGCAGGTTACAAATGGGCGACTCACTTGCGTAGCTCAGTGTAGATGGGCAGGACCTCAGGGTGGCAAACAAAAGCGAAAGCCAAAATCGGGATGGTGTATGCTGTCTGTTAAGAGACACATAAACACATGACTGTCTATTATTAGCAGTGCAGTTAAGCTTCCCCGCATACATGTGTGGAAACTAGCAAATACATCTCAGCATCTCTGGCTTTCAATATTCAAAAGCGATACAGATCCACAGACACAAACGGTTCTTCATCTCAGCCGCCTACCTGTGGGTTGATGGTGAACATGCGTGGGGTGCAGTGGGAGTCATCATCCTCGTGAACCACACCGTTGTTGTACTCATGGATTTGGACTGAATCGTTCAAGCTGAGGTGGGAAGCGGTACCATTGACTGAGAACTCCTCAAAGGGGCAAGGAATCTGAAACTTCTTGAAGATAACCTGCACATGTGGCAACATGTGGAAGAACAAACAGGAATATCATGAAAAATAAGGACAAGGTGATATGTCAGTCATTAAAAAAACATCCTCCAGTTATCAACAACTACTTAGAAAAACCATTTCAATCTAGATTAGGGCCACTCAGCCTCTAAGTAGACAGATTTAACTTTGAACCTCTGATGTCTGTAGTAGCTCTTATATTAGCCTTATCAAACACTGACACATTCCACCAAAAATAGAGACAAGGATGGGAAAGTTAGCAACATAAAGTGTATGCCAGGAAGGCATGCCAGAGCAAAAGAGGCTCTGTGTGCGCAGTGACTGTGATGATGTGCCACTGTGTGTGTTGGACCAACTTACTGCAGTGAGAAAGAACACCATGCAGCTGAGAGAAAACCCGCTGGTGTAGCCAAGGTAACCTGAAAATAAAGAGAACGAGAAAATTTATAACTGCTCCTCAGACTGAATTTATGTGTTGTGTGGAACCACTATTAACTGCATTAGCTTTAGATGCTCCTTGTTATAAATGAAGCTACTGCAATAACATCCTGAAAATGTACAGAGTGACCTCACAGCACTGTGAGGGCAAAGACAGCATGTTTATACTGTGTATTAACGAGCAGAATATGCCGGAATTGAGAGTGCGATTATGTCAGGAGAAATTATTTTTAACTGAACAGCCCGCTGTTTCCACTGTGAGGGGTAGGACAAGAACGCACTAATTGCTTGACTGCAATGTACATACCTTTGCCTTCAAAATCATTAGATAAGTTGGATTAATGTCAAATAATCTTAATTGATAACTTCTAAGTATAGAAAATATTTCTTGAACACAAACTGGCAAATGCATGAGTTAGATAAATGCACTGCAAGAAAACAACCCAAAACTCAAACCCACTACTCTGGAGTATAATGAAAAGGAGCAAAACTATTTTAAAGAAGCTATGTTCCAAAGAGTGACTCAATAAAAGGACATTAACTGTTAATACAGACTGTAAACACATAATACTTGTTATGCAGAAACCTTGCCCAGCTGCCATGGAGATCCGTTTTAAACAGAAAAACATTTAATTAAGCTAAAAATAAAAAATTGTAAGTCAAACTGTAAATTTAAGTGAAGACAACATACATATTTTATATTATTTCACTAGCTATTGATTATTAGTATATTTTATTACATATTATATTATTACTTTTTTTTTTTTTACTCTTAGGGAATTCAAATAATTTATTATTTATATTGGAAAGTTAAGCCCGCTGGTGATGTGTACATGGTCCTGGAAGTCTAGCTAGACTCATAGATCAGTGGATTTGGCTTTTTTATCTGCTTCAAGCTTATCTTTTATCTCTGGTCACTGTGTATGCAGAAAACACCTATACATTCACCTATATGCAATTGCCCACTCGCTTTAGTATTGTGTCAACAATAAGGTTAAAGTTGCCTTAGTGGCCTGATTCAAAAGAGGATGGTGTTTTTGTTTTTGTTTTCTTTTTTAACAGCAGGGCCACTGTAGGGAGAAAAAACATCATCACTGTCTGATGTATGCATTAGATCACATGTTAGCTGATTCTGATAATTGTTTTGAATGACTGCTGAAAACTCATTTTATAGGTTAGCTTTCCCTTAATCCTCATCCCTTTTATTGGCCATAGTTTACAACTATTTGCTTATATGTCTGAATGAACTTCTGACTATATGTTCGATTATGTGCCTGTTTATGTGTCTGTACATTCGAACATGCATATTTATCTTTAATACATGGCTTTTATTCAAACTGTGAAGCAATTTGTAGCTGTGACAGTTTTCAAATATCTGTAAAAAGTTATTATTATAGCATGTTCCAACACATTAACAGCTTTCTTTGGTAAATGGAAGTGGAAAACAGTAATCCCATAACAAAGTTGTATTTACATTATACTCACCAAGCTGTTTCATTAAAGCAAGGGGCAGGATGATACTGGCAGAGACCATGATGACCAGGTAGTTTCCGTTCAAGTACCACAGACTGTTTGGAGAAAAATATAGTTTATTTTGGTAAGCTCAGTATTTCAAACAGTGACACTCAGACTCAGTACACACTACACAGAGAGACTGAGACAAAAATAGAGTGTGTGGTGGTAACATATTTCTTCATTCTGTACATGTAGCATAGAGTTAGTGCTGTTTTTGTACTGTGCGGCTAAATCTGTGACACAATGCTGTTAAAAATCTGTTGGTCCAAATGGTTCGTGTACCCCATTTTGTCAGGCCAACAGTAACCTGTTGGGAACACCCTTGGCTGCAAGATTGTGGAAAAAATGTGTCTGCTTATGTTACTCTCGACAGAAGTACTAGAATAGTGTGTTGCATAACTCAGATTATTTATATGACAGGTCACAGTTGCAGTAAAGGAAAACACTATGGTGCCTAAACATCTTAGGACTGAAGAAGTCAGCAAATGTTACCAGTATCAGCTTAAAGTCCCTGTCAGACACTTTATCCTCTCTTTCAAACAGAAAAAAGGACACTGGACAAGTATTAGTGTTCGCATTTACAGTCTCCTTCTACAGCTCTGCTAGTTTGTCATCATCAGGACCCCAGACATGTCCTCACTCTGAACAAATATCTTGTGAAATTCATTTAAAAAAATATCTTTGTTGTGCAACCTCAATAGCTGAGATTACATGTATGTATGTTTATTCTAAGGACATATAGACAAATGTTAGTGTTACAGTGGATTAGTACTTCTATGTTAAATCTACACCGTGGTATCTGTCATATCTGCAAACCCTGCTGAAACCCTGCACTGTAAACTATCCTGTAACCCACGCCATAACCTACACTGTAACCTGTGTCATAACCTGTCATTGTTGTTGACACATCCTGCGCAGGTTCAGAGGGTGCAAACCTGCAAAGGTTTATTCTCCAATTGCCCTAAATAACAGTACTAGTAATTACCAAAATCATTATTTATGGGTTGTTTTTTTTTTAAGTTTAATTGTAAAATAAATTTATTGTTGTTATCAACAAATTTTCAAATTTACCGTTTTTCAGAAAAAGCAGAAAAAATAGTAAAAGACATTCTTATATTTTATCAAGATACCGAATTACAGTTATTTACCTACCAATCAACTGTGCCTGCTCAAATTTGGGTATAAAAACATTATTTCCTTTTGTTATTTGCCCAAAAAACAGCTATAAATTTGAGTTTTAAATAAGTTTTTCACAGATTACTGAAATATTTGTGTTTTTTTGTTTTATGACAGGTGGTCTAATAACTTTGTTAACCACTGTATAAATGCTGACACTGTCAGCTGTCAGGTGTTAGGGTGCAGTTAGAGACGCTGCAGAGTGTCTGACTCCTTTTATGATATAGCTTTTATTGATTTGACACTGTGATCCAGCTGTGTAATAAAGGATGGACATAATATATTTAAGTTTTAAAAACATTTATTTGTCTTTAATCACTACTCAAATCATCAGTTATACTAAACGGAATGCAGTGGCATCTATATAACTTTTTTCCAGTGGGATTAATCTATCAAAACACTTTACAGTGCCTTTTTTATACTTATCCATACAGCGAGTTATTCTGTGAACTTTAGCGCTTTATCTACCTGGCATCTGCTAAGTGAATATAAATAAATGAATGTGGTGAAACAGCATGTTTATAGTCATTTTACCTGTCTAAACTTAAAACATCAGGAGCTGTAGAGTCAAATGGGACCACACAAACATGCAGTATAAAGTCAACTGTCTCTTAAATCCTGTGCATAGGAAAGTCTTTGTCCCCTAAAGCCTGTTTCTCACTGCTAAGCCTCTTATTCTTAACCCTGCAAGAAACACAATCAGTAGGATCGGCTGTCTGCCACAGTCCTACATGCTGGAACACAGTGTGATCTATGACACTACCAGTGTTTATTTGTGTCTGCATGCGTGCATGCGAATTTGGGCGAGTCACTTAAAAGCAGGGGAAGTTGCACAAATCATAGGTCATGTCTTCTTTGGCCTTTTAGGCGGTAGGTCAAACGAGAGCAGCTTTCACATGGAGGTGCACTTGCACTTGGGACAAGTTCTGTCCAGTCAAGTCTAGAGTTCAAATCCAAGTTCAGTCAAATGAAGTCTTTGGAAGTAAACTGTGTTAGTCTGACTAGCAGTATTTTAACATTTAGCTTCCAAAGTTGCATTAGCAGTGACAATAGTGACAATACAAACAGTTTTGGTTTTCTCTCCCTCAAAATTAGTTTTTGATTTAACTTTCACTGTTCTCATAGAGTGACAACCCTAGGTTGGATAAGGACCAAATGGCAGACAGAAAAAATCAGCAAAGTAGCTATTGTTTCCAAATGTCTCAGCCTCTCTGCATTTGAACATGCTGGACTTCACTGGACCCTTTATATTTTGCCCAAAAAAAACCTTCACATACCCAACATAAAACAACACCAACCAATTCAGATCTACTTCAGCACTGGCACAAACTACTTAAACTCAGGCAGAGTGAAAGGCACTTGGCTGTCTCTCCACCACACGATAGCTTTCTAATTCAAGAGCCACTAGTCATAAATAAAGCTGCAGACCCACTACACACCCCTCATTCCTCTTAGTCCTGTGACGCCATGAATTTGGACAACGAGGTTCATCGAGTGGACATGAACAGTGTGTGCCTCCGTTGCTACAGGGCTGGCCCTGAGCTGACCTATCCTCAGCCTCAGAATTTGGCACCCCATTTTACACCACCTGCTGCTGTCATTTATGTGTGTGTGTGTGTGTGTGTGTGTGTGTGTGTGTGTGTGTGTGTGTGTGTGTGTGTGTGTGTGTGTGTGTGTGTGTGTGTGTGTGTGCGTGTGTGTGTGTGTCTTTGTGCAAGGCATGTAGAGCAGTTACAGAGCTCAATACAGCCAAATACATTTCATTTGGCTATAAGCGTTTAACGTAGGTGGCAAGTAGGTTGAGAACTACGAGAGAACTGCTGTTGTTATGTGGGTTTAGGTTGTCTCAGTTGGTTTTAATCTTAATCTTGAGACTTGATAATGTTGAGGTCAGGATTCTGGATTGCCACACTATCTGTTGCAAGACCCCTTACTGCTGAAGGTCTTTTTTTTATGACTTTAAATATCTGAAGCACCTACGACTTGAACAATTATGTAATTATGAGTCCATGCATCATTCATTCCCTTCTGCTTATTGAATACAAGGTCGTGGGGAGGCTGGAGTCTATCCAAGCAAGGGAAAAATTCCACTAAAATACACAAACGAGCAAAAATTGGAACAAGCCCTATGCTTAGATGAATATCTTGTGTCAAGTCCATTTAACTCAGAAGGTCTGCACCTTATGCCCTGACATGTGTAATCCTGCTATTTGGCATTATATAAATAAAACTAAATTGAACTGAATAAAGTATTCTGTTGAGTATCTTGAGTTATTGAATATCTGCCCTCAGACCGTCTAGGCTGCAGCATATAAGTATTATAGCTGCAATCCATTTTGAGGACAAGGGTTTTTTTTAGATTTAAACAGACAGCTGGAATCTACTTCAGTCCTCCGTGGCCTTATGCAGACCGTGTCTCTGGCATAACTCTGACGTGGACAGTGCTTGCCTCTACAAGCTGACAGTAGTGAGGATTGATGTTGTGTGCTTTAGTATCAGATGCCCAATCATGTCCTTCCTGTTGTTCAGCCAATTCCAGGCTCCCATTCTCATTACACCCCCAAACCAACTGAATCAGTAAATGCTGCAAACTGGGCCAGGCCCCATGACCCTGCACACAGTGTCTCAGCTCTGGGTCAACAACAGGCAAGACTCATGTGCTCATGTCATCACTATCCCGGTGGTGTAAATACTGAAAAGGACATAAATGACAAGACTCACTCGCTGTTGGGCTCAGCCTTCAGGAAAGCTTGGATGACCAGCGGTAACTCGGATTTAACAATGTAAAGGTAGCTGGACATAGCTGTAACAAGACAAGACAGGGGAAATGTAACATGTGGTGAAGTAAACCACAGTGCAAGTACACATGCTAACCAAACAGACATCAGAAAAACCATGACACAAGTACACTTACCACATCATGTTTACATAGGTGACACAGCAGTCGCTACTACTGCGGACACTGTGGTCATGTCCTTTGTACTTTTGGGAAATTGGATGTTTTACTAACTTTTACTATTATCAGTATTTATCGTTCGCACCAAAACTTCATTGCTTTGAAACAGGTTTAAGATTATAACTTAGCTGAGCTGGGACGATAGACTCTGTTACCTTTCAAGCAAAAATGTGCATTTATTGAAAAATAAGGTCAGTTTTCCAATGACAATTATGCTATGTAGCTTCTTTATAAAGTAATTGTTATACCTATGAGCAATATCTGTAGAAGGAGCAGGTGAAGTTAGTGGTAGTGAGTGGTATGACTGATCACAGTGACATGCTTATGCATTTACGGCTTGCATTGACATATTTTCCCCTTTTCAGTTATCTGGATACAGATCTTACCAGGTAGTAGCAGCAAACTAGTTATCAGTATGGGGTTATCTCAATTATGGACTAATTTAGAGCATAAGAAGCTTTGCGAGGCACATTAAAATCACATTAAATCACATCACACTAAAACATATAATCAAGCACTCCTACAATAAATAATTAAGTACAAGATAAAGCTGAAAAATGCATTTAAGAACATTTTTAAAGACAAGTTTAAAGAAAGAGTGAAAAAAACAAAACAAAAAAACAATGACTGTGATAATCTAAGGTGACTTTCACAGATAATTTTCATCAGTCTTGACTCTGGTCTTAGGAAAAGCCAGTGTTGCCCGATGACACTCATAGGACTGCTTCAGTTTCACTTGATGAAATGTTTTTGTTGTTGTAGGCCATGAAATGCTTTAAATGTAATCATCAAATGTAATCTTAAAATCAGTACCAAAGCTAATCGTTAGTGAAGCAAGGAAAGCAGCTTTATCTTTTTGAGTCTGTTAGTAATCAAGCAGCTCCATTTTCAAGTAACTGCAGACATGGGTTTTTTTCTAACAACAAAGGACCAATGATAGAGCCTTGTGGAATGCCAGAGATCAGAAAAACTTACTGATTTCTGAATATGTTCTTTTTAAACCAGCCTGAGGCACTATATCCTAGGCCTAACTCAAGTGACTACATTAATTGTGGCTGCTTCTTTGCTTAGAAATGGTTGAAATCCGTGTTAGAATTTATAAAATATATAACTCATACTGATGACTGATTATGATTATTTTCTTTTCAAAAACGGTGTTGTGATTTACACACACTACCCCTTATGACAAAGGAGCAGCAAAAAAGTAGCTTTCTTTATTGATTTTAATGATTCTGAAATCAACAGGGTAAACTATGGTTTTTTTCTTAAGAAGCTAGTTGAGTAGTTCATGCTTAAGGAAGAAGGTATGACCTAGTTTGTCTCAACAACGCTCTGGTCAGTAAGAAGAGGAAATCTTTTTAATGTCAAAATCACAAGGAATACAGCTACTTATAAGCAGCTACTTCATTGTTAATACTCTCTCACATCCCAAACTTCTAAATAGGACCAAAAGCCAAAGTAATACTAATGGCTTATTTGACTATAGTTATAGGGTCTTTACCTTACAGTATAAGGCACCTTGAAGTGATTTGGTGCAGTAAGCATAAAACAGAATTGAATTGAAGTGAATTCAGTTTATAGCTACAGGCCAGTGGAAGAACACATGAGCGAACATGTTCCAAACCTACACTGTCTCCTCACCTCCAATATTTTGCAGGGTGATTGCTGTGCCAGCAGCTATTTTTCCAAGATTGCCAAAGGCCCTGTACCCCAGCTGTTCATAAGCTCGGATTCCTGTAAGCAAATTACAAACAATCACAAATTCAGTTATATTTGCTAAGATCTCTGTCCAAGGAACACAACGAGACACTTTCAGAGGGGTTGACAAATAACTGCACAACTTAGATAAATAGAGAGTACGCTGACATGATTTTTTTTCCCTAGTTTTAAAATTTGCCTAGACAATTTTAACTCAGCAAAATCTCAAATTACGGAATAAAAAAAACAAAACAAAATTTCTTTATTTAATGAGACAGGGCATTACACAAGTTACGATGACTGAAAATCAAATCCTTCTATACAAAATTGGCTTTTAAAAATACATTTAAATTATGAATACTTTATTTGTTGATAAAGTTTTTTTCACATAACTTTTTTTTCAGTCAAGCACTCTTTGACATTAAGTGGTTTTTGATCTTTTCAACTTTATCAGCTGTCCTTTTCTAATGGCAACCACAACAGCAATCTCCATGGGATTTTTGATGTGAGATATTTACAACATGTAATTGTACCATTTCTTTTCAAAACACTGAGAAATGACACAATCCTTACCCACAATGCCTGAGGATTTGAGCAGCAGATGAATAGAGTAGGATGACAGAGCTGCTACTGCAGTCAGAAGAAACCTGTGACAAAAAAACAAAAGTCACACACTCGTTATTTCCTATACAACTATTATCCTGACATTTGTTTTTTTGATTCATGATATTTTGTGGTCATAAATTAGCACTGACTGCATCAGCTGAATGTGCCGCATAGTACATATGACCACACAAGAAAAAATCAGTTTCTGACTCCAGGTTTTTTATTTCGGTAAACCACCTGTCACCTGTCTCAAACCCGCTCTCCATACTAATCTCATTCATAAAGTGCTTTACAAATCCAAACATTATGGCTAACAGGTGGATTTTCCAGTTTGAGTGCAGCTAACCAAACAATGAAGAACCACTTACTGCTTTAGAGACAGAGAGTGACAGCTGGACAGCATATCCTCAGTTTTAACATAAAACTCATTGATGCAGCCAAGGGCAGGACAAAAGTGAAAAACTGATGTTTTTTATATTTTATTTTATTTTACTGTTCTTATTTTAGGCTCCAGCACCCCCCGCGACCCTGAAAAGGATAAGCGGAAGCGACTGGATGGATGGATGTCCTTATTTTCTCCTGAGTTATTAGTTTTGTTAGCTAACATAAACTAATGTAAATCTATTGACCGTTCTCTACTGGCACAAGATGGCAATAAACATGTTTTAAAAACTTGAACTTTCAGAATCAGAATCAGAATACAATCCCGAAGGATTAAGCACTTATTTGTTAAATCCGGCTACACAGGCAGTGTTACATCTGTCAGCTTCTCATGATGTAAATTAGCCTTTATATGTGAAGTGTTTATATCAACTTTAATTGCAACTGTTTAAAATACTTATTCCAGCCAGATCTATAAACCTTGCAGTATCATGTATTTTCAGTAGTATTTTTTCAGTCTGGATAGCTGTTTCAGTGGCTGAAACACCTGTTCTAGCATTAATGTGGTTATAATACAGACATCTATAAACATGCTTACTTTGCTGTACTTATTTATTACTTATTTTTCTGTATGTATTAAATTTAGCTTGATGTAATATTACATTCTAACTATATTTGTGCTAATCATACACTATACAGTTCTAATGCAAGTACTAATAGGAAGATTTCATAAGGCATGTTCTATATGTTCCTTCAGTACAAGAGCTACTCTGTATAAACTAAACTGACTTCCTGCTTTCACAGTTGAGCCAGACGCTGAGGCCATTTTCTGCTCCAGTCTCACTTCTTTGCAGCTACTTAAACATAAACTATATGACTAGGAAAACCTGGGTCATGGTCTGACAGCAGCTGTCTGTATGGATGCCTCTATGGGGTCTGGAGGTTCAGTTATTCTGAGCTGTGGCCTTTCTATGGCCTATGTGGCAAGGAGGCTTGGGGCCTAAGAGAGTCAACAAATAAAAGTGAACGAATCTTGGCATATAATGTGTTGCAAGACATTAAGACATATAATAAATCAGTACTATTTATAAATGCACTGAAAAAGCAGATTACTTTGAGAAGTACAACTTAGTTTACCTCCTTTCAATTTAATCACTGCATATCAGTAGAATAGCAAATCTTGAGGTCAGAAAATTGTTGGAAAAAGACTAATTGGGTTTTTTTGCTGACAGGTGGGAAGCTGTCATACATTTGTTTGTTCAATATAAATGTGGGGCCAGACAGCATCGCTTAGGATGACTCCTTATACCAAGATCTCTGTGATTCCCTACATCCATGTGAGAATTCCTTTCCTAGGTGAAGATATTTCCTGAGGTCTTCACTGGTTTCTTGGCACTGCCATGAGAACATAGTTCTAAGAATTAGTCTCAAAATAGTTTTCCATATGCTAGCTCCATAGTGTACTGGTTAACACATTTCCTTAATATACAAAAGATCTCTGTGTTGAGACCAGTAGGGGTTACAAAACCAGCCTCAAGAGGTCACAAGCCAGTCTGCTCCCATTTGGGAGTATTAATGGGAGAATTGTGCCAGAAAAGACATCCAGTGTAAAATATGTAGATCCATCCATAAGGGAGGAACTGAAATTACCTGCTACAGAACTTTCTATATGCTGATAGATATAGTCTTTTCTTTTGACAGTGCAAGAATAGACTGTCACCATACAGTAAAAGCTATTGTACGAGGCTTGAAATAAGGGTTGTATCAATCTAATTAATGATAAAAGGTGAACAAGTATCCTCCTCCAAAAGAAATGTTTAAGACAATATTCAGACATCTCTGTAAGTTTGATTTGCTGTAAAAATGTCACATAACTTGTTTTATTTTTTGTTTTAAAACTCTTTTACTCACCAAAAAAGGAGTATCCCAGTGTTGGCCATGGCATAAGCTAAACCCAGGATTCCACTACCCATAATAGCATTGCCCAAGTTGAAGACCGACATGCCAAAAGACGTCTTTCCTTCAAACTGTAAATGCAATATAAATAAATAAATAAATAAAAAACAGAGTATACATTAAATGCCAATTTAAGATCAAACCTAATGTTGTTACCTATGTTATATAGCTATAATTGTTGGGTTTCTCACTTACATCTGTGAAACGTATGGGTTTCTTTCCGCCTTCGTTGGGCAAAAATTCCTCGTTCTCCAGTCCATCATCAGGCTCTTCATATCTAGAGGCCAGATTTACAGGTGTTAATTGATGGCATTTCCGTCCACCACTGAGAAAGTGAGCAAACATCGTCTGCAGACTCTAGCAAATCATGTGCTTTGAAGGTGACGTAATGAGCAAATATGTAGCTGAAAACCCTTGATGTAAATCTCTGCAAACATACCTGACTGTTTGAGTGCCATTTCTGTATAAGGATCCACCAGTTGAGGCGAGCACAAAAACAAGGTAAACATGCATTTAAAAAAGCGAATATTATTTATGAAGTTATACTTTATGTGGTTCACCACATCTGTTATCTTGTTCATCATTTTCACTATTAAAGGAGAATTATCATAGTGACAACAGTAAGCAAAAACAAATCAAACATCTGCTTTTAGCTTTAGCAGTGACATTTCAATTTAAAATAATATTGGTTAATTGGATTTATGAGATTGTGGCTTTCACACAAGTATAACTAGAGAAAGACAAAAAGGAACGCGTAAAAAACACTTGCTTCAAGCTGTATTAAACAAAGGCAGCCATTCATAAGGAAAGAATACTCACTGATCCTCATCTAGCATTGTTTTCAATGGCACACCCACATCATCGCCAAGGTCATGACTTTTCCCGTTTGATAATATGTTCATCTCTGATTGAGAAGGCTCCATAATTCAAGCTCTGTTTGGTGTATGCGTTCGATTAAAGCAGTTCTTCTGAGTGACTTGAATATCTAAGGCAGAGGTGGAAAAAACATGAGTCAGATAACATATCAGACAAGAGGCCTTATTTGTTTTTGATAAACCATTTCATAAAGACAATGTACACTTAACATGCTTAATGGCCCTCAAGACACGCTGTTTCAGCCAGCCTGTTGTAGACAATCAGCTACTTTTTAATGCTTGTGGAAACACAAGCTTTCTCTAAAAGTTCATAGACTTTTGATTAGTCCATGTGAAAAATATCCTTATATACATCTCTGCAAGTTTGTTAAACTTGAAAAGGGTGGACCTGAAGAAACCCTTATATCCAATCCATCTTTTCAGAGAGGGCCTAGAAATATGCTGTGGGGCTGCCTTTGTCTGTGCCACGTCACTGAAAGCAAAACTTTACAAGCCACAAACAAGTCATTTGTTTTTGCCTAATTTTCCTTTTTAGAAATTGGAACAAAATGTTGTGTTCACGACGTTATCAAATTTTTCTATCCAGAATACATCTGTACAGCACAGGAATGACTCAGAGTCAACAGAGTGATGTTCAACACGCCTGTCAACAGGATCTGACCTCATTCGTTCTTTTTCAGAAGTTTCTGCAGTCCATACACTGAACTGCAAATAATCAAATGTGAGGATGAAATATGACGATGCATGTTCTGCTTTCCAGAACTTCAGAATGGAGCAAAGCAAACAAGTCAGGATCACTAAGGCAAAGTTCATAGTCAGAGTACTTTTTTTTATAACCGTATTTGCTCTTGTCTTTTATATTCCAGATCCCTCGATTTTTAGTGCTACTGCTGACATCCCACACAATGACACTGTGGCCTTGATGATGAATATAAACATGAGTATGATTAAATGAGATGCCAGATCACTCACAACAAAATGCTTCAAATAACAGAGAAAGCGCTTTCCAAAACAGCTATTATGAGGCTACTATAATTATACAGTTTAACAGTAGCATCAGTGTGGGGGACGCTGTATTCACAGTTACAGTCAGAAGAGAATGTCAGAATATTTGTCATTTATCATTAGCAAGCCTTTAATTAATAGCTCTTTAAAATTTGCCACAGACTTTTTAACAGAAATAAATACTCTTCTATACTTCAGTGAGAACTTAGACAGACAATGGTGTGTTGTGAGTAGTTTCCGCTGTGACCAGGGTAGAGCAGCTCAATTGTGTTCACAGTGTCCTCTCTGCCAGAAGATCACTGCTGTGGCTATTCATAGTGTACAATTAAAGAGTGTCATTGATACAATGCCACTGAAGCTAGGAAAGAAACTTGAGAGGACTAAAACAAAGCAACACTGTATGCTGCTTCACAATATAATCGGGTACTGAGCTCTTCAAATGTATGAATACCTTTCATCAATTAAAAAAAAAAGGATCTAAATCTGGATTTTAAATTAAAAATAAAAAACACCTAACATTACTGATACCTTGCACCATGTTATCTGGTGAGTCAGTATTTGCTCAATGATACCACGTCCCTTAACGTAGCCTCAATCCCCTAGCCTAAAAACCCCTGATGTAAACACTTCCTGTTGCAACACTGGCCTTTGACAGCAATTATTTCCAGTGAGGTAAATTCAGAGGAGAAAATGTTGTGTGAATGCTATTTTCAAATTGAAATACACTTTGTGATACAATTTATGATTAGTGGTGGCCATCACACAAAAAGCAATCGCAAACAAGCAAACTAAATCAAACTTAGAAATGTAAACATGTAGAGCTCTTCAAAATGTTGAGCCTCTCACAGTGAGTGAAACTACAGTCATTATGTTTGTTCATGAACAACCATAAAGCATGGGATCACTGAATTTACAGTAAACACAACAAGAGCCTATTGTTTTGTCTCGTGACTTTACCATGTTTATACCTAAATACAGCAGCGACTGTTCTGTTGTGGTCTTCTATATATCTAAAACCCAACATATATGTCTTGACCATAATGCACAGCACCATGCTTGGTGAGAACAAAACGAAACATATCAGCACAAACACCTCAAACCAGCTGCCAAACACAGTTGTCGAGATCATTTGGGCTTGCTGTTTGCCACAGGTCGTGGGCACCTTGCTGTCCATATGCCAGTACTCTAAATGTGAGGCCATCTGGCCATCTGTCCTACAGCAAAATCTTGGCCCCAACTTGGTCATACAACTGGATAATGATCCCAAGCACAGCAGCAAATCTACAGCAGAATGGCTAAAAAAGAAAAGAATCAAGATGTTGCAATGACACAGTCAAAGTCCAGACCTCAACCTGATTGAAATGCTGCTGTGAGACCTGAACAACTCTGCCCATAAATGAATGGTTACAAATGTAAATGAACTGAAGCAGTGTTATTAAGAAGAAGAGTGGGCCAAAATTCCTCCTCAATAATGGGAGAGACTGATAAAGTCAAACAGAAAATGATTACTTTGAGTTATCGGTGCTAAAGGTGGATCTACTGAAACATAGACTACTCTGTGTTTCACAGGGCTGCATAGAGTACCATAAAAAGTAAGAAAAATCTCAGTTTGGTTCATTAAAAAATGATAGAACTGTTAATGCAAGAAAAAGCATAATCTAACCACAACCATAAAAAAGTATTATGGTTAAGGTTAGGCAATATCAGTTAAATGTCAAATTATTCAAGGCTGTATTCTCTCTAAATTATTGCATTATTTCTAATGTTACAAGTACATAATTTCCTCTTATGACCACTAAAAAACCTCATTTAGAGGGAATGAAAATAAAGGTCTTAGTGTAGAAACACATGCAACAAAGTGAGTGTGCACGTGTGTGCATGATCACTGAAACAAAACTGAGTGCAACTGAGAACACTCTTATAAAATAACCCATGAACATTTAAACTTCCTCATTTATTTCTTTATTCAAAAGTATGGAAAGAGCTGCCAGGGGAAATAAAAAGTCTGATGAAACGTTAAAAAGGCTACAAGAGCAGAGGTGGCCAACTAAAAATATGTGAAAACACAGTTGCAGGAGAAATTGGGAATATAAATCCATTCATAACACTAATCAGAGCCGCAATGGTAGTCCTACTAAGATCACACCACAGACAGCAGAGGTGAATATGAGAAGGGAAAGCGCTTCAGACTTGGCACAGGGATTATCAATGGAAGTCAGTGTTTCTGTGACAGTGTGGACAATGTTAAGGACATTGCACAATGTCAATCTCAGCGGATGGCGTCTGACCCTTGTTTGCTATTCAGCACAAAACTGCAAGATTCAATTTAGCTATAGAACATCAACATATATTTGATGACTGGGTAATCGTTGTTCAATGAGCTCCTCGTGATCTTGACCAACATAAATATATTTGGCATCAGAATGTTTGGCACAAAGCTCGCCAGGACTACCATATTGTCTCAACACTGAAGTACAGAGGTGGGAGGACAGGAGCATGACTTTTATAGATGGCACCGTAAATTCTAATTGATTTACCAAACTATGGACTGAAAAGACAACATAGTACCACATAATTACTAGTTATAGAAGTAGAAGGACTCAAATTACCACAAAGTTTATAACATTTGGCTCAAATGTTAAAAACAGATTTGTATACAAATTTTGTATTTACAAATTTTACCAGAAGTGTGGCTTTGCTAAACCAGAGAATTCTTTATTATTGTGAAAAGGAGATATGATAGATATGAGGCACTTTGCAGCATATCTTAGCAAATACATATCAAATTTAAATTTTAAAAAAGTTGTTTTCAAAGAAATATCACAAATCAAACCAGCTCCACATATTTTTCTAGATTCAGAGTCTTTTTTCAGAGCACAAAAAGTTAATAGACGCATGAAAAAGTTTCTGAAAATTGTAGGAAATATTAGGAAAATGTCACAGCTGCTACAGCTGGGACATATCTCAGTATAGAACTTTGACAAATACAGAAAATATTTGCCAGTGATTTCCACTTAAATGTTCCCATAAAACACAAAAGTAAACTAAAGCCAAATTATTTCTTTATACTAACACATATAACATCATTTTAAAGAGCATAGCTTGTCACTGATCCAGAAGCCTGGGTTTTTTAAGTGTATACCCATTCAATTTGTGTCCCGTGAAAATTTGTGACGTTCACTCCGAAAAATATTCGACCTGTGAATTTGGTCATTTTCTTTCCAAAGAAATTACCCCACCTACGTGGAAATTTAGCTCTAAAACCTGTTGAAATGCGGGCTGGTTCTAAAACTTGCTTTAACATAATTTCAATAACTCTTAGACTTTATATAGATTCCAAATGAGTTTTGTTTTCAGCAACGAAGTGACAAAAACTGAAAAGTCTCATTTTGAACTACTATATTTATCTGACATTTGAAATGTTTGAACAAGTGGGAGGGTTAAAGATTAGCTGATTTCTTTCTCTCTTTTTTGACAATTCAAGGTTAAAGGTTCAAGTAAGAGGAGCTATTTATATATTTTTTCTTATCATTAAAACCAGAGCATCTATTCCGGTGACACTAGGACATAAAGCAGGGCATGCACGCGACAAACACGGGACAGTGGGGAGCAGGCAAGCACATGTAGATGAGAAAGCTGCATGTGGCACGAGGTTCAGCCAAGAGCGCCTGGCAGCACCAGCTCATCCTAATCCACGTGCTTCCAGGGGACAGAGGACCACATGCTCACATCTTGCATTACAGCCAGAACTTGAATTACATATATTCTCTAGATCTACCATTTATCATGATAGGTTTCTCAACAACTAAAACCTTTAAATTAACACGAACGTTTTAAGCAGTTCAAAAGAACAGATGATTTATTTTACTTTAAACAGGCATGACTAGAAAGTATACTAAAAGCATTCTAACCATTCATTTTGAAGGAAAACTGAGGTGTTTAATTTAGAAATGAATTGTATAAATTATATATTATACAAATGTATAACATCAAATGTATGTTAAATCAAACAGACAGGGACATTAAAGACTACATAAAAAGAAAATAGTAGCAGGAACAAAATAAGGGAGTGTTGTTAACTATAAAACATTTCTGTTTTTAGCTTTAACTACCCCCAAGTAGTTCTGAAATTGCCTTTTTGCTGAACTGCATAAATAAAATAAAAAATAAACATGATAGACATTTATTTAAGCAACTTGATGCTTTGGTACAACTGTCTTCCATCTCTAAGGTTGAACCCTCTATAAATTCAATAAAATAATCTTGGCTTATTTTTCTTAGTCATCACATACAAGCTGCCTAAATCATTTAAAGGGTCATAAAATGAAGCACCACCACTAGAAAGCACACAAGGACATAATTCAATGTGCAGTTGTGCAAGCAGACAATACAGTCTGTGTTTGTACAAAGATTTAGTTGAAAACATTAGGCTCAGTTGTCCGATAAAGGATGATTTGTAGAGCAATAGCAAACAGCCCAACAAACTTCCCCATATTTCATCAGTACGGGTGTTCAGGTGCACCCTGATGGTAGGTGAAGTTGTTACACATCCCAGAGGCTGACACTTTAGGATCTAGGAACCATAAAATGTCAAATTTATTTTAAGCCTAATTGATACATCCCGAATTGTTCCAAAGGAAGTCAGTACAAGCACCTGTACAGGTCCGAGTAGATATAAAAGCTATTATTTATGATTATTTATGCAAGTTTTCCCAGATTCTCCTGTCTACAATCTTTATAATTAATGCTAGATGTAAAATGTTATAGACAATAATAAAGCAAAATTTAAAAAAGAGTAGGACATTTTATTTATGATTCACATTTTATTATACAATCATTATATAGTCACTGTGTTTAACACAGAAGATAAAAACACTCAAACGTACGTAGGTTCATGAAAAAATCACAAAGAAACAAAATACAACAGACAAGCGCACATATGCAGTTATAGAGAACAGCACCGGGTTTCAGGCTTGATAACACAGAACGAAGTCACCATGGAAAGAACACAGTAAAAGATACTTCAAATTAGTTTAACCAGGATGGTTCAAAGACAGCTTGAGTTATCAGTAATATCTTGAACCTTTTAGAAGAGTTTTACATTTGTTGCAACCATGGTTTTGAACTGATTTTGCCCATTTGTAGTAAAAAAAAAGTTTAAAAAAACAAAATTTTGTATCGTGTTGAAACCCAGCAAATACATAGATGTATTTTACATTATGCAATTATTATGCTTTATTAGCACTGAAGCAATTATGGAGGCTTTAGTGTTAATAAAGCCACTGTAATGCTTTCTTTAAATGACCTCTCAACTTCAACTATCTAACAAGATAGGCCAAGATTAGTAGCATGACTTTGTACCTTGAGAATAAGAGATTACATATATTTATCAGCTGTAATTAAGTGTTTATTAACAAACACTATTTAATTTTTTTGTCATCTACAGTGTTACAAAGAAGATCTTCTGAATAACAAGAATTAACCATATATATCTGTGCCATACATGAGTAAAGTGAAAAATCACTGCAGTGCAATAATAATAAACCAACTATATTTCTTTTAATATTAAAAGCATATGTCCTACAGTTATCAAAAGGAAGTAAAAAGTAACTACAACCAGCTTTTTTTAAAGGGGCTGTTTGATTCAGAACATTTTTAGCCAAAACAGTTTGGTAAGTTATTTAAGCAAATAGTTAACTCTCATTAATTATGATTACTTGATAAACTCCAGGACATTTTTCTGAAGCACAGTTTGGTAACCAGGAGTTTGCAGCGGGAAGTACTGAGCAATTATACTCTGGGCATGTGTTTCAGGCAGCTTTTACACTGCATCACAAGAATGTTGCATTTTTCATTTTTAACGGGTGAATTACTGACAGTGCAGGGTGTTGTTTTATTTGAACAGTTAAAAAATACTAAATGATTAAATGTGACATCAATGCGAGAATAAAGTGATTGCAGTGGAAGCATTATAGCAGGTACCCTGGCTTAAAGGCCTACGGATATTTTGATTCATTGTTACTACATGGGGGAAAAAAATAATAAATGTTTTATGTTGTATGTTTTTATTACATTGTCTCGGAGGGCTTTTATGTCTCATATTATGATTTGAACAATTAAGTGTCCCTTTTCACATTTTTCCATGAAACAGTGTTTTGAGAAAGAAGAATGAATGCAGTAATAATGTCGTATGAGGAAAACCTATCAAAGTGACCACTTAAATGAGTAAATTGTAAAGTCAGGCTTTTGGGATATAGACATAAAACCTAAACATTTACAGAGGGAATGGAAAACCTTAGTGTTTTCTACAATCTTTCCCATATGGGTCAGTACACACTGAGCAATAATTTTGTCCATCAGATCCAGAATTTATCATTATTGTTCATTTGAAGTCCAGTTATTTTCTCTACTGAGGGAAATATCTGACTCTTTCATGTTCTCCAGGCAGTCTAACTCTGTCTGATATATGGTGTTGAGTAGATTTCACTCAGCACCCCTTGGAAAACATGTCTGCTGCAGCCAAAAATGATGCATGAAAGCTATAAGTTAGAAATCGAAATAATGAGCTGAAACTTGAACAGCTGCTATCTAACATTTTATTATTATTAATTGTCATTCAGGGGATTTCTTGGGGTTACAAAACATTAGACTAAAAAGCCAAGGCAATTCTTTAGGACAAGTACAAATATAAATACAAAAATCTATGGCTCATTGTGGAATATTTCAGTCATCATATATTAACATGTCAGTGCATATTTATCCACAGGGAAAAAACCTGGGGGATAAAAGCTTAAAAAATCCACTCTGAACAGAATTAGAGCTCTCTTTTCAATCTTAACTGTCTCATAAAATGCTGAACAAAATGTATTTTTGCCACACAATATAAACAATATCAACAAACGACTATGACTTTCTAATGACTTCAATATAAATAGACACCGGCACATGATGAAGTCTGGTTCAACCCACAAAGATTATGAGACCCATGACAAAGATAATAATAACCTGATGAAAGGTTGACACGTGACAGTTAGACTGACTTAAATACAAAATTTCACAGGTCTCTTTAATGTGACACATGAGTACAGCTGGCTGCGTCCCACATGGATTAAACACTGACTGTGCACCTGTCAGGTTCCTGCTCAAACTCCTAGCCACTTTGTTCACCACACAAGGCTTATCTGCTCATTCTGCACTATGATGACCCCAGGACAAAACCCCACACTGGGGTTTCGATAGGGACCAAAGTCAAACGCATACACCCTCTCTCACACTACCTGGAAACCAATTTTTTTCCCCCAATATGTCACAGTTGAACACATCTAGTCAACACACGCATTTAAGCAGCTTGGGGTCGAAAGATCTTGACAGCCATTGCAGTAAAACATTCACCATTTCCCCACCTACCACATTTCCACACATTTCAAGCAAAAGGAAAATCTAAGCCAGACGCCTGCAGTCCACTTGTTAAGTTTTATCCTACATTAACACAAGCTGTTATGCTGATTTCAAAACAAAGCAAAACAAAACTGCAGCTTCATGAAACCACCTGGCCCAAACAGCTTTACTGTAAGTATTGTTATTATTGCTGCAGAACACTTTACAGTTAAGCAACTTTTCAACATAAACAGCCGCTGTAAATTCTTAATTATATACTCAGAGCTAGAACGCACACTGTATGCAAACATTTTTTTTAAAAAAAGTGTCACTCTCACTAATCTTCCACCCATCATCTTGTTATACTATAATTTGGTTTTCAGTTTCTCACAAAACAAATGCTCACAGTCAAGAAGCTGAAACCAGTTTATTTAAGGCACCTTCAGCTGAAAATGGCTAATTTTAAATGTATTTGTTACAATTTATTTATTTATTTAACTGAATTGTAGCCTCTTTATTGGTCAACACATAAGCCTAGTTTATACTTAGAATGGGATAAAAATCCATTTCACAGCATTATCTAAATTAAAATGACCACAAATAAATAAATCAAGTAAAAATACAGCAGAAGTAGCCTGATACAAATCAAGACACATTCAGCTTAAGAAAACAGAAAAGCAGCGAATATTTAGTTCACAAAAACCTCAGTGACACAACATAGAAGTGAAATGTAATAATGTAATCGCGCTTAATCTTCAGCCCACAGTAACAAAGGCAGACTTTAAAGTGCTTTAAAGGGCTGCTCTCAGTTCCTTCTGGTGTTTATAGCTACTGATCCACTCTTGCCGTTGTTAGATGTTTGTCACCTTGTGGTGAACTAAGTCGGAAATTTTTTTAGTTTCCGTCGGATATGGTTTCGCTAAGAGGAGGAAAAGGAAGGGGCTTAGCTACTCCGTACCATGTGCCTGCATGTGCTACAGCCTAAACTGCAGGCAAGTAGCCTGTTCTACAACCTGTAAGAATACTAGGACACTGGGGTCACAACATGCCAAAGTTTTACATCTTCCTGTGAAAAAAATTAGCTGAAAATAAGAATCATATAAGCGATCAAACCCGTTTCTGTGTCACATACTGCTCACGTAGGCATTCGTCCAGCTTGGATTTACCTGTTGAACTGCGCTACAGTAACTTTCAGGCGCATCGGTTTATATTTAAGAAAGATTCACAATAACAATGGATGAGCACCAGTTTGTTGCCCTGGATGAAACACATGGTCGTGACATCTGCTCTTGGCGCTCACTCCAGAGGGACGGAGCATGCTATTCTTTCTTTATTGATCACCCCCCTTTTAGGAAACAAAGCTATAGCCTATATATCCAAAGAGTGAAGCTACAATTTCCTTTATGTCTTCTTCTTCATTGCTTTCCCCTTTGGTTACTATATTCCTGCGTGGTTGAATGAAAATCAAAAGATTGCAATAAAGGTTTAAAGTATTATTTTACAAGTGTCCACCTCTCAGTGAAGGCAGAAAAACCTGGAAATATGTCATTCACAACAAGTAACAAAGCCATTCCCCTAAATAAATAAATAAATAAATAAATAAATAAATAAATAAAACAAATAAATAAAAAAGACAAGATTGTGATGTCTTACCAAAAGCTCGTGTCACGAAGCTTCCACGATAATTCCGCTGGTAAGTGGGAACAATCTGATGACCTCGCTCTCCTTTCGTGCGTTTCGCGTGTCTTTCTTTTCCTCAGGGAAGGTGAGAGTTGCCCATCTATCTGTCTATCTGTATTTGTGGATTTTTACGCACATTTGTACCGTCTCTTTCCAATGCAGTGGCCACAAACTGTTCTTTGAGAGATGGTCTGCATTGTAAAACCATTTGAAGCTCCAACTGTGGGGGTCGTGGTAGGTCCGCCTCCTTTGCAACCCCCGCCGCCCCCGCCGGGTATTTAGCCGCGTTGCTCGATGTAGTTTTCAGCCACTTGGTTCTGTGAGTGAGCCTGTGAGCGAATACGAGAAAAAAAATCTGACTTTCAGCAGGCAGTGATTACTCAAGTCTTCGGAATGAAGAACTTAACTACACGGCTCTTTAGATCTGTCTGATAATAGAGGAGACGTCCTGCTAAGTTTCACATACGTGTCCTAATTGGCTGAAAGCTTTTAAAAGCCCGACAGTGTCAAATATGCGCGTCCATCTTTGTCTCGCTATATTCCGCATACCGTGGTTCCTGCACCGAAAAGCTGTATTAGTACATTATTTTTCTTAAATTGTGTATGTCTTGTGTTGGATCCAGTGGTTTCCTCTGCTCGCTCACAAAAAATTGCAAAGGTGAGGAGGTCACTTGTTTGCTTCTGGCACTCAGACAAGTATTTATCAATGGATCACACTTTCTTTTATGTATTTATTTTTCTTAATCTAAATCAATAAATTGATTTGAGATGTGGCTTTGGTGCAGGTATGAGTTATTAAAGTTTAAGATATCTTAACCTGAAATATCACCAGCCAGCAGCTGCACAAATACAGACAATTATCAGAATTCAGTAGAATAGACCAGAAAAGGAAAACAATGAAATACAAAATAATGTAGTTTTAGATAAAATATTAAAACATAAAATAAACAAGCCTAGTGTGAAGCAAGAGTTGCAACCCAGATTCGATCAAATAACTGACTATTACTTAGCTTACAAGTATATCATAAAGGTATGGTTATACTGCAGAAATGAATCATGTAGTTTTACACTGTTGCCACGACATTAAATTATTTTAAGCAAAAGACAACCTAAATTAAATGTCACTTTAGCGTCCTCTAGAGGTCATGCTGATTGAAGGAAGATTTAGAGACGCTAATTAACAGATTAATGCTCATTCACACCTCCATAAACACATTCTTAACCCTTACACACGTCTTTGCCTTCACTGTAGGGTCCTGGTGAGTTTTGACCAAAGCCAATAATTTCTTTATAATATCAAAATCTGAACTACAGATCTGTTTAGAATGTATAAACAGCCAACAAATAGATGATTAATTTTTAATGGATGTTTCAGAGAGCAGGGAAACCTTATTTTTGCTTTGTTCAAAACATGAACAGCTATAAGGGTTCAAATATATTTTAGAAAGTGAAATGGCGATAACGTTCTGAAAATGCTGGGATTTACTAGACAACCATATAACCATTACTATCATTACTCCTCACTGCTGTTTTCATTAAAACATCACCATAACTACCATCTATATGGATATTATACAGGCTATTTTTTTTACTATAATCACATCTCAAAAGAGGTCAAATTTGACCCAAACAGTAAGTAAATGTTAAATGCAGAACAACTCAGAGGAGCCTCAAAACACAACAATAACAGATCGTGACATTTATACACACAATTCCCCTGACTTTTCAAGATGACTGAGCATGTATTGGAGTGACTGAAACAATAACCCAGTCTGAGATCACCAATATCTAGCACTAAATGGTGTAAGATGCATATTTTTGAGTGATGCCAAGTTTTCATCTTTTAACAAGTGGGATCACATGATCTATTTGTCATATTTGTCTTACTGCTTAACCATATGTAGAGTTGAATCAGAGAGATTTTAGCTTGGCTTTTTCTTCTTATTTGCTATGTGCTTATAGCTATTCTGGTTCAAAATGCTTCACATTTGTTCAGCAGATAGGTGCTAACATTGCAGTTTGGTGCTTAGTGAGCTTTTAGAGCCTTTTCCTGAAAACAGCTGCCTTCATCCATCACACTAGACGTGCTAAATTTGGAGCAAAGCAGTAGTTCAAGGCACAGAAGTAAATGCTGCAGATTTAGCGATGATTCTCTTTGCCAAGAGAATCACTGCCAAGCTTTTTCACATGCAACTTAATTAGACAATACCTTCTTTTTTTTTCTTTTTTTTCTTGTTTTTTAGCACAAGCTGGCTAACAGATCACTCATTCATTGTGGTTGTGCTTAGGAGAGGAAAGGTGACATATCTTGATTTGATGCTTGCTTAAGATAATCTGCTTAAAGTAATGTTTACGTGAAAAGTACAAAACATTTCAACAGACTGATCAGCTGGAACATTTTTAGCTAAACAACTTGCAGTAGTTGACTAAAAAGACAAACAGAAAAGCAGCACTTTGTGTCTCTAACGTATTTCTATAATTATTGTCCCACGGAGATAGGCATCTCTTAAAAAGTCTTTAAACGCTCTCCTTACCAATACAAAAACATGCAAAGTACACATCTCCACTCAATTTCTACAATATTTTCAAGTCTGTTCAGTTTTCAGTTTCATTAAAAAAAATCATGTGCTGGTTGTTTGTTTTAAAAGGGTCATCAAAAATGTAAAAAAGAGACTACTAGCTCTGTGACTGGAACATAATGGTATTACATAAGAGGAGCTAAGGAAAACAGCACTACATTCTTGCTGACGTACGTCCTGCGCTTGATTTCTTCTACTATTTCCCAGCTGGTTTTCTAGGCGTGGCTTTAGGAAGTGGTGAAACACTTTACACAGCACAGAACAAAGGTGAGATATGTAATCAATTTGTACTCTTTCTTGCAATATCTGTATCTAAAAGAAGTGAGTTTGAGGTTCAGGACATTTCTTCCTAAGAAGTGAAAACATCAAAGGATGAAAGATGATGAGAGTCATGAAAGAATCTGAGAGATATATCGTGTTTCATACGAACTGCTAGAATGAACATGACCAACTCTTTATATGAAGAATTAATATCACTTAAGTTTTTTTCTGTTTTAAGATTCGTTGGAGCAATTTATTCTTTTTTTATTTTAAAATTTGTTCTTGGTTTACTTTATATTTTTCGGTTATTTACGAGGTTTATTTGCAGGTTAATGACTGCATAATTTTGTGTTTTGTTTTTGTTGTTTGCCTTTGTAAATCAGCCAGGAAGAACTGCAGGGCAATTTTCTATCTTTGTTTATTCCTTGCCAAACTGGATAAATAAACCACAAAACGCAACTTTCAAGTTTTTGACCTTGGACTTCTTTTGCCTGCGTACAAAAATATCACCACAGCGCAGCAGTGGTCATCCATCAAAAACCTGGCAATCACAAATTATTGTTTTTCAGAGGCTAAAGTGGTCTCTTAACCATCTAATAATATGTCAAATCTCCAATACAAAGTAATGAACAATAACACAGGACGTTCAGTGGATCAGGTGGAATTACAACTGACAATCAACTGTTTATAAAAAACAATTTGATAATAAAAATCAAAGTGTTTTGTCAAAGTTTTATTTACATGTAACATAAGGAAAGACTACAATGGATTTACTATATAATAAACAATTAAAAAGGGACAATAACTGAGTCAAAAGAACAGCCAGTAGAGACAGCACCTGCACCATACTGTCAGCACAGACTGAAAAATTATTTTTTATTTTACTATATTTGACTTGGAGAATTTTATTTCATATTGTCCAAACTAAAAGGAACACTGAATTTCAGTTTTGACAACCGGGAAAAATTCTTCAAATGAGAAAAAAATGAAGCTTCCCAGCTTCTCAGTGAAATAACACAAAGTATTGTGGCATTTTTAGGGAACCATGGGTATATCCAGAGTAACGTGGTATTGCATCAGTATTGGTTTGTGCGCAAATACGATTGCATTTAATTCATGTGGTTGAATTGTCACATCAATATTTTTCCCCTGACAAAATAATGATTTGGAATAAGTTTACAAAAAAAAAAAAAACCCTCTACAAAAGAAGGAAAAATGTAATTTCAGAGTTTTGCTGTCATAGGTCAGTTACTGCGATTTCCACAATTCCACACTACAGAGAACAGCTGTAAGTTTCACAGGAAGCCACTGCTCAGATTGCAATGCTTAATTTAGCACCAAAATCAGACAAAAGAGCATCTTTTGTCATCTTAGGTTTTTCTCTACACGTGAAAATGTGCCTTCTCTACAGCCAAGTGCTCCCACTGCATATTCAGCTGATTTTATTAGCAGTGAGATACTGGAATTAGTGGTGCACATATAGATCTCACTGCAATATTTCTGAATTTAACTGCTGAAAACACTCAGAATTTACATTAAGAAAAGCTGCCGTATGTTATCAAACATAATGAAGACCAGAGAAAAATAACGCCACAAGTTTATTTCTGTACAAATAAACCAGATTTTGTATAAACTGTACAATCATTTAAACATGCTCAGACTAAAGAAAAAGTTGTCATAACATTGAATGACTATAAAAGAAATCTGAAAACCAGCAACGTAAATTCACTGTGCATATGTACAATTTATAAATTATATTAACTATGTCATTATTCCTACAACAGATTTTTTCTTCATTGACTGGTTTAGAGTAAGAGGTATAGCTTTTATGGATCACAGACTGGACTGATACCGTTAGGAACGTCTCTTTTGCTTCTCGTGACGCAGACACAGTGGAGCTCCACACCAAAAAGAAGCAGATTGTTGGCAGGCCATTTCAAGAAGTCACTTTTGCTTCAGACTAATGACTCACTCCAGCTCAGTGAAGCGAGCAAACATGGCTTTGCGGACTGCATCTTTGTAGGTGTCTGAAGGAGAGAGGGTGTAGTTGGTTCCTTTAGTGCCGAGTCCAGCTCCCTTTGTTCTTAACTGAGCCTGAGGAGGAAATCCACAGAGTTGAGTACTTTCTAGAGCTGTATATAGTTACTGAGTCTGATGAACTATTACACCACAACTGTTACAAATACCTCAATTGGTGCTGTGATGCCCTGCTGGTTGCGGCCAAGACCTTTCCCCTCCTTCCAGCCCATTGCCTGCAACATCTTGTTCCCAATATTGTCACTGTTGAGGCCATCTTTAGTGGGCTGTTCATAGTTACTGTACATAAAAGAGCAGAATATCAAATAAAGCCAAGTTTAATGATAAAATAGACTGAAATCACTAGAGGAACGACATTTCACACAAATCAGTAAAATAAACAAAAATGACTGCTTACATGGCTGGCGCTGGTTGGTTAAATTTCTTCTTTTTAGGTACAGGCGGTTCAGGGATTCCATATTTTTCTCTTCTCTCGGCTGCCCTGTCCCTATATTTCATCTATAGAAATATAGAAAAAGAAACAAATAAACACGGTATAATGTACAAAAACAATGTTTAAATGCATTCACATTGAAAAACAAAAGAATGACTCAGAAGTAAGTGGGTGATTCTATATTGAGCTGCACCTCAGTCTCTTTTCTCTCCAGCTCTTCCAGCTCTGCTTCACTCATTTTGGATCTGCGAAGAACTTCCAGGTTTTTCTATGACGAGACCAACGGAATAATGAGCTCTTTCCCTTTCTTTTTGGAAAATTTTCATTGTTAGTTCTGAAGATGACACATGTAATGTTACCTTGTGAAGGTCTGAGAGTTGCTGATGTCGGATTAGACTCTCTTTATTGGGAAACTGTCTCCTACACAGTAAGCATGCTAATTTTTTCCAGTCTGTCAGCTTGTCCTGGCTTATATCACCACCATCAGGTTCTGCTCCTCCCTCCTCAGGGTCACTGTCTCCACTGTAGGCAGCCACAAGGCCACACTAACCACACCAAGGATAAACATACATAAATATTAGCTCATTACTAAGGGTAACAGGACTTTTGAATTCATGCAAAATCTGACATTATCATCATCATCATACAGAAGTATAGCCAACTAAAATGAGAGATGCAGAAAATACTCACCTTTGAAGAGGTGACTGAGGTGGTTGATGGCTCTTCTTCAGGGGCCCTTAGCATCTCTGGGATGAGTCTGTCTAGACTTGCCTGCTGGAAAAGGGAAGTGGATCCATTAAAGACATAGAAGCTTTACACATGCAGTCCCAGAACTTTGTTACGTATCGAAGTCTAATGAAATACCTTCTTTTCAAACAATGTGTATCCAGCATCAGCAGCTGCTGCCTCCTTCCTTTCTTCTTGACTAATAGGCTGAAAGCTACTTTTGAAGTTTTCCTTTTGCTTGTTGAGACTTTTAGCCCACCGTTCCATGTCCTTAGCAATCTGTAGGATTTTTAAAATATAGTAAAGTGCACAAAGAAACAAGTGAACTGAAAATGTGTGAAAGTTGTTTCAGGCACAATAAAAATGTTAATGCAGGACTTTGAACACACCTGCTGAGCTGTCTTGCTTTTGGGCTTCTCTTTTTTCTCCTTGCCCTCTTTCGGTTCTTTGGTGCCTGTTGCTGCAGAACCACCTGTTTTGCCATCATTTTGTCCAGTGCCTGTGCTGGCAGGTACGTATGTCTGCTTCTCACTGTCCCAGTAAAGAAACTGCTGAGTCTGAGAATTGTAGTAATACTGAAAGCAGAAACGGCAATTTGCATGTTAAAAAAAAACTTTAAAAAAAAAGAAGAAGATGATCAATTACACATTATAAATGCACAGATCAGACAGAAAAACATGCAACTCACACAAGGTGGATGTGCACTACTTACCTGTGTATTTGGGTCATAGTAGAGGCCAGTCTGAGGATCGTAATAGTAGCCAGAAGACTCATCATACTGATAGGTGGATGTATCAGGAACAGCTGTGAATTAGCAAACACAACAGCATTAACAATGGTGGTAAAAATCTTTCTTGGCAAATTAGAAAAGACAGGGATAGAAATAAAGACGCATTCCAGATTTATTTCTACCAAGCTTGTCTGAAGCCTGTTAACTAACACACAATTAATAAAATGAAAAGCTTTAAAGAATTAAGCATTACCAATTATGTACAACATTAAACAATCTCAGATATCATGCCCCGCACATTTGGTTAGGTCTATGAAAGGAATAACAGATTAACACAGTCCTTTTAAACTACAGGCTGGAGACTGATGTTCTATCCAGGTTCTATACATAGAAACACTTCAACACACATGACAGTGACCTTGGGAAAACTGTCATGTTTCTATGCACGTCACAGTTCAGCAGTGTTGGTTTAAAGGGATCTTATGTGCTCATACCAATGTTGGTGTCCGCCGCCTGTTCAGAGGCTGTTAATGTCCCCGCAGTGGTAACAGTGGCAGCTGCTAAAGCAGCAGCTGGCAAAGAAGCAGCTTCAATTCCTGAAATGTGTCCAGCCTGGGGTTTTGCCTCCAACTGTTGGGCAAGTGGCAATGCCTACAATCAATAAACAGTTTATTTAAGATTATTTGGAGATTGTTGAATCAGTAATTTACACAGTATTATAAATTTATCTTATTACAGAATTATCAACCGTGTACATTACCTGCACAGCAGGCTGTGCAATTATATGGGGTTGGTAGACTTGTGCGTTCTGTGATATCACAACTCCAACTGCAGTTGGAACAATCTTTACACCCGGGGCAGCTATAAGTTCAAAAACAAAAAAATGAAACAAACCTCAAGATCATGATGCAAACAAAGTCCAATTATTATATTTTTCAAAGTTTACAGAAAATCTCTGAGCATTTTTTCTAGAAACAGTAACTTAGCATTTGTTGCGCTTCTCTGAGGATGCACACACATAAAGCCGAGCAAAGGGTCACAGTGGCTTGCAAAGCAGCCGCTGTGCACGCATTCAAAATCTTAACTACTTGTTAACGCCAAAATGCCTATTAGAATACAGACAAAAATGATGGAAACAACCACATTAAACATATCAGCTTAACTAAAGCTCATAAAACTATAAATTCAGTGTGAACAAATGTTAGAACAGCTGTAGTCTTGTCTAATCACAACCACATAAAGAAAAACATTGGAGACACTAATTTTCCAATGTTAAAATGATATAGTGAACAATTAGCTACAGAACCAATATTTTAAACAGAGTTTAGAAGTTCTTTACCTCCTAGAATTCCATTTCCCTGAGAGGTGCTGATTGCTGCTCCTTGCTGGTAGTATGTCTGGTAATCCTGAAAAAAAAAAAAGAAGAAATAAGTGTTTGTTCATTTATAATGTCATTATAATAGATACACCCACATGTTTTCTCTGAATGGCTGTAGAGTTACACAGCTGCCACTGAATGATGATACAGAGCTGCATTTCACTGAAGAAAACTGAGAAGTCGGAAATTACCTTCTAGGTCTTGGTAATGTAACCATAATTTTCTTCTTACTAACCTGGGACATGGGAGTATAACCTTCCTGTAGGTAGCTGTACTCTGACATTCCCTCTGAGCTCTGCTGTGGCTGAAAAGGAAAACGCCAATTACGACTCTGTGATATCAAAAATGGAAGGTGATAGACAGAAAAAGGACCTACCTGACTTGAGGACCACTGGGCTGCAGCAATAGCTGTGCTGGCCACAGAGAAGGCACTGACACGATTTCCATCAGGGAGTAAAAGGTCCCTAAAAAAGAAAAGGGAAAAAAATGATATTCACCTGAGTGAAGCTCAATCTTTCTTTATATTGTGAATCAAACCAGGCAACTTGAGGAACCAGGAAAAGGTTAGCCTAAGGCTAACATTTAAAGGGTTAAGAGCATAGATTGAGTTAAACCACACAGCCTCGCTGCTTTTAACCACAGCAACTTGTGGTGGCACAAACTAGACCTCTAATCATCACTTTCAACTCTCTAGTAAAGACTTACAATGTGGTGAAATCTTTTTATGACAGTCTTGAGTGCGCTAAAACAACGCGAGGGAATGCAAACTTGAATATGCAAGACCAAAATCATGTCAACAATTAAGCGAGCAGATGGGGCTTTGTTGCATTTGCTACATCGACCTTTATGGCTAACGTTTCTTTAGTGACACCAGTTATTTAGAAAGCAGCCCATAAAAAGCCATACTGAGGCCATTTCTGCATTTAAAAAAAAAAAAAAAAAAAACAAGTGAGGACTACTTACTTTCTAGCACTCTTGGCATAATCCACCCCAATTGTTTTTCCATCTAGTTTTAAGGGAGGCTGCAGTCCTTGAAGGATTGTTAGCAGCTGAGATGCTTCCTGTTAAAATGATTGATAATATGTTAAGTTATATACAAAACTTTTTTCAAAGGGAAAGCTTTTTCCATCTGTACATATTAAAGAATTACCAGAGGTGAAGACAGCTGCACAAAGGCAAAGCCTCTGTTCTGGCCCGTTTGCTTGTCCTTAATAAGACGAATGTTGTTGGATGATAGATTGGCATATGGTGCCAGGGCAGTCATGATGGCTTCCACTGTGGTCATAGGAGCAATATTTCTAAGGATGATTGCTGATGGGACAAAAGACGATATTTAGGGAAAGAATACTATAAATAGAGATATTTTGCTTCGAAACTAAGCAAATGAAACTGCCTTAGTAATGAAGAAGCTCTTACTATCGCCATAGAAATCTCCGCTGGGTTGAGTTTCAGGAACTCCAGTGTTATTGGTCGCTTCACTTTCTGTTGAGAGAAAAGACAGAAGTAAGAAGTGCATTAACACAACCTCCAGAAGTGAGAGACTGCAGCCAAAAAAAAAAAAAAAAAAAAGAGGTATAAAGTGGTATAAAAAAAAAACAACTCTTTAAAAGATAGTGTCAGCACTATGTGCCCATTTCACGAACTACACTGTCTGTTGTGTTTCACGTTTTCTTTTATATTATTCAGGCCAATTAGCACTTATACACCTTACTAGACAGAGTGACATTCCTTAAAAATCCACATCATCTCACAGCTACAAAAACAAACTTGGTGTTGCATCCCAGCCCTGTGGACTCGGGCTGCTCAGATGTCTGCAGTCAGTGGCCTCTTGTTGATTTAACTACTTACCAGCTTTGGCTGCTCCACACCTGAAGCACTTCAGCCTCCTCCGGAAATTGTACAGGCCACACTGCAAGTAACCGTTCACATCATTTTGATTATACACCTACTAAAGCCCTGAACAGTGCTGCCTCAGAGAACAGGCAACTATATTGGTACTGCATACCATACTTACCTAAGACACAACCTAACCTTTACCACTTATCCAAATGTAGGTGTACAACAAAATAAGATGACAGGATTGCAAAATTTGATGCTTACAGGCCTATCTCAAGTGTGTGCAGTGTTCTTTAGAAGAAAATGTTGGATAATGAGACCATGAAACCAAGACATTAACTTACTGTGCTGCAGAGCCAGTCTTCATACTTGTTTCTGGGGTGACTGTAGTGCATGTCTACGGTTTTTCCTTGGATGGTCAGACGTTTCTGAAAGAGGAGAACAAAATCATCCAAGTGTTCATGGAGAGAACTCGTCTCATCAAAAGAGCAAGCAGTTTTGGAAGGGAGAGGGGACGGGGGAGAGGGACCCCCAACAGATAGCCTTTGAGTTACAGACAGGCACATGACGTGTATGTGAGCATGATGTAAAGAGGGTTCTTTTGGTGTTTGGGACCCGAGTGCCCAGGCTGAGCTGGAGCAAAGTGTACAATGTGACCCTAACAGACTTTCCTGACTGCTTTCCAAAGAAAAAAAAATGTATGGGCTTCTCAAAAAACAAAACAGAAGAAAATTCTGTTAAAAAGATTAAGAAAATACAAAAATAACAATTCCCAGTATTTGGGGTAAGCTTGCAAAGAAAAAAAAGAATGGGGTTACACTGAAATCTGAAAATAACTAATATAGCCATGATCTGCAAGGCAAAGATGGTGTGTTCATCAAATTTAAATGCAGATTTGTTAAAGAGATCACTTAACAAAACCAGAAAATTTTCTTGAAGCTTATTGCCCAATACAATTAACTATAAAAATATATTAAAATATGACATTGTAAATAATAATATAATCATCTCTATATTTGCTCTGTTGTATTCAGTTTGTTTTTTCCAGTTTTTTTTCTCTCTATACAGTTTCCACACTACGTATTCAATACATTCTGGTTGCCTTTTGGGTTATTTTTCCAGATCCCCAAGATTAAAACTAGACTTGGCGATTGTGAAGCAACCTGATTGGTCTCCATCCATCGTGTAGCATCTTGCAAGTGATAAAAGTCCACGAAGGCGAAACCACGGCTTATACCTAGAGACAGCATTCAAATATAGACGGGAGGCGTGTTAGTTAAGAGTCCAAGGGCATATTATTCAAACTCTTCCACAAACTGCTTCCCGACCCAGGGCCAGATTGGTACACAATAGCCCACTCCTTAGGAGTTTTACCATAGCAAGTAATCCTGCAGAATACAACTGTTTGAACCACACTCAACATCAACATGGGTCTGCCAACTGACTTACTCATAGCAATCAATGCTGCTCTTACTTACCTTAAATGGCTCCACAGTGTACAAGATAAGCCTTGAATCAATATTCTTACAACCTTTTCAAGTACTTTGATATAGTCATCTCCTAACTTCTATGGGAAAATGGGTCTGAATGGAAGCAGATTGGCTCTATGGTCAAAGACTTGGGGAAGGTCGGGGTCCGTCACATGACTGGTTCTCACCTGTTCTCTTTTTCATCAGCCTGACATCCACTGGCTGAGGTCCCTCAAGTTGGTCAATGGCAAAACGAATCTAAACAACAACATGCAGAGGCTGCTTAACATCATAATTCAATCATTCATTCATTAATACCTTTAGAAAGGTACTTGCACAATAAAAACAACGAAAAGGAACAAAAGGGTGCACACGACCAGTGCAACTGAATACTTACATCATCCTCAGTGACATGAGGAGACAGACCCCCCAACATGATGGTCTTGCTCTTCTTCTCGTCCCCTGGTTCCCTTCGGTAGTCCTGCTCTTGGTAGTCACCATCTGAGTGATAACCATCTTCTGATCTATCACTGTTACGACGCTTCCTCTCCCTTTGCTTTAACACAAAACAACAACAGCTGCTAAGTGTCACTGCACAATTGTTTTTTCAAATCCAGTATTAAAACCCAAGTGCTATTAGGACAAGCACCTCTGGGCTTTCTCGTGATCCTCTGCGATCTCCTTCATAACGATCACCACGTCTCTCGTCACCCCAGCGGCGCATGTTGTGTTCACCACGTTCTTGGTCTCGCTCACGTCTGTCGCGCCATTCAGACTCATCACGGCCCTGGTCAGAACCATATCTACCGCTACGTTCTGTTCGACTAATCCTATTCAGAAGGACATTACAAAAAAAATAAAATAAGATAAGTCAAACAGGAGCACAACTAATACTGCAATAAACAAACCAACTTAGCACACCTTAGTGTTCAACATGTATAACATTTCAATCACTTTGTTACCATTTTAGTTTTATCATGACTCCAGCCTTGAACAATGCATCGTCTCTCAGTTAATCTTAGCACTGTCATGCCAAAAAAAAAAAAAACCAAAAAAAAAAAAAAAAAAAACAAACAAAAAAACAACCCAAAACTGCTGGAATTCAAACTGCTGTAAGTGACTTGTTGGCCGATAGTCTGTCAAACATATCCGAAACACCTCTAACGTGAATGATGACGTTTTTTTGCACTGGAAAAACGATTCTTGTGACCTGATTGAAGCAAGGTGAATTTATTCATGTGCATGAAAAATGTCAGATTTTCAATCTCTGTGACATGTTTTTTTCTTTTAAGCTGTATTTTTTTTTTTTAAAGGAAAGATTGTAACTTCTACCTTCTGACAGGAATATGTCTGCCTGAGACGGCACCAGAAATTGCAACAAATGTAACATATCAGTTCTTTAAAGATACTTTAAAGTGGCTGAAAGTGACTTAATTGATTGCAATGTAGAAAAAAGCAGGTACAATACACCAATATAGGCAAAAATGTTACTCATATTAAAAAAACAAACAAAAACAACCCCCCAAAACAACAACATTGGCAATCACTCATTGGCAGATAATCACTTTTACATTCTTGTATTGTCCTAACTTTTTATTCGGATTACGTAACACGTTTTACGAGAGAATTTGATGGCAATAAAACTGTTTACCTGTAGTATTATCGAAAACAAATTTAGCCTTTTTTATTTTTTGGTTTAAAAAAAATTCCATGTAAGGTTTTACATATCTGGAAAAGCTGGTAGAAATCACTGCTACTTTTGTCTGCCGTTTCAGTTTAAACACAACTTTTGAATACTATTTGGTTAAACATATCCCCTAAACTCGGAACATGTATCAGAAACGGGAAAAACACAAGATTCCCACTATGATAAGCCACACCTACCATGGTGAGCTGCACTGGCATTTAACGTTGCTACTCACCTTTTGTCAGCCCCCATATTTCTCACAGCTTCCGCACTCACACGACCTCTAGAAAACAGAAAAAAAAACGTTAAAAATATACGTAGTGGTTTTACTCGTTTACACATAACAATTCCCCTTGTAGTCGACTGAACTCATTTAACGTGAGAGAAACAAAAACCAAAGCCCTCCTTTTTCTTCATTCCATAATATGGAGCTAGACGTCATCAAACGGACGTCTCTTAAGCCAAAATCAACGGTGCTAACGAGAGACCGCGAAAGCTTTAGTTTCAACTCTGAACGTGAAGCAACTTACCAGTGTAAGCTTTTATGATGTTTTTTTTCACCCGCACTATTATTTTTTCAAAACGGTAATAGAAAAATTGCGGAGAAGAAAATTCATCTCACGTCCAAAGACTTATCTGCGATGGCACCTTCTTTATCCCAAGATGCATTGGTGTCACCCGGTGCATTATGGGTAATCGAAAAGTCAGCCCCGAGTTTGCCTTACAGGCATGGAGTTGTCTCTCAGCCTGGTTGTTTTCTCACTCTTCCGTAGTTAGTTGTTAAGACTTACTGGGGTTACATGTTGTTATAATTATCATAACAAACAAAACATAAAACAGCAACAAAGCGTATATATACTGTTACCATTAACTGAAGTAACACATGATTGATAACTGTTCTAACTTTATTGGTATTTAAATATAGAGCATGGTTAGTTTTTTTCGTTTTCTTGAAATTAACAAATCATTGGCAAAGAAGACTTTAAAGTAGTAGCTAATTAAGGTTTAAACTTTTGAGTGGAAAAATGGTGGATAAGATAAATTAACCTATACAAGCTAGGATGAAGCAGCATGATGGCTGTTGTTAGAACTCTTGTCTCATAATAAGAAAGTCCTGGGTTTCTAAAGTCCTTCTTTGTGGAGTTTGTCTTCTCCATAAATTGTGTATCCTCTCACAGTAAATGTGCGTTGCTACTTTTATTTTCTTAAAACGTTTGGTGGTTTGGTGAGTGCTCAGTTGGGTAGAAGAGCCTGTAGTGCTGCCTGTGAGGGAAAACCCAGGGCAAAATTATCACATCTCGCAGATTTCCGCCATTTCATTGGCTGTTTTCGTTACATTTTCGTAATAGCAGTATATGGATGCGTTCTGAAAACGCTTAATCCCGCTGCTGTTAGAATTTCCCTGCAGGTTTTTCATGGAATTGAAAATTGTTAATGTTCTACTGGACACATAATTAAATTACTGTCATGCTATAACCACGCTTTTTATTTTTAACACACGCTATTAATAATTCAACCAGAATGCACATTACTCTTTATGCAAGTATGATTTATTATTCATAAAACATTTGTTACACATTAATGCCATTGCAATGAATTCTTCTAACTGTACCAAAACCTGTATACAATAGCAATCTGACCCATTTAATATGTTGTTTCATGTCAAGCTCTAGTCTATATACACTACAAGTTTGTATAAACATTGTGAGTGTGTCTGTCTGATTACTCAAAATAGTCATAACTAGACCCATCTTCAACATAGCAACATAACTGTTGAAAAAAAGTTAAGTTCAGCTACAATGTTATTTAAGGTCATTTATTACAGTAGTTAAATTCAGAAACATCACCAAACACTTTGCTGTACAAGGAGGCCCTTATTAAATGTAAGTACACAATAATTGTTCATCTTGGCACAGGCAAATGTTCCTCTTTTGATACAGCTTTCATTTGGAAGTGACACTGTACACAACACAGATGGTCAAACTGCAGTGATACAAAATTTATAAATCATAATTGTGCTCCAGACTTATTTTAAACCAATACTAATGGAGCTTAGTTTTGTTTTGTAATAGAATATAATGATGCTTGAATCAATGGTAGCCAAGTTAGACCCACATCTTCTGTACAAATGCATCATGAGATAAAATAACACAAATCCAGCCATATAATATATTTAAAAAATAGGAGGGTGGAGTCCATCACACTTAGTCCAAAAATTCAGGGTGAGGGATGGCAGGTAGGTAGGTTGGGGGTGTTATGAGTTTCAATGGCCACTTCTAGGTCAGGGTTTCTCCTTTTGTCACCTACAATAAGAGACATGTTTATGTAATGGGTATGGTTACTTGACAAAAAGACAAAGTCAAACAAAGAAATAAAGGCACTTTACATCCAGTTAACTTACCCTTGCCTCAATGTATTCAATCCTCCTCTCCAGCGCTGTCAGCTTCTCGTTGAGTGTGGCCAAACGAGATCGACACGACATGTCTGATGGAGAATTTAAAAAACAAACAAACAAAAAAAACTAGAACGTTTAGAGGTTACCACGACGAAGCATGGCATTGTCATCAGTTTTTCAATAGCTGCTTAACAAAGATGCACACCGTCACTTTGGGTTAAAAAGGTTTAAAGGGCACATCCGCATACATATTGCCCGACAACACTAGCATTAGCGGTTACGGCAGCCTGCTAATGCTTTCCTATCGTCTGTCGAATCTGGTATATTAATAAATTCACTAAAACGACTGACTCTTAAAGGACAGCTAGTTGGAGCAAAATGTAAGCCGATTCCTCTTCAAAATGTCACAATCCTCCTCCAAAACAAAAACAAGCTGACAGCTAACAGCCGCGCTAACTGCTAGCTGGGAGTGGCCATTGAAAACATCAACATCAATGCTAACAGCTGGCTGAACTAGCTAAGTTCAGCTAGTTTGTTAAAAGCTTACCAAACGAGTTAAGAAAGTCGGCGATCTTCTTGATGCTGCTCGTAATTACTTCTATGTACTCTCGATTCGCCCAGTCTTGGTGAATCTCTCTTTGCACTGGATCTTCCTGGCCAGCCATGTTGGACGAGTTGCAGTATCCCTCTGCTTTCACCCAGGAAGTACCGGAAAGTGTTGCGTCGATGTGAAAATATTATACAACACTTTTTCCCCCATGAAGATTCTATTTACCGAAATTTCCTAAGTTTCCTACATACATTTCTGAAAGATGTTTGTGTGTATTTTATAGAAATGAGCGCAACACAATTTTTCTTTCGGTTGCTACCTTTAGGGGTCGCCACAGCGGGTCGCCTACTTCCATCTCACTCTATCCCTAACATCCTTCTCTGTCACACCAACCCTTTGCATGTCCTCCTTCGCTTCATCCGTGAAGCTCCTCTGAGGATTTCATCTTCTCCTCCTACCTGGCAGTTTCATATTCAACATAATTTGTTTGATATATCCACTATGTGTCCTCTGAACATGTCAATAGCACCTCAGAGTTGCTTCTCTAACGTTTCCTCTAAACTGCTGAAACTGAGCTGTTCCTATGATGGTACTTATTTCTAATCCAGCTCATCACTCCCAATGAAAATCTTAGCATCTTCAAGTCTGCCACCTTCAGCTCAGCATCCTTTTGTTTTTGGAGTTCCACCATGTCCAAACTATACTAGGTCTCAATACTGTCTTGTAGGGAGAACTTTCCTTTCACTTTTGTTGCCATTTTTTGGTCAAAATTCATCCCTGACATTCATCTCTACTCACTCCACCCTGCTTGCACTCTCTTCTTCACCTCTCTCGTGCACTGTCCATAGTTTTGGATGGTTGAACCCAGGTATTAAAACTCATCCACCTTCACTACCTCTCATTGCATCTTCAGTCTTACACCTGTTTTCATCTCATTCTGTCTTGCTTCTACTTTTATTCCTCTTTTCTCAAGCGCATACCTCTACCTGCTCCCTACTGTCACTACAGAGCACAATGCCTCATCTGAACATCGCAGTCCACAAAGACTCCTGCCTGATGTAAACCGTCTACCTGTCCATTACCATTGCAAATAAGAAATGAGCACAACACAAGTATTGTAATAACATTTATTTCTCCTTTTAAGTCAAGCAAGTGAAAATATTTGAGATCTTATTAACGACATTCACAATGGTCGTCAAACTTTTACATTTTTATCAGAAACCCCTCCTCACAAAAACATTTAAAGGAGTGTCATCATTGAGTTAAAAGGCTGAACAATCCAGTAGTGGATGTCATTTAAAATATCACAAACAAACCCAGGCCTGCTATAACATTTTTGGAATTTGAGATCTGAAAGCATGACAAATTATCCTAATATGTGTATGTGCTGACTGATCTTTCTGAACTGTTATGTTTTAAATCACCCATAACATTTCCCAGCACACTTTATTTGATTCTCTTAAGTAGCTCTTTAATATCTGCCTCGATGTCACTTGTCAGGAAATTTCTGCTGTAGCGCTTGTAGGGTTCCCCATCAGGACCAACCAGGAACTTCTCAAAGTTCCAGGATATGTCATTCCTACACACTGGACTCCAAATGATGTACTTTGGATCATTCATGAGACCCAGGGCATCATCGCAGGGGAATGGAAGTTTTTCCTTCAGATAGACAAACAAGGGGTGAGCATCCTTTCCGTTCACATCCACCTTCTCGAGGAGCTGGAACTTTGGTTCAAAGCCATTCCCTGGACGGACATACTTCAGAGATCTTAGGATCTCATCGTTCTTGCAGTTCTCCTGTTGCACCAAAACACAAGCACTGTTAGATAGATGTAGACATTAAAGTGGGGTTTCAATTAAACAAGCTAAATAAGAGGAATTGTAGTGTACATTTCCTCTAGAGTACTTAGGTGCAGTATAGAGGCAGGTGTATTTGTATTTGAGATTTATTCGCTAATTTACACTTTGTATTGTATTTTTCTGGTTCATGACATTTTAGCAGTAAAATACTCGTGCTTATGAACCTGATAAATGTATCCGACAGATATGGTATTTGGACAGATTCATATTTACCATAGAACATCTTTGAAAATTTAGGATATTAGAAATTAATGCGCTGTATTATATATAAAATCAATACTGTTAACAGCATTGTCATACCAGGAGCTTATAAATATTATAAATATGCAAGCTAAAATGTTGCTTTGACACTGATAATTTGCTAATATTTTAGTAACAATCAGATTACTTTTAATAAGACACTTCATGTAATATATTACTTTTTTTAAATATGACACTTCACATGTATTTGAACACTTATGGCCCACTTTAGTTTAACTAAAAGATTCCTAAAGTTAAAACTGTTTCATTTCAAACTGATAACACACACGCATGTCTGTAAACTTGTTGTGTTACTAAAATACGGCTCTTAGGCCATATTTCTCACATGTCAAGAATAAGGAAGCTAGGCCTGGATTTGGCTAGTCCGGAGTTTTGGTCACCTCAGAAACATTACTCTCTCTCTCTCTCTCTCTCTCAAGTAAAAAACAAACACGCTTTGTACCTGATGTCCAAACTGATTGCAGGGTACACCCAAAATAACGAGACCTTCGGCGGAGTAGCGAGAATGAAGCTCGTTCATTTGAATGTAGTCCCTGGTTGTCGTTCCTCAGAGAGACGCCACATTTTCAATAAGTACAACTTTGTCCTTTAGTGCAGAGAAACGGAGAGGTTCTCCAGACAACAGCTTAGCTGTCAGGTCGTAAAACCTTTTCAAATGGCCAGCCATTGTTAAAAAATCCAGATGTTTTAGACTTCTGAAACCGTGAACTCGGATTAAAAAGCTTTTCCTTATCACGTTTCAAATTTGCTCCAAGTCCAGCCCTCGCTTTTATTCTTAGGGCGGGACATGTAGCCTGTCTAACAACACCCCTCAGTGCAAAAGCAAATTATTATTATTATTATTATTATTATTTGTATTATTATTATTATTAGTAGTAGTATTATTTTATTATTGTTTTGCAGAAGGACTTAAAGCATTTAATTTTCACCTGCTTTCGGAATCTCTCTCTATTTTTTTTAAAATTTATTTCTTTATAGATACCGATCTATAAAGATAAAGTTGTACAAGAATTTAAGAAATTGTTTCTAACCACTTGAGGAAGTCACTGACGTCTAAATCTCCAATCAAAATAAGTAAAAAAAATGACATAATGTTAAGTTTTTACTTAGCAAATATTTATTAAATGACCACTGCCAATTTTGATATTGGACACGTACACAAACCTACACAACCGAAACTGCAGAAACTCTGTTAGCAAAACGTATTTCACATCGGTATGTCTTAAGAGATTTACAGAGTTTGTTTACAACAATCCCCCCTTTTTGTGTGCATGAATGGTACTTTCCAGGAAGTCACAGGAAGTGAATTTATTTATTGCTTAGTGAAATTACTTGAGAACTAATGACTGGAGAAGTGGAAAACACACAAACCATGCTGTTAAACATGGTGGCTTTTAAAAAAAAAAAAAAGAGCCATAGCTGTGTTTACTTACGGCTCCTCCCTGTAGGTAAACAATCATGTCAGACTATATGAATGTGTGTGTGGCCAGTATCCTGATATCCTGCTATCCGTTACATCTTGTATTCGGGAATCTGCTCAGAGGTTACTGTGATAATTGGCCATCAGCCAACAAGAAAGAAAGATTACATACGTTCATACGAGGACCTCGTCGACACTTTCGGGAGCTTTTTTGGGATTCGAAAAGGACTGGATCACAGCTTCCATTTTTTGGAGTATTTTATGTTGACAGTACTAAGGTAAATAATAATTAAATAAATAAAAGGTCAAACATCTGCTAAACACTATTTTTTCTATAGCATATCTGTTAGCAATAATATAAAGACTATTTTCTGTAATGTCTAAATTATTATTATTATTATTATTATTATTATTCTTTTTGTTAATAATTTAAAGATATTAACCTAAAAATCAGGTATATGTTTAAAAAAATCTAAACAAGGCGGTGCAGTTGACCGCTAGATGGCGATGTTACCATTCTCTTAAAATGGTACTAGACGACGAATACCCTACTTTTCACCAGGTATAAGTAGACAACTTACGATGAGATTTATCATATTAATGCAGCTGCATTGTGTACTTCAACAACACATAGTCATGTTAGGGACTTCTCTTGTAGTGATATTCTGTGTTTTTTAGCCGCCCAACGCTTTGCAAGACTCTTGGGACTGACTGATTTTTGTGTTTTCCCTTGAGCATTGTCATGGCACATCTGGTCAGGGTGTGGTGTGCTTTGTGGATTCAGATGTCATGGAATGTAATCCAAGTGCATTACTGGATAGCTGACTTGATACAGTCTGAAAACAGAGCTAAATGTAGGGTATGTAGTATTTCTACTATTCATCAAGGAAAAAGTTCAATAAATAAAGTACAAATGAAAACACTAAACTGAATTAATTAGCTAAAAGTAATGTTAGAAAAAAACCCTTTTTCCTAGTATATTATTAAAACGGTATATACACATATAAATAACTGGTTCTAATTTTGTGTTGTGTTTGATTTTGTAATGTTACAGTGTGAACTGCACACTATAATAAAACACTAGGGAGTGAAACTAATGCAGTTTAATTAGTAGGATACACTCCTGTTGTAATCATCCACCAGTTAATAAAACACCTTTCCAGGGTGGTTGTGATGAAATTATCCTCTAACATCATTGGCTTACCCTGACAAAATCGTTGCTCTAGTCTATCTGAAGGGAGTTGAGACTTCGGGGAGTCTTCAATAAAATGAGGTGCTTTAGAAGGCCTGTTAAGCCTTAAAAAAAAAGAAGAAGAAGAAGAATTCCTGTGAAACTTTAATGGAAGGTACAGCGTTAAAATCAACTTTCCAACTTCACTTCACTGGTATACATTGTATCATGTCACCTGTCAATCTGTTGGACACATCCATGAGTCTAAATAGCACCACCTCTTTGGCCTGGTAGGCCTTTTACTTCCTTACCACTGAGACGAGAACAAAGAATCTTAGCCTTCTGTTGCTGCCTGTAAGGAAAATGGAAATACTAGGATGGCGGAAATTGATATTATCCTAATTTATTTAATTATTTCAGTAGCTTGATAGTAATGTGATTTGGTTCTATCTTTAATTGTAATTATTCTTATTTTGATCTTAAGAAAAAAATATGCATCACTTCATCCACTCATCCACCTAACCCTCTATCCATTAAACCTACCAAGTCATCATTGATGTCAGATTAATGTCCTTCTGGAGCCCCTTTTTAAGTGTGCACACCACATCAGATGTTCTGTGAGCCAGCACAACCAACTTCAATCAAAGGTCAGACTGCTATGCTTATAGCACTGTTACTGAAGCTGTAGCTATCTGCTTTATTGTCACTCAAGTGCTTCTAACAGCACAATCAGTCATTTGGCTCTTAGTGAGATGTCTGTGTATGTTCCCAGTTGATCCCTTTGTGAACTCATCTTTCCTCAAATATCCTATAAACAGCAGGAAATAATTTCTGCTGGATCTGTTTTCATGATACTTAATACTGCACCCTCTCTTGGGTCTCCGAAATCTTTTTCCCACATTTCAAAGCAAGTCCAGCTTGAGCTGTGTTTGTACTGGGCTCTACCAAAACAGTGTAACAAGGAGTAGCACCTTGAAATGGTTAGTCAGAAGTTATTGCACTGCTACAATGCTGGGAGTTGGGAGGTTCTGGTAACATTAGCGCAAAACAAAGGGCTGAAAGAACTAATATTTGAAATGCGGGTCAACAGTTCATCACGTAAAGAATGAAAACTACTCATGCTCACATTCACACCTACAGCCAATTTAGAGCAACCTGCAACATTTGTGTAATTCTCTGTGTCTGAAATTTAGTTATGTTGATTGTTTATGGAGCTAACTGAACCTTACTGACTTTAAGTGCATAAACCCTATCATAGCTTCATGCACACCAACCTGATGGAATTTAACTAGAGTTTAGCAATGAACTTTTCCCATCTCCGGTTCAAAACCCTTTTGTTTTGCTCATCCTCTTTTTCCCAAGCCATCAATTAGGCTAGCAGTGGGTTCTACTTCCTCTGCACAGTCACAGCCAAGTCCTGATCTAAGCTAAAATAATTGGCGTAATGATCTCAGCTCATTAGCGTCCAGGCCTCAGGATGTCATTCAGTCCCTGCATCAGGAGCTCCAGAGAGTGCTCTCAGATAGGAGGACTGGTACTTTGTGTCTGAATAGTAAGACACTGTCCACTGATATTTGCTGTGGGAAGGATTTTCAAAAGTGCAGCTGACAGAGGATAAGTGTCAGCATGGCTAGTCTCATCCTCTGTTCTCTCGTTTTTCTCACTTTTACCTCCTTTAATCACAGCCTCTGGAGAAACAAAAGACCTCAACGAGAACTTGAGTTGGTCCTGAAATGGTTGCCATGGATACAGGGCTGGAGCAGCTCTGTCTGTTCCTCCAAATGGCTAACACATATTCTGGGCCCCACTTGCTAAATCCTCCTTCTGCACTAACCTCTTCACAGTTTCAAGGCTAGGGGCGTTTTTCTGACCCAGTGTGCCCACTTCACCGCCCTCCCACCTTCGCATCCAAAAAATGTGTGTGAGAGAGAACTGAGGGTAGATTGTATAGTTTTCCTGTCCAATTTGATATTCCAAATGACAAATTGGTTCTGGAGATGTAGATTGTGTAAAAAAAAAAGTGATGGATGATAAGTGAGCTTGCAGTGAAATGGCACATGTGTCTGCCCATCTCTAGGGACCATATTAGTGTTACAATATGATGAAAGCAGTGGGAAAGGGAGCTTGAGAGGCGACAGGCCAGGAAATGTGTATCAGTTCAAAAATTGGTCTTTGTGATAAATGATGAAATTGCTCCACCTCTTGCCCCTTCGAAAAGTCATAGTACAACATTTAAAATGTAAGCCTTCCTGAATTTGAGTGTGGATCGTTAACATTTTGTATGCTGGTGGAGAAACCACCCTTTTTACGCTACTTTCCCTGTTCCCTCGCCAAAACCAGTGAAGCTGATGCGAAGCAGAGACACAACAAGTTGTGATTGCTTGAGCTGGATTTCGGAACTTTTTGCTTCAGATGAACTGTCAGTATATTGAAGAAACATCAAAAAACAGCACACTTGTGTACTGATGAGTGCAGAGGGCCAAAACAAAGGCTGTGTACAGAGGCTTGTGCTTTTGGCAGTGGTTCTTTGTTCTGGACTCCCTAGTTGGAGTCCTGTGATGGTTAATAAATCCACTTGGCTAAGGCTCCCCACTGTGAAATTTCAAAGCAGCGAAAGCGTCAAAAATAGCCTTCTGCGTAGAGTCCCCCAGTTGTGCTTTTGCTGCTAACAATTATATCAATCAAACAATTAACTGGTCATTTTCAATCCATCTGACTTTTTAAGCATTTGCCATGTTGTCATTTAATTCTGACAGCTTCAGTGAAAGCAGCCACTATTATTTTTTGAACTGGTGAATACATGATTTGTGGACATTTGATAGAGAATTTGACTCTTATAATCTTCACTGAGTATCCAGTGCTTGGTGAGGTTTATCAATCATAAAATAATGAAGGGATATTAATGGTAATATGATGTTTGCTAATAGTACATGTTGGCATCAACACCATTAAAAAAGACAAAAGCCAAAATCTTAAAAGCTTGATATTTATTTCACCAGAATTCTTTGTACAGAGCTCTTCTGTTTATGCATCAATAAAACAAAATGGCAAGAGAATATAATGCATGTAGCAGGCTTGACAAGTTGCCCCAAATCAGAAAAACTTAATGTGTAGTTCCCAAACACTAAGGCACAAACGGAACCAGCAATATTTCTGTTTTGGTCTGTGTTCAGAAGAGAACATTTATATAACAAAACATAGCAATTGCTGAATAATCACCATTCAATAAAGCACATTAAATAGTATAATTTTAGGGGCTTTATTCACTGTATAATTTTGGATAACAAGTTCATAAGTGCTATCGTTTTGGGGAAAAATCTCATAAACCATATCATGCCAGGTCTTCCATTAGATTCCTTAATGGCAATAATTTATATTCAGGTATATATATTTGCTATCAACTAGTTGTTTTTTTTATCATGCTAATAAAAATGTTGGCCTTTTTTAATAGTAGTTAAATCAATATATTCTACTTCTGTAGGCCATTTGCAAAGTATTTTACCTCATTAATCTCTAAATCACATAATTTTGACAGTAGAGAAGGAGGTTGTTGAGCAAGACCACACTTTAACTGTGTGTAACAAAATTTCAATCAATGCAGGACTTTCAAGGCAAACGCTGATACTGATATTTGTTGATTTAAAATTCTGATATTGCAAAATATCAGTTGATATATATATATATATATATATATATATATATATATATATATATATATATATATATATATACTTAAAAAATCAGATACACAAAGAATAAAAAGAAATCTGATGTGTAGTTGTCTATTTACTTCTTTCTTTACTGCTTGGCTCAAAGGGCTCATGTGTTTGTGCTGTTTCAAACACATGTATTGCCAAAATGGAAGTTGCAGATTGCCCTGTACATATACGGTACAGATACTGATAGATTTACAAACAGCTAATACCAGTTGATAATGTAGGCCTGCTAATAAATCAGGTTCTAATGCAGAGGAGCATTTTTTATTTTGACAAATAAAGTTAGTCAACATATTACACAGAATGCCATAACAACAAAACAAGGAGTGACGCTGAACAACAATATACAACAGACAGACCAAGTGGGTATGTGAGAAATGAGGGACAAGTACAGTAGTACAAAGTACATAAACTTTAGATGAACTCTTTATAAATCACAACATAAACCTCTTTTTAAGTAAGATCTTGCATGTAACTGTTTTAAAGTTGTTTGTTGCAGTTGGCAGGAGCACTTTATTGTTATTCTTTTGTGTCTGTTTTTTTTTGGCTGTTATAATAGAATAAACAAAATATTGTTCAAAATATACATTTAATACATGTGAGTGTGCTGACAAAATTTCTACTTACTACAAATAAAAGTGAATCTGGCGTTTCATAAGACCCAAAAGATGACTCAATACCATGGTCATAGTGTTATATAATTCCTTTATTACTTGTTAAAAACTGGTCCAACCTTTTTTCAGTGGCTTTTACCAAAAAACGTCAGAAATGTATGCACTTTGCTCTGTTTTTCTTTTCTTTTTTTATGTTTGTGTATTTATTTTAAAGTTTAAATAAAGTTTTTATTAATTAGCCTCTGCAATGCACTGTGAATACCCTGAACGTAAAACTTATACCTATTGCTGTCCTGTATTTAGAAGCAGAGGAGAAAAAAGCCTTCTAATACACGCTGACAGTGCTTGAAGTAAAACATTGATAGGTTTATGGACAAATTGGACGATTCCAGCTTATTTATTACATCAGCCATCAGTGGTGCACAGCTCAGCACAGCAGGAAGAAAGTCTTGGTTCTCCCAGGAGTATTCATTTGTAAAGAGTGTCTCCCTCTTCCTCTTTTTTTTTAATGGGCACCGGGGTGCTCAAGATGGAAGAAAGAGCGATAATTGCTGTGCTGCCAAATGCTCCAATTAGAGCTCAGATTAATGAGCATATTTTCTGTTTAACTTTGGCACCTGGCTAACATCTCCAGATTTTTTGTTTAAGTATATTATGCAGAACTATTACCATTGCCTTGCTTTACACATCCTTGTTTTTGTGAGTCCTCAGTATGTAGAGGTTGTTACATTGGAAATGTTGGTGGTAGGGGGCAATTTAGAGTTTGGATTTCAGTTTTCTGCAAATTTGAGTGGCATGAAACAAGATGATGCACAATAGTGCAATGTTCTTTCATGCTGTGAGATTTTGCACAAAAGCACTACACTAATTAACATTATGGATTGCTCCAAAATAGCCAAATAACAGTTGTTTTGACAGCATTTATCTCTTTGTCAGTGCTGCTGCTGTCATTTTGGAGGTTGTGAATAATTTGGGGAGTTGGGATCATCATAATGACAAAGAGTTTGCTGATAAGACTAATGAGTGAGGACCTCCTCCCTCTCATTTATTTATGAGTTTATCTTGTTTCTATGTTATATTTATTTATTTACACATCCTTATTTATTCAGTTTATTTGGTACTTTGTTTCTAGATGGTTGGACCTCATTGCTGATATGCTGTCAGTCGTATATTGAGAAAAAGAGAAAATGAGCCTGATGAGGAGGTTCGAAAGCACTATAAGGGATCTGGCTATAAAGTGTTTGCCTTTCCTCAAATAACATTTTGCTACTACTTTATTCCCCAACATGTCGGGCTGTAGCTTCTTGATATTAATAAAAGTCATTCCAGTTCATGAGGACTACATCAAGGTATTGTCCCTTTGTAGACTCTTATAAACTTAGCATCCAATGAATTTTGGTAATTTTAGTGACAGATCAAAAAAATAATAAATACTCTTTAAAATTAAATTCACTTGAAAAGACAAGTAATAATGAGGCAAATGCCTCGTTTAGGAAAATGTCCCGATTATAAAATCTAGAACACTTTTATTTAGACACACTACATGGCATGTGTTCATATATATGTAAGCACATGCCAAGAATCATCAACATCAAGCCAATCACGTACATTTGCTTTGAATCGCAGCATCTCAGCTATGATTTTAATGATGCTTTAAGTGACTTTGGACTTGCCATAGTTGTTTGTGGGCTGGTCTGGGTATTAAAACACTGCGGCTCTACTGGGATTTTCTTGCACAACCATGTCTAGGGTTCATAGAGATTGCTGCAAAAAAGAACAATATATCAAGTGAGCAGCTTCTCTGGTTAAAAATGCCCCGTTCGTGCCAGAGGTCAAAGGAGACTGGTGAGACTGCTATTCCTGCTTCAAAGAACAGGAAAATGCACCCAATTGACACAGGCTCAATACAATTGATCAATAGAAGATTGGAAGAACATTGCCTTGTTAGACAAGTCTTTGCTGCAACATTTGGATGGTGGAGTCAGAATTTGGTGTAAACAACATGAAAGCCTATTTTCTTGGCAGTCTTTGAGGCCCTTAGTACCAGCTGAGCATTGTTTAAATGCCACAGCCTACTTGAGTGTTACTGCTGACCAATGAACATCCCTTTATCACCACCGTGTACCCATCTTCTAATGGCTGCTTCCAGCCGAATAACACACCCTGTCACAAGGCTAGGCTCTTTTCAAGAAACTGGTTTTCTTACTTAAATGGTCTCCAAAGTCACCAGTTCTTAATCCAAGAGAACACGTTTGGGATGCTGTGGAAGAGAAAATTCACATCATGGATGTGCAGCTGACAAATCTGCAGCAATTTTGTGATGCTTTCATGTCAATATGGAAGGTCCACCATCTTGGTGAATCTACACTGTTAGGAATTAAGGCAGTTTTGAAAATAGGATCAAAATAGGATCCAACTAGCAAGGTGTAACTAGCTGCTGGTGAGTGAATGTCTTGTCCAAATCTTAAATATTTTCTGTATTTGTGATATTTGTGGAGTTTCTTTTAGAAAATGGCTGTACCAGTATTCCTATTTTAATTTCATGAACTCCCTAAAGGAAATGCATAAGTGTGGATAACAGAATGAATCACTGCTAAATCTGAGGTGGGCTTACGTCAGGCAGAGGCAAGTAAACGATCGGTATCTAACCCCATGTTCAACACATGCCCTTCTGAGTCATGCTCTGAGTTTTCAGGCAGATCTAAGGTAAAATATATTATGTAAAAAAAACAAAAACATGATCAAATTTCCTTCCTGGCATCCCACAATTTATATGAAAGATGAACTTGGTGATAAAGTTGAAGATGGACAGAGAGAGAGAGAGAGAGAAAGAAACAATTTGGGGTTCTTCACACTTAATGATAAATGACTCCAGTGATAGCTGCTCAAGGGATTCTGTGAAGGTGAATCATTGTGACGAGCAGAGAGTTTTGTGAATATGGTTTAATTGTGAAGTGTACTAAAACAGGTGGCAACACCACAGGTTGTCTCAATAAATCTGTGTCCACTGGAGGAATGTGTTTGTGTGTCGTGTCTGGCTGGCTCTACCATCTGCTTGGACGCTGTTTAAGCCTGGCTCTGCTCCAGTGGCACTTAGCCTGTCTGAGAGGTCAGCTTACAGTCTGACTGCAGCTAGTTGTAATAGTATAGCTCCATATATTAGCTGTTTTTTGATAGTCTTTGAGGTGCTTGTGATTTCCTATAATTTGGACACATGGATTTTTATCTTAAAATAAAACAATACAGGATAAACTCAAATGGTCAATTTACTTACCTAGCTAAAATAATGGAGTCTTTTGATGTAAATCATAGGTTTACATCAAATTATAGTCTTTATGTTTTGGCACGAACTGTGCTGGAGAGCTGCTCATTTAATTCACTGGTCATCTGGAAGTTTTAGTTTCTAATATCAAATAAAACCACAGCCACACAGATATAATTTGGGTGGTTAAAGTGATAAATATGGCTTTCAACTGAATCAAATCATTTAGATATAGCAACCGTCACAACGTCTGGCTTTATCACAGGACGTTGTACTTAAACTGCACAGATTCAGCTGTTGTGCTTAAATGAAAAAAGCAAAACAAAATATATGTATATTTAGAAATGTTTATTTATCTGTTATCCACTACTGGTTCTCTCAAATGTTGTGTGTGTGTGTGTGTGTGTGTGTGTGTGTGTGTGTGTGTGTGTGTGTGTGTTTGTGTGTCTGTCTGTGTAGCCCCTGTGGCTATTATTGATGACTGAAAAATATTCTTGATGTAAGTCCATATTGATCTTTTAGTGGTAGAAAGCAGACTTATAAGGCAGAATGTAAAGTATATTTACTGTGCATCTATGTGTGTGTGTGTGTGTGTGTGTGTGTGTGTGTGTGTGTGTGTGAGAGAGAGAGCGAAATCTGTCTTTAGAAGGTCAACTGTAAAGTCTGAATTTCTTTTTCTGCAGTTAAGAAAAACACAGGTAATTTTAAGCTATATAAAACAAATGTTATTTCACTATAATTTTTTAAAATAATTGTAGCTTTATCTGTGGGACATTTAATTCTACATGTTTGTGACTATAGCTTCAGAAAACCAGTACTTAAAATTTAATTAACACAAATAACATTGTGTGTTACTCACTGGCTGCTTGTTGCACATTTGCTTGTGGATTTTGCAGATTTTGGCTGTCTCTTTAACTGCTTTAGAGTATGAAGTTGTTTAAATATAGCTGTGTTTTCTCCAGTGTTAGTGTAACAGGAATGTTAGTTTCCTACAGACTCACATAACACTGTTAAAATGTAGGAAGGAGCAATATCACACAGTTGATATTTTATACCATCTGAAACATGTATGGTAATAACAGATGAACTTGAAACTAGGAGCTAAAATGTCGATAGAATATGGACTGTAAAGGGGCATCCACACAGGAAGCAATTCACCTGCCACTGTATCACCAATGGTTGCTCGCTAGTGGACATTCTAGGATTTTGTTGCCTTGGTAACCATCATACCCTTGGGTTACCTTGGCAGTCATATATCAGTCAAGGGTGTATCTCTAGCTTTCTCACTGGAAGTAGCTTGAATTGATTGCCTGAAAGTTGAGAAAAGTTTAAAGGGCCCTTCATATGCAACACTGTAGCACTGCTTCCTGAAACCCATTATTTACAATGGTTTGCTTTACTTATGACCATCTCGCCACTGCGTTGAACAAGGCGCAGTGTAGAGGTGCTGCTATGGGAGTGGTCACACTGTGACGTACCTTTGCACCAATCAAAACAAAGAATGACAGGGAGCAAGTGCGTATACAAAGTGTAAGAAATTCATTCAGCCTACCTGTTAGTGTGGTGCATACCACTGTCTATGCATTCTCCGACCTCGTCACTTGAAGTTGGAGAATGTCATTGACTTTCTGTGTTCTCTGGTTGACACATCACTGCTAGTCATTTCCTGCCTGGATGAGTTTAAGTGTTGTTGACTTCAGAAGACTGAAAAGTATTCTGCTGGAATTTGATTCCCCTTTCAAAACTTTTTGAGTCACTCTGAGAGCAGTTGAAGAGTCAGGTAAAATGTATTTGCAGGAAGGGTTTGAAGAGCATCTTGAACATTAGAACCTTAAATCTTTTTAAGCTTATTTGAAATTGGTTTGAAAAGCAAATGCGCTGAAAAATGAAACAAAAAAGAATAAGACACTTATTTCTGATGTTGAAGAATGAAATAGAATTTAAAATATAGTTCACATTTAACAGAAGCAGCTGAACAACGTAAGTCTCTCTCTACATCTCTCTTTTTTGTAGTATTCGGAAGATAGCTGACACTTTGAATATCCCAAGTGGTGAGACCTTTTCAGACAAGCTCATCAGCATTTAGTATGCCTGGCTTGTCATGGTAGAATGATTTCTGTCTGTCAGACACTTTGAGTCGCTGCCCCATGGTCAGGCCTGATATTTGCGCTAGTCAGACCATCGATCGGCTTGAGTGTTTTTCGTCTCTGCCTTGGCTTTTAAGTGGTGGGCTACAACACAGGCGCCTTGGCATCTTGAGATTTGGTTCGAGCATGGTGGCCAGGCCTTCAGACTGGATTGGGAACTGGAGTGGGAGAATAATACTGCTGACATTCACAGAGATCTAAAGGTTTGTGAAAGGCAGATGATGGAACATTTGTTTGCTTTAGGGCACCAAAGTTTCTTGCCAGCACAGAGGTCTTGGACTGAATATAAAGCAAGTTTTCATTTGTGCCTTAGAAAAGACTGGCAACTGGCACACATGGAAAGATGATCATGAAGAAAGTGTAGCCCCAGTTTTGGAACATAAGGTACTGCCTCTTGCAATTCTTACTCATGTCATCTGCATGGGCAAGAGTGATGCAAAGGAGTGCACAGATGCTAGTCCGCAGGGTCTGTTAAAAATGCAGACTTTTAGCTAACATGATGTTTATTCAGAAAGGTCAGAAAAGGTTGTTGGATTTGTATGCTGTGCATATTACAGTATCATACTCGAAAATGTAAAAGGGATGATGGGTTCATTTAGGTGTTTTTCATGCTTATTACAGGTTGTTGGGATGATTTGTTATCAAACTGTTAACTTCTATGAAGCCTTACATCTCTTCTTTCCAAAAAATTACAATTGCCTATACTATATATAGTGCTAAACAATTTATTAGCTCACCTATCATAAACACAACACAGATTGTAGAAATCTGTCAAAAAATTGTTTCAAAACAAAAAACTAGACAACTGTAATTTGGCATCTTAATAAAATAAAAAACTAATAATGTGTCGCATTACTATTTTTTTTCTACTAAAAACAGTACATTTTAAAATCCTTGGATAACAACAATAATTATATTTTAGCATTAAAAATGTCATTTTGATTAAAGAACTTGTGTATACTGATGGATTAACCGATTACAGATGGTTGATTTTGGCAATTACCACTGCTGTTTATTTATGGGAGCTGTGGCATAAACCTTATATTGGATGATGGTCCAATGAATGTGTTAAGCACTGTACTTGGGCACAAAGTCTCAAAGTGATGAAGCTATATGTCTTCCTTGAAAGATGATGGAAAAAAAAGTTTTTTTGACGAACCAATTTTGCACAGCGAAAATGCAAATAAAAGATTAATGTCAAAACATTTATACTAGCAGGCGGTACATAATTATACTGAAAGCCATGTGAACAAAGTGATGACTCTTTAAGATGAAAAAAAAAGTGTAATAATAATTTATTAATTAAAATCGCTTTTTAAAAAAAGCCTTTTTGATGGAATTGTTTACCTTAAGACCTCAATGACTATATTATCAAGTATTTTTTCCTTCTGGTTTTTCTATGAGATGCATCTCTTATATGTGATATAATCCTTAATCAGTATATTATATTAATGTAATAAGTAAGTTATTGTTGAATAACTACCTTGAAACTAACTGTTCCCGTTGGAGCCTCAGCAGAGTTGGCCCATCAAGTGTTCAAACATGACTTTTATCATCAAGCAGCTGGGAATCTAATGTTGGTGTTAAATGTCACATCTACATATGATTGATCTGATTTAAACTTTATTTGCTGTTTTCCTCTCTCTGTGAATGAATATCAGGAAGATGGATGTGAATACAATATAAGAAAGGTAGTTATTTTTAGACATAGGGTAGTTTTTCTCTTTTTTTATGTACCAGGTACCAAGTTATTAATGTCTTCAGATGCTCTCCGCTGCTCTGTGATTGGATTCAGCAATTGTGTATTGAATATTGTTTATTGTGCTCCATGTTTGTCCTGCTTGAAATATCGAAAGGGTGAAAGTGTCAAAGGAAAATGGATGAAAAGGTTCTTCAAATAACAGATAAATGACTCAGTGGAACCCAACTATTGCTGGCTGCAGTAGGATGTGGATGATTTCCCAACGTGAACCCCATATGTGTTTTTTTCCCAGCACAAATGATTTCATTTGTAGTACTATTTGGACCACATGTTGGGTTTATAAAACTCTGCTTTTAGAAACCTGGTCAGCTTGTATATCTGTGACAAGACTTTGCTATATAAAAGAGAAGACACACACACACACACACACACATACACTCTGTCCGCTAAAATATTTCAACAGTTTGGTTGTATCTTTTCTTGAGATAGGCATGCAAATTAAATAAATTGCTCCAGTGTCCTCTTGAGGGATTTTCTCAAAAGCAATCCATGAAGCAATTGAACCATTCAAGTCAGTCTGTGAGCAGGATTGGGGAACCTAACCAAGGTGTGGGGTTTTGGGACCTCAGTCAACAAATGAAAAAGTAAATGGGAAAGATAAAAAAAAAAAGAGGCTTAGGACTTAACGGCTTTATTCAGCTCTGTGACTTTGAGACAGCCCTTGTTCATTTGTCAGAGCTGAATAAGTCTGTGTAAAGAGTGTTGTTGCTTGAGTGACACCTGGATTGTTCATGGTGGCAGCGACTACTGTCACTCATTATGCTCCCAGGCCCTTCAAACCATTTTTTCCCCTTACAGCTTTGAAATGAATTGTAGACTATAAAAAGGTTGTTGAGATACCATGCTCCATCATCCTTTCCTTCATGTGAAGCAACAAGACTGTGAAAAGACTTCCTTAATACTGAAATTATAACACTCAGCATACCCATGTGACAAAGCAAACACAGAATAGACAGGACATATAGCATGATATAGGTCTATTAAATCTGGGCAATGAAATAAAAGCAAAATATATAAAGGGAAAGATAATTGCTAGGGAGATAAGGGATGCCTCTGATAGAGTGGTCTCCACCATTGCTGTTAATAACACACAAGCTACAGAAAATGGTCAAATGTTGCCATTCACTGAATTACGTTCTGTGTCGTTGCTGGGCATTCTTGTTTGCATTGCAGTGCCTGATGAGTCACACATTAGGCGGTTTGACAGAGAGTGGCATTGTCCAGCAAAAATGTTTTTGTTTTTTTATTCTAAAAATACAACATAACGGGACCTTCACTAATGTTACACCTAAAACATTACCTTTCTGAAAAACTATTAGTATATATGTGATAAAAGCTGTGCAAATCCCTTTGTAATCTGAGAAGGATCTGTTTTCTAAATACTGAAACCAATTTAGAGCCCTTATTTTTTGTACACTTTACTGCCTGGCCTGCGTAGGTGTGTTTAATTGTCTTCTTTTTAACTAAGTATGATATGTACATACCCTGCTGTTGCTGCAGCAATTTTATTCATTGGTATTAATAATGTGTCACTGTCAAAATGGCAACCAGTAATAACAGAGTAAAAAGCTGCTTTTAATCATTTGCAGAAGTATATTTTGCTGTGGCACTTTTAATTTTGTTCAATGTCATGCTTTTTGCTTTAATCATTCTTAAATACACTACAGCTGGAGTTGAGTTGAATGGAGTTTAATTTAGAAAGCCACAAAACTGTCTTTATAGGCTCCCACACTTCACATTGTACTTCAGGACAAAAGCAAAGCTCTCTGTAGACCTGTGGCAAAATTTGGACAGACATTGACTAGGACAAGGGCAAAACCATTTTTAAAGCTTTGAGTTGTACCAGGGGGGCAGTGGCCTATTAAAATGTGAAATGGAAGACATGTGCAACCACCAGCACTATTCTTAGCATTGGCCATTTGGAAAAATTGAGTAGCTGAACAAGAGGGACTGTGGTCAGGGTGGCGACCGAGAACCAAGATCACTCACTCAAACAGAACTTTAGAAATCCTCTGGAGAGATCATAAACAGTATAAAACATCAATGTAGAACATGGAAAACCTACAGTCAGGTCCATAAATATTGGGACATCGACACAATTCTAACATTTTTGGCTCTATACATAACCACAATGGATTCCAAATGAAACGAACAAGACATGCTTTAACTGCAGACTGTAAGCTTTTATTTGAGGGTATTTACATCCAAATCAGGTGAACAGTATAGGAATTATGACAGTTTGTATATGTGCCTCCCACTTCTTAAGGGACCAAAAGTAATGGGACAATTGGCTTCTCAGCTGTTCCATGGCCAGGTGTGTGTTATTCCCTCATTACCCCAATTACAATGAACAAATAAAAGGTCCAGAGTTCATTTCAAGTGTGCTGTTTGCTTTTTGAACCTGTTGCTGTCAACTGCCAGGATGAGATCCAAAGAGCTGTCACTACCAGTGAAGCAAGCCATCATTAGGCTGAAAAAACAAAACAAACCCATCGGAGAGATTGCAAAAACATCAGGCGTGGCCAAAACAACTGTTTAGAACATTCCCAAAAAGAAGGAACGCACTGGTGAGCTCAGCAACACCAAAAGACTAGGAAGACCACGGGACACAACTGTGGTGGATGACCAAAGAATCCTTTCCCTGGTGAAGAAAACACCCTTCACAACAGTTGGCCAGATCAAGAACACTCTCTAGGAGGTAGGTGTATGTGCGTCAGAGTCAACAATCAAGAGAAGACTCCACCAGTGTGAATACAGAGGGTTCACCACAAGATGTAAACCTTTGGTGAGCCCCAAAAACAGGCAGGCCAGATTAGAGTTTGCCAAACGACATCTGAAAAAGCCGTCGCAGTTCTGGAACAACATCCTATGGACAGATGAGACCAACATCAGCTTGTACCAGAGTGATGGGAAGAGAAGAATATGGAGAAGGAAAGGAACTGCTCATGATCCTAAGTATACCACCTCATTAGTGAAGCATTGTGGTGGAAATGTCATGGCGTGGGCATGTATGGCTGCCAGTGGAACTGGTTCTCTTGTATTTATTGATGATGTGACTGCTGACAAAAGCAGCACAATGAATTCTGAAGTGTTTCGGGCAATATTATCTGCTCATATTCAGACAAATGCTTCAAAACTCATTGGACGGCGCTTCACAGTGCAGGTGGACAACGACCCAAAGCATACTGCAAAAGCAACCAAAGAGTTTTTGAAGGGAAAGAAGTGGACTGTTTTGCAATGGCCAAGTCAATCACCTGACCTGAATCCGATTGAGCGTGTATTTCACTTGCTGAAGACAAAACTGAAGGGAAAATGCCCCAAGAACAAGCAGGAACTGAAGACTGCTGCAGTAGAGGCCTGGCAGAGCATCACCAGGGATGAAACCCGGCGTCTGGTGATCTCTATGTGTTCCAGACTTCAGGCTGTGATTGACTGTAAAGGATTTGCAGCCAAGTATTAAAAAATGAATGTTTGATTTATGGTTCTTATTCTGTCCCATTACTTTTGGTCCCTCAAGAAGTGGGAGGCACATTTGCAAACTGTTGTAATTCCTACACCGTTCACCTGATTTGGATGTAAATACCCTCAAATAAAAGCTGACACTCTGCAGTTAAAGCATGTCTTGTTCGTTTCATTTGGAATCCATTGTGGTGGTGTATAGAGCCAAAAATGTTAGAATTGTGTCGATGTCCCAATATTTATGGACCTGACTGTACATACTTTCTGATGGGCACTGGATTGGGAGATACCTGCCGTTGCCAAAAAAAGACTTGTGGTCCTTTTCAAGTCTGCAGGAAAACAGCTCTCCAACTTGAACTCTGTAAACACCTTCCTGATGAGTTTATGGGCTCAGTCACTCAGGTCATACTGAATAAAAATTAAGTCTGTTTTGTAAATCATGGCCATACTGTGTTTCAAAAATGAGGACTTTTCAGAGTCATATTATTGGCTAACGAGTATTGATGACATTACCGATTATGTAAGTAAATATATTTCTAAAGGTGCTATTGAGACGAATTTCTCACCAGATGTTGGTAGCACCCTATCCAATCCACACACGCAAGGAAAACAAACCATAGATGTCCATAAATTAAATTGTGTGTAATGAAATGAAAAATGGTTTGGCTCACATGTTAGTCCATGTGACCCGAGACTGTAGCAATAATTACACTTTCAAAATAACCCAAAAGGATACTGCCAAGGCATTGTTGGATGAAATGAAAAATCGGATAAGCTGCCAAAATCCAGGTGTAAAAACCTAACGGCTTTTAGAGGACTCAAAGCTGCAAATATTCTCTCTAATATTATAGGGTATTTACCTTCTAATCAAAACACTTGTGCTGTATAAATAAAAGTGAATTCCACTGCTCAGAAATGAGCTTCTACTGAGTCTTTAATAGGGGTCACAATACTAAAAAGTAAAACAAATCCTGCAAACATAATTGTATTTGGTTTGGCTTATTCATTGTGAATGAACACTGATGCAAAAAAGGGAACTTTTTAAAATGAAACCTAAAGCACAATGCATGGTTATATTAGTGTATATAGTGTATTATGGTGTATAGAATGATGTTCCCTTGAAGTCTCATTCTGTCCCTTAGCATTTGTACTTCTGGAACACGTGTTGGATCTCCTTCAGTATGCCCAAACAAAGAGAAAAAAAGGAGTTTGATTCATTTTTATTTTGAAAAGTAGACAAAGTCCATGTTACACCATATAACCCAGTGAAAGTCAAAAAATGACTTTCTGTGGACCCTTAAAATGAAAATTGCTGAAAACTGTTCTCATCTCAGCTCTCATCACCAGCAATGATCCTACACACAAAATCCAGGTCATTTCAAAAGGGACAGTTGATATTTGTTCTTACAGAGTGCATAATGGCAGTGGTCATAATGACGCTTTTTTAGAGAACAATTGAAAACAGCAGGTTGCAGAGATGCATGAGAAGATGCTGGGTCAAATTTAAGTCAGTTCAGTCATTTGGATTTTCACTGACCAAGAGACAAGAGTGCAGCTTTTAATTTAAGAAGTCCTTTTTCCATGTGTTTGTCAGTTCCAAGAGTCAGTTCCATTTTTGCAATTTCATTTTTTTCTCTGTTCAGAAAAGTCTTTTAGCAGTAATAAGACATGGTCTTAAGATTCTGTTATCTGTCAGAGACAATCCCTTTTCCCTGTGGCTGTACTGAAAACACTGATACTATCAATCATCAGGTGAATATTATATTTGAAAGCATTTTACCTGTGTCCCTACAGCATTTTGCACTAAAATACATTGGTTCTTAAAAGCCTGAGTAAATACCGAATGATGGATCTTCTCTTTGTTTGATACATTTCTTTCACTGCTGCAAGCATTATTCAAGATAAATCTGCTGCACGTGTCTTCATACTCACTGAAGCATGATGGCACCAATCTGAACTCAAACATGCCTCAGCAAATATGACTAGGATGACCCTGAAAGGACAACTGGACTAAACCACATATACTTCTATATTCTTGCATTTCTATTAGCGCTTGGAACCCATACTTGGTGCTATCTCTGAATTTCATAAGGAATATATTTTATTTAAGAATAAAATATATGATTATAAATAATAATTATAATAAGTTAATAAATAAATAAATAAATAAGACCCCACAGACTGTTGAAATAAAATAACCAACATTACAGCAATAAAAGTTTTATTTACAGCCTGGTAGTACAAAAAAGCTTTGACCTCTGTCCAGTTATGAATGGGGTGATTTTTTTCTTGTGGAGAAGGTCCCATACGTCTGCTTCAGCAGTTTCTGCTTCTAGCAAAGCAGCTTTGATGTTTACTTCACCTTTGGTACATCAATGCACCCCCAGCATTTCTGGTGCTAGAGTGGTTCAGTTAAAGAAATGAAAGGTAACCAAAAACAACTGAAAGAGCTGTCCACAGTCAATGTGTCCATTGCTAAAGCCCTTTTAAAAAGGCTTTAAGGCTGCCTTTACACTGTAATGGGAGAGAACAGCTCAAAAAGTTCAATGGCTGTTGGTGGCCAGCGGCTGAGTCCAGGTATTGAGAATCCCTGGTGTACTTTGTTTAATGTATTACATTTTGTTATTCTAATGGATGAACAGAAATGGACTGGCTGTTGGCTTCATTGTTGCTATTTTTCTTTCTCACTAGGAAATTGTAAATTACATAAACAATTCCCTTTGCAGATTATTTTAATTCAAGACAGTGGGGAGCACTTATCTGCCACTTCCATCAGCATGCCTCTAAACTGTTGTCTGTGGCACTCACTGTCTTTTGCCTTTCTCCTCAGGAGACAGGGGGTCATTGTTGAGGCAGGGCTTGCATTTGTATTGGTCTCAGTACTCAGAATACTCTTTTGTGGACTGTTTTCCACTGAAAAACACACTCTTTTTTCTTTTTCTCTCTCCCTATGGGATGCTCTCATTTTTTTTTACTTCCTTTGTCTCTTCTAGGCTCACTCACTCTCCTAGATACAGTAGGTGCAGTGTCCCCCAAGGGATCGGATTCATTCTAAACTTTGCATCTTTAAGACATTGAGATGCAGGAGAATGCTTTAATTTATTCCCTGAGTGCTATCTATAACATATTATTCTTTATGCTACAGCAGATAATGAAGTGTCGTCTCTGAGCTAAAGCCTACATGTGAATGCACTGAAATATTGGTATTTGGTCGTTTAGTTGAGTACATGCTTTTACTTCTTTCAAGTTTATTTTTTATCTCAGTTGGACTTGAAATAAGGTTAATTTATTATGAAAGTATTAGATTTCTAATTACTTTGTGATTGTACATGAGCCACATTTCCTCCAGCCAGACACATAACTCTCCATTTCTCTGCCCACAGTGAGAGCATGGCAGCTGAGGTGTCATCATCATTACCCTTAAAGGGCAATGCTCTGTGGTACCCGGTTTTTTGTTTGACAGACTGCCTGTGTGCTGCTGAGGGAGAGTTAGTCTTCTTGACCTGGACATATGCAATTTGGTTTTAAGAGTTATTGGATGGATGTGGCATGAATATTGTACCAGTTTTCATCGTTGTTGGAGAAAAAAGTTTAATGAGGAAATTTCATTGTGGTTGCTGCTGTTCTCGCTAATAGATAGACACTGTTAGCAGATAAAATAATTTATCCCCATGCTGTCAGCTGTTATGGAAATTGGACTGAGAAAAAAGGAATGTAAACATCCAATTAGTTGCTGAGTCACTGGGTGCTATGGTGATTCCCACCTCTCAGTGTGGATTACTGCTTGTTATACAGAACCTTTCACAGGTTAAAGACACCATCTCTGTTTTTGACCAAAAATCCAGACCTTAAATATAACAGGAGGCACTCACCTCAAGTCAAGAAACAATGAGTCTCATCGCAATCAGAGCTACACTAAACCTATTTTGTGCCATGGCTGACTATCTATCGTATCTAAACAGGAAGGGTTTGTAAGGGTTACCATGCCAATTTTCCCAGACTGGTCCTAGAAATATATGAGTCTGAATATATGGAGTCACATTAATGCATAGGCACATGCATTTTTGTGAGTTGGTCTTCTCTTAAAGAATCCCATAAACAGCAATAACATGTACATAATGAGATTTTAGCTCACTAACTCCACTTTTAATATGGAAAAAGATTATTTTTTTTAAATTATCCAGAGGAAAGATCTCTCTTTCTAAAACTGTGCAGTAGGGATCGGTTAAAGCTCTGACTATGCAGCTGAAATTGCAGAGACATAAGCAGTCCTATAAATAACTAGAGTCAATACTAACAATACTTATTTTATTATTCATTGAAGCTTGACTTTTGCTCGTGTGGCAAAGACTGTGTTCACTGTGTTGGTTGCTATCTTTGGTATGTTTAAAAAAACGCTGTGAGGAAAATTTATATAAAAGGGACTTATGTCAGAGTGACAGAAGGCCTTCACTCTAATAGACTGATTAACCCGCTAATGCTGCTTATCATAACGGCTGAAAAAGGCATAGGCGAAAGATGGAAAACATCATGCATCATGTAGATTGGGAACAACGAGAAGGAAAACAAGAGCTTATCTTGGATAAGATTAAGAGTGTGCAACATAATGGACAGCATCTTGATCATTGCAAACCCATCATGAACAAATCTAGTTTAGATGTGTAAAATAGAAACTGTAAGAAGTATAAAAGAGAGTAAGAGTAAACCTTGTTAATCAGTTGATTGTGCTTATAATGCCATGTGGGTGGCTTTCCTCTGATTTATCCTGATAATGATTCTGCAATGATTCTTATTTTATTTGAGGGGAATTTTGCTAGATAAATAAAGAAATTCATGAAAATTTTCTGAAATTTGTTCATTAAACTCCACCCATGGAAAGTGTGTCCCATTTCTTTTTGTGCTGGAAGTTAATGGCTCCTTTAGAAAGCCACCACTTGTAGCTCGTGCACAATACAGGCTTTATTTGCATCAGGCTTGACTTTGGTTTGTCTCCTTCTACGATAATAGCACTTTTTCGCTTATTGAAATCACCCCTCTGATGCCCAGATGTATTCACTGTATTTGCTACGCGGTCCCAAAGTGCCTCTTTATGCCTCTTTGAGGGAAAGAGCTCTTTGCTTTTGTCTCTTCCATCAACTCTTCCAGTTCCACACTGGAGAAAAACATTTCTTCTCCTTTTGTCTGTCATTGAATTGCTGCTCACGAAGGAAACTGCAGCAAAATACATCTTTTTTAGATGTATTATTTATTTGCTACATCAGACAGATTAGGACAATATTCATCTTAGTAAGACTCACAGTTTAATTCATTAAAGGAAAACTGAAAAGTATATACAAAGCCAATTCTAAAAAAGTTGAGAATCTGTAAATGCAAATAAAAACTGCAATAATTTGCGTATCTCATAAACCCATATTTTATTACAAACACAAAATAAAAAAGTCATTTTGAATTTGATGGCAAAAAGCTGCGACAGGGTCATGTTCACCACTGTGGAGCAACCAATTCTTATTTGACAACAGTTTGTAAATGTCTGAGAACTGAGGAGACCAACTGCTCCTGTTGTTTATAAGCAGGACGCAGTTATTAATGGAAAGTATCATGATTTAAAATCTTGATGCGAAAGTTTAAACATTATACTCTTCTACTTAGTTGCTAACAGGTCTATAGAAATATTCATCAAATCATGATTGTTATGTAGCTTTTGTTTTATTTTTATTATTACCAGCACCTAAAATCTAATTGCAGTTAAAATCATAGCAAACATGAACATTAACAGTTCAGGATTTAGTCTATTTTCTTCTTGTTATTTTAATATTTAGATAATCTTTCTCAATTCTGCTGACTTCCCAAGTGTTATTATTTGTGCGTTCATATTATATTTTTTTGTTTGCTTGTTTACTTCCAAGGATACCACACATCCACTTGATTGTTAACAATGTCATTAAGTATTGTAAAGTAAACTTTAAGCCAGATTTTAAACAGATTTAAGTGATAGTGTGTATAAATATGTAAAAATCTAGTCCTTATTTTGACCACTGCACACATTAAAAACAGCAATGAAAAACTGTATAGAGGAACTATTATTATTATTATTATTATTATTATTATTATTATTATTATTATTATATAAGTGATTAAGTCAATATATTAGCTCTGGGTCATATGATATGGTACTTCTGAATGACCTTGAAACTAAAAGTAACTTTAGAACAACTGCACGGATTTGTTGTACCGGCAGCAGTACTGCTTAATTTATTTATTCAAGCTCACGTGCTGTTTTAGGAACCTGTATAGACAGGAAATCAGCTCAGCCTCATCCATCTCTCATCCACGTTCCCTAGGGACATGCTGCAAGCCGCAGAGTGACTACAGCTTGCAGGAAAAGGTATATGAGAGGTGATTAAAGGGCTTTGTTTACACCTGTGTGTGCATCTGTGTTTTCTCTAAATTCTAATTAATTAAATAATTTTGCAGAGTAACACAATACCTGTGAAGCATGTGAGGGAGGCATAAAAGAAGACATAGATGGTGGCAATCAAAATCACAGCAAATAATTAGTCATTTATTCACAACTTATCCTGAACTGTCAATCATGGATAACAAGATGGACAAGAAAGCAAGCAACATGAAGCATAGAAGAATATAAACGTCTTTCCCCCAATTTTTAAAACGATTCAATCAAAGCAAGGTGAGGTCATGTTATGTTGGTCTTTGTAATTTCCCATGTCTATTCACTTAACAATGCTGTGATATAATAATGTTTTCATGCTGGATAAAACAAAATTACAAATACCATATCTAGAAAAATAAAGCCATTTTATTGCTGTAGGTTAGTGAAGAAAAAAGAAAACCTTATCCTGAACCCTTTACTCTGGACTGTTTTAAGGGTTCCCCTGGGCTATGAGGTCCTGATCCTGTAGGGGGGGAGTATGGAGAAAATCAAACAAAAATCAATAACTACACTATTCACAATCCCCATACCCACTTTCAAAAGCCTACAGTTTTCCTTAGTGACTTCTCTGCTGGTCTAATTATTAGCCTTCCCTATGTTCTCATCTCTTTGTAAAAGACAGAAAATGACCGCATTGATGGGATCAGTCAGGTTGTTGTTTTACCTACTCAGCAACGAGTGCCGTATGAGTAACCGGCTTTATGTGTGGGCACACTAATATTACAGGTGCACTTGGTTGTCACATTAAGTGTAAAATAAAAGATTTCAAAGCTCCTAGAAACTTATCAACTACTTCTTCTTCTTCTTATATTAGGTTGACATGTTAGAATTGTTTCCCCGCAGCAAGTCTGGAGTTTGTCCCATCTTATATTCTGTACTATGAAGTTAAAATATGCATGAATAACAATTTAAACTAAAAACAAATATCCTCCAGCTGATATTTGGGGTCTCAGTCAGACAAAGTGAAAAGACTTTAGAGCTACATGATTATTTATTTGTAATCATGGACTCAAAAATTTTGTCACCAGAAGATGATTAAATGATTACTATACAAATAAAATCAAAATACAATCAGAACACAAAGAAAGGCAACAACATTCTCCCATAAACTTGGAGAATAATTTGTAATTTGCATGAAAAAACAAAACAAAAAACCCACAAACAAACAAAAAAACAGAAACACACATTATGTGCAAGTGTTTATGGGGTGATTGGGTGGCAACCCGTTTTCAAGCCCCAGTTGTGGCGCTTCGGGCTCAGCTGGGCGCTCCACCGAACATAAAAGATGGAGCGCCCAGAATTATAGTCTGTTGCTGTGATTATTATTTTTGTGTACACATATTATTTAAACTGCCTTTCTTTACAGCAGAGGTACTGCTTTTGTATCATATTATCATATTAAATTTGCATTTGTATTTAAATTTACATGCGTTTACAGTAAAATTCTAAAATTCTTATAATAACAATGATTTTTAGGTATCTGGTTCATCTTTGAGAAAAATTAAAAGTTTAATTTTGACATTTATTTTATTTAAAAAACAAAAACAAAAACCTGTCAGTTATGCCAAGAGATGCATGAGGGGAGTGAACACTTTTGGTTTACTTTATATTAGCATGTAGATTTCTGTTTTGCTTAATGCACTTGTCTGACTGTAAGTATTGTCAGAACAAGCCAAAAGTATTCCTCCACACTATCTGCCAAGAGGCAAAAGGCACTTTTATTTTTACCTTTTTGGTACTAATGCACCTGTTGTTCCCTCCAGCACACACAAGGAAATCTTTTGCAGTGTGATTTGTTTCGGTAGCTTTTCAGTGGTAATTAAGAAACAATGGGAAGAAGACATTATGGATGACAAAGATGCACAGTTATTGGGCTGTAACCAGAAACCTTGAAGCCAGAATAATGTGGATAAGTGTGTTAGTCACAAAGCTGAAAATATGATGTAGGCATAAATGACAAGAATAGCCATGATATAAATATAGGTACATGTGACATTAGTCCCTGGTCTGGATAATATCAACACCACAAGGAAAATCCATAATAGTTTTTAGCATGACATTCTGGAGCCTTCTGATTTATCAAATCCATCAAATCGTCGCTCTAATTATAAAAAAATACCCTACAGGTTTTTACAACAATATCTTTTTATGACCACCACTTTATACAGTAGTGTTTATAAATAATAAGTGGATATACAGTATGCAACAAAGCCCACTAGTGTGTAGATATTTTGAGATTAGAAAAGTAGAGTAGAAGTTATATGGTAATCAACCTGCTTTTGAAGCCAACCTCAAGGACCAACTACAGCTGGGAGTTTTTTCTCTCTCTCCCATATTTCTGTTTGTTTCATGTTTCAGCCCCTGAGGCTGCCACTTGTTTGCAATTTACAATTATACTTAAAATTAAGTGACATCTAGTCATGTGAATAACAGATAGCAATAATATCAAAATGAAACATAAAGCTAGTCCTAAACAAGACTCCTGGTCATAAGTGATTGTGACATTGGGACCCAGCTTTCCTCTTAAAATTAAGTTGAAACACTTGCAGTTGATGGACTTCGATTATTTGCAGCATGTAGGGAAGTATAAGTAGTCACCCCAACAAGACTGGATTTTTAGGAGCGAAGTGTATTAACAAAATAATGAAGGGTCTTGAATGAATACTTTTTAATCCCTCATTCCTCTGCTCCCTTGGTAAATTTATTTTTTGTGCTTCTCTATTTTAAGTGTGCCATTAGAGTGCTTAGTCTACGTTTAATTGTTATCTTGAGTTACTGCATTCATGAGCTTGTCCTGAATCCTTCGAAAACTTGTGAAATTTAATTTCTTGTGCATTTTTTTTCCTGCAAATAAACAGCATTCAGTCAAATTTGAATTACCCGGAACAATGTTAATACTAAACCCTTCCATTTAGCTTTTATTCCAATACTTTTTCCTTTACTTACATTTGATCATTTATTTATAGGATCCGAACTGCAAAATTCAACTTGTGTGTCATCATGCATCCATTCACATTAATATGCATTATATTGCAATCCATGTCTAACTCTGGCTGACGAGCCAAGCCAATAAGAACACACAGATGTTTCTGAAGGAAACATGCACCAATAATTTATGTTGCTGAAATCACTCAAACTGACAATGTTGTGCCTTCACACAGCAGTGAGAGGAACGCTACGTCTGTCATAATTGGGCTGAGACAGATGGTGAGAGACATGATAGGATGAAGCTTGAAAAGAACTAAAATATTCTTATACTTTAAACAGTCTAACTTATGTGTGTCTATAGCCTTGATTATCAGATGCGCTATGTTTTTCCATTAAATGGTAACTACCTGTCACTGCATAGCATTGTTTAAATCTGGAACATCAGCAAGATGCTCAGGGACTCTATGCTCCCAGGAACTGTCAAGAAACAATCATTTTTGCGAGTAGCATCAACTCTCTGTGAATTGTCATGAATTTGTCATAATGCGTGAAATTATTGGGTCTGATATGCTTCAGCTAGTATAGTTCAGGTCAAAAAATAAGAAAGAAAAATAAAACGCACTAAAATGATCAAGTGGTAATGAATCCATCCATCCTTTCATCCATCAGTACATCCCTGCCACTTATCTGGATTTGGGTTGCAGGGTTAGCAATATAAGCACAGACACCCAGATTTCCCACTTCCTGGCCACCTCCTCCAGGTCATCTGGGGGGACACTGAGGTGTTTCCAAACGAGTCAAGAGACATTATCTCTCCAGTGTGTCCCTGGTCTGCCCCAGGTCCTTCACCTTCACTCATTAGGACATGCCTGAAACACCTCTTCTAGGAGGCCTCAAGGAGGTATCTTGGTCAGATGCTTGAATTACCTCATCTGCCTCCCTTCGATGTGGAGGAGTAGTAGTTCTTCTCTGTGGAGGTTTTCACCTGATAACCTCAGAAGAACCACATCAAAGAGCAGAGACGTGATCCTGTAGAAACCAAAACATAAAACGTCCACCACCCAGCTGCTCCTAGAAATTTTCTCCACAAAAGTTATAAACAGAATCAGTGACAAAGTGCATCACTGGTCCAACTCTCACCAGGAACTGGTCTGACTTACTACAGAAAATCGACCCAAGCTCTCTCAACAGTTGTACAGGGCCCGAATGGCCTACAGCAATGACCCCGTACTCTGAAACACTCCCCACGGGATGCCCACGAGATGCATTTGAATGCCTTCTTCAAGTCCACACACCTTCACACAACCTCGAAAGGATAAAAGGCTGGTCTAATGTTCCACGAACAGGCTAGAAGCCGCTTTGCTCCTCGTAGATCTAAGATTTGAGTTATTTGGAAATGATGGTTCAGCGGTGACAGTGTGTTGGCAGTCCATTGGGAGTTCATGAGCAGCTACGAACTGCTTGGTCTACCTGCAGATAATGTATTTTGTCAAAAATATGTGGCACAACCATTCTGTGGGCTACTCTTGTTTATGTTTAGGTTGGCCCACACTGTAAAATGTAATTCTAGATGTTTGTTATTTCAACATATTATTCTATATCAGTTTGACGATAGATGACTGAAGTTGTTGTTATAACATAGAATTACAAGTTAAAAACGTCCCAATTACACCAAAAAAAGCTAACTTGAAAACTCATGTCCAGCTAAATCAGCAACTTATGTGAACTTGACAATGTGGGGAAGTTGAGCACAGCAGGATTCAAAACTGTCCCACGTGACTGCTATCGAGGTGCATCATGGGGAATTGGCGGTTAACGACATGCTCACTTTACTTGGACATTTTCTAATCGTTTTCTTTGGAATATGCTTTCAAGGTGAGTAACATTGGTTATAACTATAAGGAAAGAGCTACAAAAGTTGGAACATGTTTTGAATTAATGGCATGATGTGTGTTTTTCTCTTTTACCGAAATGTTTGCTTTAGCTAATGTAACTTTAGCCGACAAGGTCCAGCTTGTGTGCCATGACCAAACTTGACCTAATAAACTGACATATGGCCTTTTTTATGGGTTTAATGTAGCGCTGACAAAAACACAAGTATTGTGCCGCTAGCTTTAAGGTTGTGTACTCAACCACTGTTGCGATATTAGCAAGCTAACTCAGCTAATTAATAAAGCTTATTTCATATTGTCTCTGTACTTGTAAATTTCTTTCAAGTTCACAGGCTGTTGTATTTTGGTGGAAGTTCATTTTGGCAATATTTCCAATAACTGGCTGGGTTCAAAAAGAACTTTTTGGCAGGACTCCGATGCTTGTTGTCATCTGTTTACCCCTATGTAATCACTTAAGTTGTTATTAACTGCTGCATGCTAAGCTGCAAGAGTGCACTGAGGATTGAGACAAAATATGGTCTACAAACCAGCATTATATTAGTTTTTATCAGATAGTCCTCCAGTGTGTTTATTTTTTGCTTTAATTATATTGTGCAGTTATTTGTTACCCTGAAATGCTTTATGCTTAACAACAGCTCACCATTTTAACTTATTTTTGAACTCTTGTGAACAGTATGACTAGATTGTGTGAGTTTCCATACTAAAAGAGCTGTAGTGATAAAATAATTGGCATCAGAGACACTGATTTTTGGCATGGTATACTGCAGTAGGGGTTTTTTTTTTTTTCTGCATAATTTACCTTTTAATTAAACTGCATTCTCTGTATTGTAACAAAACTAACATTGTTTATATGTCAGAAAATTAGCAAACATGAATAAATGGCGAAAACAATATAATTATAACATATATTTTTATTTTACTTATTTTAGGTCTGTGAAGCCAAACTTGATGCTGGGGATTTATTTTTGTCAGTGGAGTCAAATGGTAAGTTACAATTTGTGCATTTTGTCATACTGGAAACGCCACAGATTATATTGTAACTTAATAGCTCTGTAGAACAAATGATATAAAGATTGTAGTGTCAGGGTACTTCTTAAGAAGTAATATGGCACTATTGATGATCACATGCAGGTGGCGTAAACTAAATATTCAGATGTGCTACCAACAAATGATTCATTAACAAAAGCAATGGAGCAGACTGTTTAGGTTCTTGTGGCTGTAATAACATCCATAACTGCAAGTTTGTCATTAATTTATTTTCACAGGTCTAGATGATCACATCTGTCTTTGTCATTTAAAAGAGGTGGACTTGCAAACTTTGCACTCTTTTGGGTAAATTGCTGTCCACTACATATACACAGAATGTGCACAGTATTTCAGATCTAAAAAGGGAGTATGTAATGGACTTACTGGCTTTAATGTAAAAAGCCTGTTGTGTAACTTTAATGAGGCAGTTGGACTAAAACAGTATTGCTCATCAAGGTAAACATCTGAGGGATAAGGAAACTGTTACTTGTCCTTTTACTCAGTGTTCTTTTAATCGCACGTTTACTAAAGTTTTACATAAGTCATAAGTCATTTTCACAATCATTCTACTTTAAAAGATTTCAAGACAGAGCTTATTGTTCTCTGAACTTCCTTGTTTGCTGAACGGCAGGTAAAGTGCATCTTTTTGTTTGTTTGTTTTTGTGTGTTTGTGTTTTCTCTAATGGGCCTCAGATGACCGTTTGCTTAAATTTGGGTCTCAAAGAGTCTTTTTTTTATTCTGCCTGTACTCTCCACCCCTCTTCTTCTATTGCTCAGGTTGAAGCAGAATTTGCCCGTCTTACATCTGTTGACCTGAAAGGGTTCCTTTTTGCTGTGCTTGACCATTATGGAGAGGTTCGTGGAGCTGTACAAAATCAAGAGCGGCATAGGAGGGCTAACTAGGCTCATAAAATGCTTCGATGATGATGTAAGTGTTCAACTGCGAAATGTTCTCCTTTGTTTAAGTTTTAGGTTATCCAGTTCAACTGATGAACCCATTGAAAGAAAGCTGATAAGTAAAGTCTGTGATCATATTTCACAACCGGACATTTAGTGTGGTAACTTTTACAGAATCTGTGTATATTGGTGGTAGGTTGGATATCATATTCTACTTGAATGTCCTGATAAGCCTGATTCAAAATTTTCAATGATAATCATATATTGATGGAATTATGTAGCAAAATGCTGTGAATTTGGAGCTGTCTACATGCTTCATAAACACTGTTTAAAAAGTGTTTTTGTTTTCTTTTTGACTTCTTTGACCAGAGCCCTACACAAAGGAAGAGGACAGAGGACCTCATTTTCTAAAGGAAGATCCCTCACACACTTTTAAGACTGTGAAGGTTAGCATTGTTTCTTTTAGTAAATTTAATAATGACAGCACCACAGTGGATTTTAAATTAAACATGTGGCATCTATGAAACAATAGATGCCACATGATAACATGTGCACTTTTTCCTCACCAAATGTATTATTACAAGATCTTTGACACTGGATTTGGTCTGGGTTTCAGAGAAACTAACTGGCAAGCTAGCATTGATATTATTAGTGTCTTGTGTTTATTCATGTCTTCACCAGGGTCTTTGACATTTCGCTGCTGTACTGTTCACTTCAGCTTTACGTTTGATTTCTCACATTGTATATTGTAATGGCAGAGATATTAGGATATTTAAGGGGCTGCAGTGGCTGCTACAGCTGTGGGGGGCAATACTTTGGTGAAATGTCCTGGACCCTGGAAGAGAGACTGTGTAGACTGGGTAAGCAATTAAAGGTTACTGGCCCAGAGTCATTGGGCAGCTGGGTAAAGGTGGATGTTGATATTCAGTGCCAATTATGCAACCTGTTCAGCCATGTCTATATGCTCTTTTTTCATGCTGTTAATATAGGGGGAAAAATAAACTTTAATCAATAAACTGGTTAAAGAAGCATTGTCTATGGAGCCATAATCTGATCCTGTAGTGTAGCTGCAGTTTGCACATTTCATGTATTCTCAGCCAGATTTGGTTTAGAGCACAGCCAATATTTAGCATAAGTAGATTTAAATTCACACACACTGATGATGGCAAGCTACACTGTAGCCACAGCCGCCCTGGGACGCACTGACAGAGGCGAGGCTGCCGGACACTGGCACCACCGGGCCCTCTGACCCGGTGGTGCCAGTAGACAACAGGTGAAGTGTCTTGCCCAAGGACACAACGACTGAAACTGTCGGAGCCAGGGCTCGAACCGGCAACCTTCCGATTATAAGACGAACTGTCAACTCTTGAGCCACGATTCAGTCATCCACCCATGTGTGTGAATGACTGAATGTGTAAAGCGCTTTGGAGTCCTTAGGGGACTAGTAAAGCGCTATACAAATACAGGCCATTTACCATTTAAATTGAAAATTTTGTTTGAATTCTGCTATTGAAGACATGCTCAGTTATTTATGAACATGGTCTTTGTTTAAAGCAAGAAATGGATTTGTAACATGGGGGTGCATATCTCATTCTGAAAAAACTTTAACAACTAATAAGTGTTACCCAAAGCCAATCACCATCATCCAAAGCATCAGTATGGCTCTTCTTTGGAAAGACATGAATTGTTAAGCACAAGGGATATTGTGTAATTGTAATTGTGTAATTTTATTTTATTTTTTGTCTTTGAACCCTTTTATAGCCGACAGGTATTGAAGACACGTTTTCTAAGAGGACGAAAGTTGGCATTGTGATGGTGAAAGAAGAAGACATCATCGATGTGTCGGTTGTCCTTGAGGCAGCAGTAATCCCGTCTAATCTGAGGGATGTCCCAAGTGCCATTTCCATGCTGATGGGCCTTCTTTTTGCCTTCAACATAGACTATCTAAAGGAACTTAAGGACATCTTTGAAGTCATTCAGAACATCCTAATGAACATTGGTGGAAGTCAGTGCATCTCACTAGTGCATGGTCTAAGAAACAGACTCTTGCAGAAAGCCATGCAGAACTGTAATTGTATGCTCACAGCATACAATTGCCTTAGTGTTAAGGACAGTTTTTATTTTACTGTTTGTTTTTTTATTCTTGCAAGTTCTCATTCTCACTTTTGTATGTCACTAAATGACTACACTTTACATTCCAGATTAGACAATTACTCATTTGTTCATGGTTTAAGAAACTTATGTGAACAACAATATAATGGTGGACTCTGCAGATGCTTATCTCATGCAAGTCAGTAGTTTTTCCTTTGTTTTGCAATTGAGCAGACTCAAACTAATGTTTCTGAAATATTCATATTATCAAATGTTTCAGAAGCATGCACTCATTTTCAGAGATATTGGTTCTGTGGAATTTGTTGCAATTGTAAACGAAGACAAATACAAGAGTTTGATGTCTTAGTTGTTATAAACTGATCTTTACTGTCACTTATCAAAGGTTTTGTACTATTTTAATATTTCACGTTTTATGCTAACAGGTGTGACTGAGCACAATGAAGTTTAAAAATTTTGCAAATGTAAAGAATAACTTTTCTAAAATAGCAAGTGTCCCGTTGATACATTACATTAATGCAGACTTTATGTTGTTACTTCACAAGAATCACTACTGCTCCTAGAGTATTGGTCAGAATTTAATCTTCACCCAAACTGGGCTCAAGACCAAGTTTAAATTTATTGTTTCACAGGGATCAACCTTTGAGTTTTGATGGATTGTGAGAAAGATGAGCTACGTCACTCATTTTTCTGTTTCTCAGATGACTAAGATGGCACAATAAATGGTGAATTTTGGGTGCTCATTAGTAATTGTCTTGTCATGTTCCTAAAACAAACTTTCTGTATGAAATGATCAGATACACTTTAATGGAATCTGTGGGGGTTTTTTTTCTGTAAACAACAGAAAATTAATTTAAAGGAATGTAGATATTTAAACCTGAGACCTAAGATAAACCTAACAGGTAGTTTTGCTGAAATGGATGTTAGAAAGCTAAAAAAAAAGAAAAAAACTTAAGATGTTCAATACACATTTTTCTTTACATCCAGTCAATCAACTCTGATAATTAAAATGAAACTGATTTACAAGTTCACTCAGCTACCTTAAGGAGCTCAGTTAATTAATAAACTTAAATCAACTTAGCTAACAGATTATGTTAGTTAAGCAAAAATAGATTCCTAAGTTAAAAGAACTACTAAAGTATTTGAATTAACTAAAAAACCCAAGTCAACTGAACTAGGACAAGAGTTTAAACAACAGATTATTTTAATTTAGCTGAAAGGGTTTTCCCAAGTAAAAATGACAATTAAAGGAGTTGAACTGACTAACAAATCTCAGCCAACTAAACTAAGACAAAAGTTTAGACAACGTGATTTTTCATTAAGATAACAATTGGTTGTGTTATAAGAACAAACTCTATTTCTTGACTTAACTTAAAATTTTAAGGCAGCCCTGTACCTGATATTTTTAAGTTGAAACAACAAGTTGTATTTTACAGTGCATCAGCCAGCCACAGAGAAGAGTGAAGTTATAGTATACAAAGAACTGAAGTGAAATTGAGTGTTAAAAACCATGAAAAGTGCCCACTGCAGCAACTATGTGTACTTTTCAAAAACCCTCTCTGTATGCTGTCTGAGGGCAAATACCTCCACAAATGGACACAATCATGGTGCTACAAATGAAAGATAATGGACAGACTCTCCTCTGGGTGATAATGAAAATTAGATATCCACAAATATTATTATGTTTATTATCTTCAGTATTTCAGATTTAAATAATCAGTGACACTAAGATAGTGCACTGTTGCTCTGGAATGTTTCTATTATTACTCGACAGTTAGCATATGCCAAAAGGGTGAATGTGTGAATGCATGGCTGTGCATGAGTGGAATGACAAAACATTTGGTATGAAAGGTTAATGAGCCCTGAAAACTGGTGTGGTCTCTGTCATGTGAGACTTCCCACATCTAGGGGAGTGAGGCAAGTAACTGAGGAAGGACATCAGTTTTAATAAAGCAGTGTGAAACATGGATTCTTAATCTTTAGTTTTCTAAAATGTTTTGCAGGGTTGTAAAGAAGTGAGAGGAAAAAAGGTTCATTGTAGTGCAAATGTGCAGCAATGATGTTCTAACATATTTCTACATATAAAACTTTTCACTAATTTTGCTTGTATCCCACTATGGTGTACATTACATGCACTTGCTTTTTTGTTTTGTACTGTAGCACATACTGTAGAAATATGTGATAATGTAGTTCATATTTACATTGACAGCTATTGCTTTGCACTTGCTTTTTACTATTCCATATTTCAGTGGTCAGTATATTTAAAACATAAAAATTTAAAACATATCAAAGACAGAGCAGTTATTACAAGTATCTTTTATTTTGTTAAATTATGCACTTACGTCAACTAGCAGTGCAAATAAAAACTAGAAAAGGGAGGTAACTGCTTGGTTTTCTCAAATCTTAATTTATAATTTTACAATCCTAGAAATTAGCAAATTATCCTTTTGGGATTTGTTTTTTTGTGCAAAAGTGCCCCACAGGGGAAGATCGAGTGGCTTACTGGATTTATGGTCTCTTTTACTCACCTGCACAATTTTTACGTTACTAAAGTTTGGTAGCACAAAAGAGGGCACAGACAGTACAGGTGAACACATGATTTACATTTTTTCAGCTTACAAAGAATTGTTACTCAGGACCACCAAAAACAAAAAACATGAACAAAAACAACACAAACAAACAAATAAAAACCCATCAAAGCAATAATCAATAATGGATCAAGATCAGACCTCAGGTATGCAGGTTTATTATTCTTTTTACTGTAATTAAAGCTCTGATTGAAAACATGAACAGACCTACAAATTACAGTTTCTAAAAAATTCACTTTGATGCTTGGTCAGTAGTTAGCTTCTCCATAGATAATAGTAAAAGATATCTACTGTTTTATTTTACAGGTTTCTGTGACACGTTTAGAGTACAATCTTTATTTTCATACCTAGTGTAAATAACACAGCATCACATCAAAGAAAATGAAGATAGACCAAGTGGCTCTTTCCCCCCACAGTTTCATTACTTCTTTACTCACTGTAGCTGCCTCAGTTTCAGTTAGTCAGTGTCTCAAGACAAATAACCTCAGCAACCCTCAGTGCAGCTTAGCTCTTTCCTATAACGTGAGCTGCAGTTTAACCTGCTATTATCATATTTGGTGGCGCTGCACTACTATGGGCACAGTAATGTCCTAATTTGTGGAGTATTCAGTCTGGTTTTCTGTCTCTAACTCCTAAAGGAAATATCTGACTCCTTAGCTTCTAAATTTTCCTCTATGATCACCACTTTCAATCTAGTCTCAGTGCAAAATAAGCAAAATAGTAAAGTTGCATTCTTTAAAAGAAACTCTCAGAATAGGTAAATAATGATGTGAGGTGATGTCTTTAACTGTTAACATAACAATATAAGTGCAATATTATTCATTTTTATACCCATCAAGACATGCAGAGGCATTGTGACTGATGTTGATTTCAGGAGGAAAAACCACAAGATTTCTCTGTCAGCATGGTTCTGGTGGTTATGAGAAAACTGGATGCTAAGGCACCTGTGTTGGTGCTTGGGTGGGGCTTAGGGGAATTGGACCTTGTTACTACTGCTGGTTTGTTTATGAGCATCCCAAGCAGAAGCAAACTGTGATTGACACCTTCTTAGGTGTTAATGAAAAGTCCAGACACAACAGCTTCTGCTGGAAGTGTGCTGTCACTCACCGAGGAGCTGTCCGCAGCTATTACAGACACCTTATGGACATCTTGACTATAAAAGATGCACACGCTCTTAAACACAATTCCACCTGGCAGTGATTTGTTCCAAGGAGACATACAACCTTGTAAAGATGACGATGAAGCAGGTTTAATCATGAGTTAATGTGGGATGTGTAAAGAAGTCTTTTAAGCAGTTCCATACCACCTATTTGCTAACGCCTTGTGGCAGAGGGCACAGCAGTCAGACTTAATGAGGAGTCCAAACATGGCTTTGGAATAAAAGTAAAAATAAACATGTAAACCACAACCAAATACACACTCATTTATAGCATTACATTTCAAAACTTGCAAATAACATGTTGTGACTATTTGGCTAGTATACAGAAATTTAATTAGCAATTATTTTATGAAATAGAATCTTCTGAAAATTACCAAACAGTACTGTGTGATAATTTGGCTTCTATATCCGAATTTCTTTCACAAAAGCAACTGTTATTTCGGATTCTTGATTCTGACGTTTCTGCTGTTCTGACTCTCATAGTCTTGATCTTCTCATTTGTGTTTACAAGAACCATTGGGACATACATATACATATTTTTTCCCCATATTTTTTATGAATTAATTTTGCAGACTGTACTATTTTTTTTTGCAATTACGCTGCAATTTTTACTCTACCAATGGCAATTGAGGGGGTTGTCAGTAATGCAATTTAAACAAAGTGACGTGTATCACAATACTTAAAACTAATATTACAACAATAAATGACAGTTTATTACTTCTGTCTGTGATATAGTTATGTCTTTTTAACACAGCATCAGTTGTGTCTTGCTTTTTTAATCACAAGCTCAGACTTTTCAGCTACACAACAGAATAGAATTTCCCCCCTTTTGGATTGCTGCATTTTTACTTTATAAAGCAGAGAAATACTGACTGGTGTTGACAAATCCTGTGGTCTTCATGTGTCATGGACGCAGTGCGGAGTGGCAGTGACATTCAGGTCCAAGACCTTAGAATGATAATGTGACAGATAGCCGTGCTCCTGTCATACTGAGACCAACTTAGCCAGGTCAGTGGAGCATTCGGGCCACAGCGGGAGCTTCTTTGGTCCATTAATTCCCAACTCGACCACCCACTATCTCCCACACCCTCATACCAGTTCTGTCTCAGTGACCTGATCAGCCCCCAGCTTCAGCACACATGGCTCCTCACTATGTGGGACAGCAGTCTCAAAAAATCATTGTATCACTCTTTTGACTGCTATGTATGCTATGTGGTAGTATTATCACCATCAATATTATTATTTAATCAACAGTGCATAAATACTTTCATCACTGAGACCAGCGCACATTGCTGAAATTTTGACATTGTCTTTTCCCCTACAAGTTTCTCACAGTGGTAGATACAAACAACCAGTCACAGTTCAGGAAGTCGCCAAGGATTATCTCCACACTCTGCATGTGTAATTAGATTACTGTTCTTTAAAAAAATAAATGCGCTCCTTTCCTGAGTTTGTTGGATATTTGTCACACTCGTGATGCAGATCATTGAAGAAAATTTAGTATTAGATAAAGATAACCCAATTAAATACAAAATACAGGTTTTATATGGTAATTTTATTTATTAAGGGAAAAAAACTTTCCAGACATACCTGGCTGCATTCAATTTCATCAACCACTCCCAGGCATGACTATTGTCATACCTGTTTAGAGCCTGTTTTACAAAGTGAAATAGGCTAAAAGAAAGATAGATGAATAGTCTAAAACAAAGTTATTGACATCTGTTAGTATAAAATGGGTTACAAAGCAATTTCTAAGGCTCTGGGACTCCAGTGAGAGCCAGCATCCACAAATGGAGAAAACTTGGAACAGAGGTGAACCTTCCCTACCAAAATTATTTCAAGAGCGCTTCAACAACACACTGACAAAAGAACCCAGAACATCATCTAAAGAACTGTAGGCCTCACTTATCCTCAAGATCAGTGTTCATGAGAGACAATAAGAAAGAGACTGGGAAAAAATGGAGAGCTGGAAGTAGGCGAAGTTGTGCCAGAAATTTTTGCAAAAAATGGAGAGCTCTCATCCAGCCACTGCTAACCATAAAGAACACTGTGGTGGGTGTGGTCTGCGGTGCCGTGCGGACGCACCTGCAAGGCATCAGCTTGAGAGCTGCAGCCGCGTGTAATAAAATGGCTCAAAACTATGATCCCTGGACCCGCCGTGTCTCATTCACACCACAAACACCAAAGCTCGTCTTACATTTACAGGAAAAACATCTTGAAGATCCCCAAGACTGTTGGGAAAATATTCTGCAGACTGATGAGACAAACGCTGAACTTTTGGAAGGCCTTTGTCCCGTTACAGCTGGCATAAAACTAATGGCAGATTCATAAAACGAACATCACAGTAACATTCAAAAGTTGTATTGGTAGTGTGATGGTCTGGGGCTTCTTTGCTGTAATTCATGAGTTCTGCTCTCTACCTCTCCTGAAGGAGAATCTCTCTCCATAAATTCGTGCCCCGAAGTTGAAGCACACTTGGAATGTGCAGCAGAACAACAATACAAAACACACCAGCGAGTCCACCTCTGAATGTCTCTGCAAAAGCTAAAACAAAATGATGATTTTGAAGTGGGCAAGTCAAAGTCCAGTCTGAAATCTCACTGAGACCTTAAACAGGCTGTTCATGTCAAAAAAAAAATAGTAAAAAGAAGTTTTCTTCCCAGGCAGTGAACAGCGGACGCTAATGTTTTTGTCATTTTTTACGGAATCAAACTCAAAGTAAGGTCAGTACTTCCATGCTTTAAACGCTGCACGGTCATACTCTCTCCCGCACTCCATATATTATCCATTGTTGATCTGCACACAGCTGTTGCCACGAACGTCGCACTCGCTTACGTCATTGTCATGAGACAAAATCACGGTTTTAGTAACGAAGTAAGGCAGCGTGCTTATGGGAAAGTAACAGTAATCTAATTACCTTTTTTGCAATAGTAATCCCTTACTTTACTCGTTACGCGTTACTGCCCATCTCTGCATCTCTGCCCATCTGCCCATCTCTGCTGACTAGTTAAAGCTAAAGAAAACTCTCAGTTGTCGCCAGATTGTTCTGACTCCTGTCCTGTTCATGCTTTCCTTCAGTTTGTTCCCAGTGCTGTCCTCTGATTCTGTACAGAACTCTCTAGTATTTTGGGACCCCTCGAGTCATTTTGATAGTGTGTGTGTGCGCCCATGGACTTACCTGCAACTCCTCCGACCACTCTCTGAAACCATTGCTTCACAGATGGGTTTTCTCTGTGCTAAGGCAACCTGTAAATAAAACTTTGTTAACTTTTCTCAGTGTCTTGCAAATGAGCCCCATGACAGTTCATGCTCAAAAGCCCTCCATCCTTGTGGACATAAAACAATTCTGCAGAGGTGCCAAAAATTCCTCCACAGTGATGTGGAAGACTCATTGCCAGGTATTGCAATTCCTTAATTGCAGTTCCTGCAGCCAAAGGTGGCACAACTAATTATTAGATTTAAGGGGGATATTAATCATTATTAAAATTTGAATTTTTTTAAATAATAAAATTTCTTTGATTTTCTGAAACGTGAAAAATATGAAAAAAAGGGGGAAAAAAGAATCAGGGAGGGGGTAAATTGTTTTTGACAGCAGTGTAGGTACAGCATCACCTTTAAGACAGAAAGATAAAGATTCTGCTTCATCTGACTGAGAGCTGTGGATTCAAAAGATGTGTTTGTACAACACTAATCGAATGGAGTAAGGCCTCCGACTTCAGGCTGAAAAGTCTACAGCTTTGGTTTTCGCTCTTTACGAAATATGCTGATCTGCACTGATGTGATTCTGTTTGAAGTTTATAACTTTACTTAAAGTTTTCCGCATTTTTCTTGACCTCATTCTCACAATGGTCAGCTGTCAGTTAGATCATAATCATATACGTGGATACTGATGCCTGAAGTCATCACTAACCACCCACTAAAATGCAAATTTCACTTAAAAAAATGAAGTCATTATGCTCAATGTGTATCCGCTAATCCATATAGGATTTCTCTTTCCCACAGAGTGATTAGACTTTGTGACTTGCTTCAGGGGACCAACCAGCACTTGAAAACCAATCCTACTCCTTCGTCAGATCTCATGGTGCATATTTGTAATGTTTTATTTAATTTCTTTCTCTTTCCATCAATCACAGGCACATGAGTTTGATGTAAATTAATCAGCTGGCCACATTTAGATTTTTTAAATTTGAATTTAAAATGCATTTTTTTAAAATAAAGATAAGTAGGAGTTCATTCTATATTGCATTCTGAGTTTTTCCGGATTTACATCGCGTATATACAACTCCTCTTACTCTAAAATCTTTTGAAATTCATCATAGCTGATTGTATGCAGCATCAGGAATAAATCATACAATCAGCTAAGCAGCTTACATTGCAATTAATTTAAATCCTTGTGGTTCCTATTCTTGTTCTTTTCCAATAACTTATTTAGTTAGCATGTTGCACAGCAGAACAAGTCCTTTGTCTTTCATGTCTTGAATAAGTATAGCACAGCACACTCAACAGCAAGCTTAGCTCATATCAATGTGGAGATTTCTTCATATGCTTGTAGAGTCAGGCTTTTCTTAAGAATCATACCATTGCAAAGGTGATAATTATTCAGTCTTTCAAATGTTGAAATCTACCCCATTTCATGCTTTTGTCTTTGACTTGTATATTGGAAGTCTTTTTAACTTGAGCTCAGAAGTGTGATATTTAGTTTGTTTTCTGTTTTTTTTTACCTCTTGAAGTTGAATGAGCAATGAAAAAATCTTGTTTTATCTTGCTTTGGGATTTCGGGATGCTGCAATAGAGTTTCTGCATTAAACCCTCTAGATATTTGGTGTTTTTTCTGTCTTTTAATCCTAAAAGAACTTGCAACTTTATATTCTTGCCTTCATGCTTTTTACACATTTTAAGTGTGCAAAAAGCATCTAGAAGCGCAGACTAACAGCTTGTTGTTCTGTTTAATGCACAAAACTCATCTCCTTTATATAGAACATATGACGTGACAACCTCCATCCTGCTTCTGTCCAATGTGTGTGCGTCGTGATCATCATGTCTGTTGTTAATGACAGGCTGGCTTCAGGTTAGCACATATTGATTTCCACACAAAGACAAAAGGTCAACAGACTGGCACACATAGGTATAAAATTGATCCTATTAACCTGCAAGGAACAAACTGAAAACACTGAGGAGTTGAGTGCTTGAGCTGCGCATATGATCCTATCCAATTAAAGAACAGAAGACCTTTAGCTTGCTGGAGTTTCTAATTAACTGAGCTTCAACTTCCAGTCACAGCAAAAGGTGTCGTTGCTGTTATCTCTCCCCCCAAGCAGGGAAATGTGTGACAAGCAAAATATACTACAGCTGATCTGTCAAGTAAAAATGCAAAAGGGGATAATGTTATTACTAGATTAATCACTAATAATAATATATTAATATAAGTTTGTCTCACCAAGCTGAAGTGTGTTTACATTTTTTTAAACACGTAAGACACAACAGTAAAATCAACAAAATCAGATATCCTGACGTTAAGAAAATGTACTGGGCGCATGCAGACAATACAGCTGTGAGAAAATGGAATCCACGGCTGTGTAATATGTGGTAATATCAAAGACAGGATGTTAATCTTGTTTCTGTCAATGGCACTTTGTATGGATATCATTTAAAAAAGGTATTTCTAAAGCACATGTTTTCTTTTATCATATTGCATAAACCCTAATAGCATTTGCTTTCACACTGACATTTTTCTCAGAGCATACAATTTAGAAATAGATTTAATAACATGAATAAAAATAAAATTGTCATTCTGGACTGAAGTCACAGTATAGCTTAAATGCCATCAAGCAGATTTTGGTTGAATCCCAGGATTTTTGGGCAGTCCTGCTTTTCTCATGTGGTGTTTGTTTATAGAAGGCCTCTCACCATCTGTCCTTCCCCTCCCTTTGTTTTATAACTGCTCTAGGTACAGGCTCTGACAGCGAAGCTTGCTCAGGGAGTGGGGTTCTCCTGTTAGAAAACAGAGAGACGTCACTGGCGGCATGCACGGTCCACTCCCCGCATATCCAGGATCAAGGGAATAAACTACAGAGGGAGAGGCTCCAGGGGAACCTCATTTGGAGCAGACTGGTGGACAGCAGGAAAACAGAGATGAGCGTCACAGTGGAGTCTCCAACCTGAGAAGCCTGGAGGTTCCCACTCAGGAGTGGGAGAGGAATTTAAATTCAGTTAGATGTATTAATCAAGAATGAGAGAATAAAGGATGATGTTTGCAAATTATAAGATTACATCTATAACAATATTCATTAAATGATAGGACTGGTGATGGTCAACAACTGTCATGAAAACAGCAGAACCAACAATGCATTAGTCTGTTTAAGAATGTGCTCTGAAAGGCCAGTCCTTTCATGAAGAGGACGATGAAAGTGTAGCTGTGTGCTTCAATTTTGTAGTTTCTGAATAACAAAAGATGTTCAACATAGAAAGCAAATAGTTTCGAGCAGACAGTTTTTTTGGTCTTGATATTTTTGATTAACGATAAAAGCAAAAATTCTTCTTATAAGAGTGTTTAAATATAAAACCTCATTTCAAATCAATTTCAGTGGCAGAAAACAATCCAATCTAACTCTAAAGAACTTGTTCATTGCAAAATGCAAAGCTAATGCTAAAAAAGTCTAAAATCACTGAAGTTAATGTATTTAACTCAAGGCATTTCACTTCAGTGTATTCCACTTTTAATATTTTATCTGTGCAGCAAAATCATAGTTTTAGCTTTCAAGAAGCATTTTCTTCTATTTCAGTTAATGAGTCTGGTTCGTATATTGCCGTACTGCTTGATCGTTTGTTAATGATCATTGTTAATGATCTAGTTTGAGGACAAGATTTGCTTATTTAGCTGTGAAAATGAACTGAAAAGAAATTAATCCCATCAACAGTGTTTATCAATTACCATAACACTAAATGTTGCAAACAAAAAAGAATAAAATCAGTGTTTGGTGTAAACATAAACTCTCAGGAGAAAACCAGTGCAGACCAGTTCATCACCTCCATAAATCCCAGACGTGTAAAGAACCTCTACCTTCAACCTCCTGTTGCTTACAAATACTTGAAGCACTTTCCAGCTCAGGAACAATTTAAAAAAAAAAAAAAGAAAAGAAAAGAAAAAAAGAAAGTGCTTTTGGTCAAAGCACCTGCTGTCACTTTTCTACACCCAGGCCTTGTGTTTTTGAACACACCTGGCTTTGTTCCCATACTGGAGAAATGGCTTGTTGGCTTCAGGCCTAATGCCCAAACCACTTCTGACCAGGATTCTCTGGACTATCAGCGAGTTTCTGTTGCATTTACTTTTTGTTTGGCCACCGCTTTTTGTACTTCTACGGAAAAGCTGGACAGCACATGAAAACACCTGTCTGCTGCCAAATTTCAGCTTGTGAAAGACATTAATGATTCAGGGTGTCCACTTTGAATTCCTATCCTCATTCAGATTTTCAGTTGAAGCTAAAAGATCAGCCTGACCTTTTTAGAGTGGCTGCTTCTCAGACAGTGTTGTTACCCCAAACAGCTGCTTCTATGTCAGTTAATGAGCTTGGTTCATATATTTTTTTGGTGCATATATTTCTAAGTCTAGGGTTGGTAAAAGTATTTAATGGGCTATAAACTGGGCTATAAAATCTGTAATTTTATCATTACTTTGTTCCTTTATTTTCCAGCACTGTTGTTGTGATTTGGCACTGTATAAATAAAACTGAATTTAGCTTTGTTCAAGCTTTGTTGGTAAGGCACATATTTTGATTATAAAATGTACTTCACTTTCAAATGGTGGTGGCTAATGGTGCAAATGTGCAATTACCTTCTTCCTGTCGTCCTCTCACAACCTCTGAGATTGAGGACATGATTACAGTGAGTGTCCAGCCAAGACGAGTAGGCTGACAAATAAAATTAATTTTACTGTGGCTGAATGCTCTTTGACTGAATCTGGCTTCCTGCATCCTCTTTCTCCTTTAACCATTCCCACCTTTTTAAAGGTCTGTTTTAATTACAAGACACAGGTTACAGTGTTCTCAAAATACCCTGCAAAACTCAGTGTTTAGCTTTTTGAGCAACTTTCTACTTATCAAAAAAAAACCCCTGCTGACATTCATTTTCCACAAGAGTCCAAAAAATCCTGGATGAGCCCCCATTTATCGAACGACCAGTCAAGGACGCTTGCACTTGACCGATGTTATACAAGAAAATGACACAAACCTTATTTTTCCAGTTTAAAGCAGCAGCTTTTCCAGCTCTGATCTCGAACATGTGCAGGATTCACTAGATTATTATCACTTGGCAAATAAGAGTTCTCTCTGCACAGTTCCTCCATCCTAAGCAAAAGAACACCCTGCAATATCTGCAGATCTTCTACAGAGAAAATAACAGTTAGTATGACAAGAGGGGCACCTCAACTTCAACTTCATCTATATTCAGTTTTATCTAATATATTGGGATATTTCTATATTAGAGCTATTTGTAGTTATTAGAGCTATTTTGTGTAATTTTGCAATATATTTTATTATTTAATATTGGTACTTTACCTTGTTAGTTACTGTTCTTGCTGTCTCTGGGATTAATAAAGTATTCTGATTCTGATACTGTACATGTAAACCAAAATGTGCAGTCTTTTGTCTGCTTCTTACATTGTTTGTTTTAATATATAAGGCTAAAGTTATACCGCAGAATTTTTCCTTTAGTATTATTATTATTATTATTATTATTATTATTATTATTTATCTACACAGTAGAATTAGTTAATCACTGAGTTGACTACCTGAAACAGCCATGGTTACCTATACAACTCTTGTCTGAAGGGTTGAGTAGAGTTGTACAGATAAACCTATGCACAGAGGGGTTTAAGGCAGAGATGCTGCTGCACTCCATCATTTTGGCTGCAGAGCCCAGTGGCACTGTGACACATTTCAACTAGGGACTTGATTGGCTGCTGTGGATGTCCAGGTTGTCTTTTGTTCTCCCAGCTGGTGAGTGCACTGCACTGTGTACTGCTGTACTGCCTTCCCTGCCAGTGAATCTTCATGTTAATTTCTTCTGCCCAGTTAACCAGAGCTGTCTACTACATCACATAGTATGATGACCTGTTGACTATCATGCCGTTGCCACATGCAAACAACTTCTACGATAATGAAATCGATTTCTCGATTTCATTATCCTAAATGATTCTGAATTTAACACCTGTTTACAGTTAATGTGACAACACCGCCACGTCTTACTGGGTTCAGAGAGGGAGCCATTTCAAGTAGAAGGTTTACCAGGACCAAATCTTGGACTCCAGGTTTTCTTCAGTTATCTGGATAAAATCTAGAGTTAGTATAGTAATGGAAATTTTAAGTTGTTTAGAGTTATTTTGCTGATAAGCCTTCTTTAAGCTGCAGAATGCCCTGACTTCTCAGGAACAAGGAGGTAGGAAAAAGCAGTCCACCGTGTCCCGCAGATCATTACTCATTCATTAGTTTGCCCTAATGCAAAATAGACTCAGAGGCTTAATTGGCACAATGCTGAGCTCTCACCTGACATGTGTTCTACAAATAAGATGATCTATAGAGTGTGTTTACATTTTTAATCTAAATGCTGATTACTCCAAAGATGGGGTTACATTCCCCAGGGGATAGAGCGTAATGAGATGGATGAGCTGAAAAAGTAAGTCCTGGGAGGCTTCCTCTCTGTCTAACTATAAAACCTCTCTTCTCATTTTATATATGTATATATATCTATATATATAGATATATATACATACATATATATAGATATATATATATGTATATATATATGTATGTATACCACCTAGTTGTTGTAAGTTTACATTTAAATGCATTTAAATGCATCTCTTACTTCTTATTTATCATTTTTCAAATTTCCAAGTATTATTTCTTCTGGTGAGAGAAAAAAATGGACTCACCAGAGGTATTACTAAGATCTGGGAACATGGTGACATCTCTAAAAATACTCACATGGGACAAGAAGCATCAACAGTGAAATGAGGTTACAGATTTTAAAAACCCACCTGGGTTAGATAAGCATATTTGGATTACAAAACAAAGGGAAACTACAAATTATAACCTAAACTGTCAGAATTACAGTTTCGTTATACTTGGGCCTCATTCAAATCCAGTATTACTGTACTAAACTGATGTGGTTTTTTTCACATGTTCTTGGCCTCCTGTTTCTGTGCATAGTTCTCCAGCTACACAGTAGCACAGAAGAAAAAGCTCGACAGGATTATACAGGTCACCCAGCGGATATTCAGCTGTCCTCTCACCTCACTTGAAGAACTGCACAGCTCTCATCTCAGGAACATTAATAAAATCCTTCATGACCCATCACACCCTGGTCATGTACTGTTTGAACGTCTACTTTCGGGGCAGACGTTTCAGATCCATAAAGACAAAAACTAGCAGACTAAGGAGCAGCTTTTATCTCTCAGCCATCACCATGCAGAAAGCTGTTAGGTTATAGACAATCAGAACCAACATAATCTTCATGTACAATGTTTACAACCACTGATTAATACTGGTGTTACATCAACACCGGCAAATAGGAACTGCGTTGTGTTTGTATCTATCTATCTATTCTCTCTCTCTCTCTCTCTCTCTCTCTCTCTATATATATATATATATATATATTTTTTTTTTTTTATATATTTTTTTTTTATTGAGTGACTCTCTTCTTTTGCACTGAGAGAATTGCACCTTCATTTCTTTGTTCAGCGTTTCATTACTACAAAGACAATAAAGATCCTGTAACGCTGATCTTTGTTTGCTATCATATAATCTTACAAAAGCACATGCTAATATTGAGTATGGCCAAAGTTTCAAATAATGGAGTCAGTATGTGTACAAGAAATCCTCATGAGCCAGAACCTCAACCTTCAGGCTGCTATAAATAGCTCAGTTTCTGACAGTTTTTTTCTACTCTTGGCTTGAGATGATGCCAGTGAGAGGGGATGTCCTTAGTAGGGTCATCTCAGGCACATAGCTCTTGCTGTGAGCACAGCATCCCCATCCACCTGCTGCTTAAACCTTATGGTTCAAGGGAGGGTGGTCTCAAATATAGAAAAGCTAAGATTGCTTCCTCTAGACATTTGATGAACTGGATCTGCACCAAGTATGAGAGATATAAAGGCTGTGAACCATGTAAAGCTGCTGTAGTGAAGTCCAAGATTGAGGAGCTGAAAATGGGCATTGTAGGTTCCCTTTAGGCAAAAATAAACACAGCGAATGGGAACTTAAACCTTGACTTTTATTTTACATGAGAGCCTTAGGTCATTGAAACTAAAGCAGTGATATCATGTATCATATAAAAGTCTATATTGTTAAACTAAACAGTGTTGACAATGAGGTCTGCATATTTTCAAAGTACTGTTGTTGCAAAAATGGTTTAACTAGCTTCCTCTTGCCTTCATTATATTGGGTTTGGAAACAGAAGTGAAAGACAGATACCATCTTAATGACTGGAAGCACAAGCTTTCTTTTTTTGGGTGAACTGAATATTTAAAAGCTACTTCTGTGCAAACTAAGCCTGATTTCCTCTGCTGATAAAAATGTTGTGGAGGAAATGCAGCATAGAGGCCCAAGCTGTGGGTACATAAGAGTGACTGACTCAGCTGAGGTAAAAGTAATCTGATCAGAAGATATTTGTCCATTTCTTATCTGTGACACCTACACCTACGTCTGTCTGTGAGATAGTGTTTTCTTCAAGTAAGATTGCATTTCCATGTGTGTGGGCATTAACAAAACACTAAAAGAAACTTAGTTGTGGACCGATAGTTTTGTCATCATTACAAAGAGACAAGTGGTCTGATTTTTGTGCAATGGCCAGTGGCTGGGAGCACTTTCCCTCTGTCCTCTGTAATTTTGCTTGGCATTAATTGGCATGTTCCTATATAAACTCTGTATTCCACCCACATGCCCTCAACTATTGTAATGTAAACTACAATTCTATTTCAGGGAAGAAAATTGGTCCCTTTGTGTTAGCTGAGGGAATTATGCAACAAGCTGCACCCGCTCGTCATTTTAATTGCCACTGTACACAGGAAAAGTTTGTCTTTTGCCAACCCCTAACTGCAAAGTAGCTTGTTAATCCACAAATTAAAAAAATGCAAACGGTGAGATGTGTTTTATATGTGTGGGTAAGTGGCGAATTGCAGTGGAGCTGAATTCATTCAGAATTAATTTCATCTTCCTCCCTGAATATCACCGGATTTAACTGCAACCGGTTGTGCAGCAGGCTGAATTGTGAACACACAATCCAAGCTGGTGCAGCAGATTTTTCCCCCCTTGCACTTCTCCCTAATTGTACAACAGGAATGTTGCTGATGTAATATTGTTTTGGTACACTTGGAAAAGTGCATAGTTTGTAGCACAGATGTGTGTCTCTAAAAAAATGTTTTGCCATAGAACTGTATGTAAAGCTAGTCTTAATTAGCAGCAGACTTTGAAGTTCCCCACTGCTGGCTGCACAGACCTTAAAGTAGCCAAATTAATAGTGAGAATTAGCGCAGAGAGTCAAGAAAAAGTTTATGTGCATTCACACATGTAACAGCACAGCAAGGTTAGTTATCTGGAGAAAAATAAAATATGCCAACTTTTAAATTATATCTATTATATCTATTTAAATAGTCTATAGTGGAGGGGGGACGGGGGGGGGGTGCTTTATCCAATGAAAAACCAACTGTGCATCCAACCTCTTGAGTTTGTGAAGTGCTGTGGCACTCAACTGGAGTGTGATTCAGTTTTAATGAGATGGAGGTGAACAAGGAGCTGGCCAGCCTTCATAGAGTGGTTAAAAAACAAAAACAAAAAAATAAAACAACGTTGATGCTCATTTTCCTTTTAAAAAAATCTTGCTAAATTTAGCAGAAGAGATCCGGTTTATATAATCTATGCGAATCACCTTTTTTTTCTTCTTTTCGGTTTATCATTAAAAATGACATTGACACTATACAAGCTCAGCTCCACATGAATAAGTCACTTGACCTGTGTGAGAAGTTGATGCACCTTTTTATCCTTTAGTCCTGCAGAAAGAACAGCGGGAATTATTATCGTTATACATTTTTTTTTATTTATTTATGTATTTTTACAAATAGGAGCGACTCAAAAATAATGACACCTCTTTCGCTGCTGTGGCTCCCTTCACTGTCTTGCAAACAAACGCTGTATGAAGCATCGTCAGGTTTCTGAGACGAGCACGGTGTCGACTCTCGCACTCATTATCTCTGTGGAAGAGCTGAGAGTGGCTGTGCGTCTCTGAGCCGATGGGCTATGGCAGGATTTTCTCAGCGCCGCTTGTTTTGAAGTTAATTTGACGAACTTTCCGAAGAGAAGCGACGTTCAATATGAAATGTAACGTTAAAAAATGCGCGGTTATAATTTAATTTAGACTCACTTGCTTCTTAGTCCTGCTCGCTGTGAGAGACAAAGAGAAGCCCTCGGTCCTTCTGCTGCGCTTGTGGATGGATATACGAGCACTTGGGCGGTAGTCTACGGGCTCGTAGTCACTGTGGCTGGCAGGCACAAGTTGGGGGGCACCGAAAGGAGTTTGTAAGACTTACCAATGTGAAGAACACTTCAGAACCAAGGACAGATCCAAACCGGTGCCTGGCAAAGATGCCCAAAGTGAACAACATCTGGAATCTGCTCGTCACATGAAGCTCTTCACGTTTCTAACGCACTGAAGCTCGGCTTGCGCAAAGAAACCCTTCAAATTAATTCGGGAAGAAACACCTAGTGCTACTAACAGGTAAGAAATGGTCCCTTCATAATTTTGATGTTATACTGACGGTGGGTTTAACGCAGAAAGTACTTTGTGTCTTTCCTATCTGACGTGATTTTGCATTTTTATTTTTTTGTTACAAAGTCGTCGCCCCCCACCCCCCAGCATGTATCCCACAGCCACAACATTACTCCCAACAGGTCCGTTATTATAATACCTTATCAGCAGTTCATGATTTTCCCAGCATTTATCCCCATTCCCCCTCTCACAAGGCACATCTGATGCACCAAAGTCTATTTGTCAACACAAACCAAAAATAGCAGGAGGAGACTTTCTTTCACTTTATTGTCAGTCATCCCAATACCTGCGTGTTACTGTGGAGGTGCCTGCATTTCCCTGTATGAATATGTGAAGTTGTAATCCTGCTTGACCCGAGTGTATTCACTGTCTCAAATAAAAATTACATAATTGAGTGAGGCAGTGAATCCTCTCAAACCAATCAGGGCTTTTGTTTTTGGACAGCGCCCTAAACAATGTGATGGACCCTAATGTGGAAAGTAATTCAGCTGGTAAATGTATCGAGTCATTGCAAAATATGAAGAAAGTGTTTTTGCTTTGGAATCATCCACGCATCTCACGCATCACATTGTTATGACAGGAGTCAGACAGGAGTGATGCGGTAGGATTTACCTCAAAGGTAAGTTATTTATTATGGGAGACACCACCACGGTGTCTTGATGGATGTTATGTATTTTATCATCAGATGGTGTCAGCATGCTCACCAACATGCTCACCAAGAGGAAACAAAGAAAATCTGCTCTAGCACGTGTAATTCTTACATCTGCCCTTTGTCTCCCAGTCTAAGTGTGACCTATGAATAAACATACTGATAGGGCATTATTTTATTCTTTTATTTTATTTTATAAAAATTAAACAACTGCACTATATTTTTCTGAAAAATATGCATTTATTTCACATTCAAACACAATCAGCTGGCTGCTGGCCACCACAGAGGGATCCTAATTCCTTCAGCTGACAAGTCCAGGTGGAGGGATAAACTGGGTCCCCAGTGGAGATTATATAATGATGGGAATCATAAGATGAGCTATTGAGGTTGCAGTTTTCTCTTCTTTTTGTAGTTCATTTTCATATGTAGAGATCTGATGCTTTGAAGTGGATGATTTGTGTATTGTCTTCTGACTGAAACCTTCAGTTTTTGACAGTTTATTATCTGATGTTATATAACACTGTAACCTCTAAACTTTAAACCTAAATCTAGTTTTTAATCAGATAAGCACAGAAAAGTAGTGTTTTAAATGTCATAGGGCAAGTACGCTGTTTAGGCTGTCATACTCACCGGGCTTAATGATTCACGTGCAGTGGATCGGGCTCTAAATTAAATGTCACGTCGAGTAATTTTCAATAAAACTGCACGCAGACTGTGTCTACTCTTAATTTTTTTTAATTTTGTCACCATTTTAAACAATTAAAAATATAAATTATTGTTTTATAACAATTATTTTTCAGTCTGTACCTGATGATAACAAAAAAGGAGCTGCATTCATTTCTTCAGCTCATTCACCAGACATAAATAACACTGTACTTCTGCATAGATAATATGATTATACCTACCAATCACCATCAATGCTGAAAGGAACTGGGCGGTGAGTCATTTTTTACACATTAGTTATACCGGGATAAGGAGTAAGGACAATAAGGAATAGTGTTCTCAAAGCCTCTTTATGCTAATGTTGGAGAAATCCTCTGTGCTGGGCAGGAGCAGTAATGCATTAGCTGATGGTTCAAAGCTGAGTAAAGCACGCCGTCTTTTCTTTTTGAACTTGCCTTTCAGTGGGAATATTGTGCGCAGACAGCTGGGGAGCGTGTGACTCTCTTGGCTGCTCAGTGTGAGTGTGACAGCCGTTTCAAGATAGTTTTAATGATGTGATCGAGGCCTGATAAAAGCTACTTTAGCAGATGCTGATGTTTTAATTCTCATGTAAGCTGATAATACTGCTCCCATTTAAAGAATGTATGCAAATAATTGGAAGAAATTTGATTTTAATAGCTGTCCACTTCAGCCACACCAGCATTTCTTTGCAGTTCTTAGAGGTTTCAGAAGAGCTTCTGCATCTCTAACCTCACTTTAGCTTAGTTTGTATTGACCAGCCTAATTGGCTGTTCCTTGTTGCACCATTAATTCATACTGTGACCTAGTCTCTGCAACCAGAAAGCCCCCATCTGCTCAACAGACAGCACTGAAGACCAATTAGACTCTTAAAGTTGAGCTCTTCAAGTTGATTTCTCACCTTGCTTCTAAAAATAGGGCAAATGTGTTGCAGCAGTCCCATACACCTGCACGTAGCGTTCAAGACACACAGCAGACATGAGACAGACGCTGTAACTTTGTATATTACCACATGTAATTCAGTTTGATGGGTACAGATTCATCAATGCACCATAAGATTTCCCCACCCATAATCTAAGAATCTGGGAAGAAATTTGGCATTCATTACACTTTTTGCTCCTCATTTTCACTCAAGAGATGCTTGTGCTGTCACAGGATATTCCTCACAATATCCTGTGACATCTGAAGTGTTCAAAAGCATGCACGCACGCATGAACTTATGCTTGTGTCGCTGGTGTTTTTGTAACCAGTCCCTGTGAACCCCACTGTGACGGTTTTCTGCCTCTGTGAGCACAGGAAACAGGACACACTCAGACTCAATGAAACGATTGTTGATAGAACTGCCAATAAAAGAAGTGTCAATGCACGTGCATCTTTTTTATACAGTATTATAATGTAAGTAACAACACTGTGTGACAGAAGGGGAAAAGTCAGTAATACACTTCCCACTGTGTCTTAAAGGAGAACGTAGCGGCAGCACATCGCCTAGTCCAAACTGCTGCCAAGCTCTGTGGGTTTACCAGCGTGACTCCTCTGATAGCTCAACTTCTATTTAAAAAAGGAAAAACATACCCACAGACAATTTTTGTTGATATTATGTGCCATTGTTACATCCCTCAGAGCTTTATGTGAGTAATACTGCTGAAATATAAGCTCTGATAAGAAATTCTGATAATATTTGCAGAAAAAAGAAAAGTAAACCACAAGTCTTTAAAAATACATTCCACAGTATAAATCTACTTTAATCTATGTGTTTGTTCTGAACTATGCGTTTGATAAATGTGATTAATAATTGTGTTTGGAATAAATACGATTGGCTCTCCAAGAGCGCTGTGATTGAACCTGCCCACCTAATCAGACAACCCCCGGTGAGATCCAAACCTCTTACTTCAACATGATAGGAATCTATATTAGCATACATGTCTCTCTGCCCACTCCCCTGCAGTCCAACCCTTATTTTTTACCCACCATGTTTCCATGGCAACCACAGCCATTGAGGAGAATCACCGTGTATGTGATATCTCCGTTGCCTGGAAATTATGGTTCAGCCAAGAGGTGCCTTAAATATCAATAAATGTTTGATGTGGTCACTCCAAAGTGGTAACACTGAGTCAGTCTTTCAGATAAAATTTAATTTATTTCACACTGGAATTGCTGAGACTCTGACTAAAATATTAAGGTCTTCTGTTTCACTTCAGAAAGTAAATTCTAAGATTAATGGCCGTGTTTCAGCCTTCAGATAGAATTCTTAAGTTTAGAGTCTCCAATAAAACCATTTCTCTGTAGTATTTCTATAGACTCTAAGTCAAGAAAGTCAAGAAAAAGCCATGTAGTTCAGGTCAGAATCAGTTATAAAGATAAGAGAGAAAAAAGCATGACTGTTCATATCTTTGAGTAAACCTGTGAACAAAAACCTGACCAATAGGCCTCTGACCCATATTTAGTTCAAGAATTTCATTGACATTGGGCAAGGACATTAAATTTTACTCCACAGGAATAGGATACAAATGTAATAGACAGACAGACAGACAGACAGACAGACAGACAGACAGATAGATAGATAGATAACATATATTAATTTTTTTCCCTTTTTTAAAGGAAATATTAAAGATGCTGCACTCACTGACAGAGGACTTGAAAGACATCTGCCTCCAAATTGTGTGAACCTCTTCTGCTCTCCACTTCAACCTGCTAAATCAAGCTACCTGGTCCTGCCATGCTGAGTGCAGTGCTCTGCCCCAAGTCGCAGGCCAATTCTGCACATTACTGGCCTCTCCACGTCTTCCTTCTCGAGCTGCTGATACCAGGAGTCCTGCCTAGTATTTCCAGACTGCCCCCTTCAGCCAAACGTGAGATCATCGTCGATGGGGACTTGGTGATTGGAGGCCTGTTCCCGGTGCACGAAAAAGGCGATGGAATGGAAGACTGTGGTAAGATCAATGAGGGGAGAGGGATCCAGAGACTGGAAGCCATGCTGCTGGCACTTGATGAGATTAACTCCAGCGATCGCATCCTTCCTGGTCTCCAGCTGGGGGCTCACATCCTAGACACCTGCTCGAAAGACACTTATGCTCTGGAGCAGTCGCTAGATTTTGTAAGAGCATCCCTCACTAAGGTGCACGACCCAGGTTTCATCTGCCCAGACGGCTCGAGACCAATTCAAAATGAGGTTCCACTGGCCATCTCAGGGGTTATCGGAGGATCTTACAGTGATGTTTCAATTCAGGTGAGTGTGCAAATGTATATTAACCTGTGTTTAGTGCATCAGTTGCACTTGCATGCCTTTACTGAAAACTGTGACACATGCAAAATTGCCATGCCACTATACTAAGATAAATAGTATACCATATGGTATAGCTATGGTACATCATGTGGGTTTCCTACGTCTTGTACTGACCTCATCTGGGGTGAGGGGTTGAGGTGCTAAGTTATCAGCCTATGCTAGCAAGCATGGTTAGCAAGGTGCATCCATAAACTGCATGGGTCCATTACAGAAACAGAAATACTTGCTTATTGGTCCCCATCTAACGCATAGAATTATATTTTTAGAATTACAGTTAGCAAAACTGGACCACAGACTTCCTGGATGATCTGTCGAAATTAGCTACAGAGCAAGGCATAGTATGTGTCAGTTAACAGCATGAATCCAAAAGGCACTAACACCCCAAACACAATAAGTGATCTGTTTCAGCAATGAGCACAAGTTTTGCCTCTGGTAATTTTCTTCTTTGTCTATGTCTCACCAAAACAAAGTCCTAATGTTTCTTTAAGTGTGTAAGTGTATATGTAGTCTTTTCAGTTGATTACGTTTTGTCTGCATCTGTATTCAAGTAATTTGTTACTGCAAGAGCAAATATTTTGCAACTTAACACTCGTATGCCTTTAAAAAACTGGTTAATTCACAATATTATTCCAATTATTTATTTTGTGAGCATGCATTGTGTTACATGGGGGTGGATGCTCATTCACATGTTGGAGTTGCTAAAAGAATCCTTGCATCTCCACTTTTCACAAGCTGTAGAACTGAGCCTTCAGTAGAAGAGATTTCTCTTTGGCTGGAGTAAGAATTTACTGAGATTATTTTGTTTGAAGCATCAACATTCACAGACACATCAATCACTTTGTCAGCAACTTCATTTCTGCCTTGCAAGGAAAACTGACCTTTCACACATGTATGAAAGGTTGCTAGAGGCAGTGCATCTGACCATAATTAATTAACTCTGATTGCCCTTACATGACATAATTACTGAAGCACTCAGTGTTAGCGAGACAACGTGCTCAGGAATAATTTGGTTATACACACACACACACACACACACACACACACACACACACACACACACACACACACACACACACACACACACAATATGTGGCGAAGCCTTGGGTAAACTATACACAAGTAAAGATCATCTCTATTATCACATTTGAGTTCAGATAATACCAGTGAACCAGTGTTTTCCAGTTTTTCGCTTGTTACATGATAAGCATGTGTTCATTAATCCAGCTAATAATCATTTATTATACACCAATATTTAATTAATAGTGACTGAAATGATAAAATAACTCAAGTTCCACATTTTGATTTTGGGGTTCGTCCTGTTTTGTGCCACCTCTGACTTTGTGTCATGCGGTCTGTTAAGTACAACAGTGGAATCTTTGCCACAGGAACCTTTTCAGTGTGTCACAAAGTATTTGTAGTACATGTCCACCTCTAATGAAAATGCTATTGTGGTTTTCCAGAAATATCACTGCTCTGCCCTCTAACTTGTTTTCAGCAGTTGAAACACTACACTGTGGGGCACTTCAGATTTGTTTGTTCAAACAGTACAGTTCCATCACATTTAATTAAAAGTTGGTGACACAGTGAAGATCACCAGTTTTAACAGCAACTTTCTACAGGCAATGTCTATCCACTTTTTTCCTCAGTCGAAGGACCTCAAAGCATAGCATCCTGGCTGCCGGGATTATCCTGGATATTTGTCTCAGAGAAACCCAGCAATGATAAAATACAATGAAAACACAAAGAAACAGAGGCACTGGCTTTTGCCACAACACAAAACCTCTTAGGCATTAGGAGACTCATTGTACAGGAGTAACAATATCCTTGTCATGATAAAACTGCAATAATCATTTTATGCTTTATAACAAATTGTTTCATTGTCTGCTAAATCTTTTAGGTTTCTCACTACTTATAGTTGCCTTACATTGCAGGAACTTGGTGAAGGTGAAAGTTAACTTACTTGAACAGACTCCTTTCCTCCGTTCTTCCTACATTCCCGTTTCCATAGGAGCCACTAGTTTCACAAGGTGATGTAGTAATTTTGCAACACCGTGGTGTAAATTCCAAAAGTGTCAAAGCAATTTAAGTTCTGAATAAATATGGATTGCTCCACTACTGATAATTGTGAATGCCTATTACAAATGTAATGATTTTTTTTTATTTTTTTTTTACTATTCAGCAGTCTACTATTCTTTTTCTTGCGTCTGATAAGTTTCTGTTCCAAATTCAGCCAGTAAGCAATGAGTCCATGCTCAGCAGTTTTTTTGTGGCTGATCAGAAGAACTTACTGTGGAATAGGTACTTTTTCTCCTCTGCAAGGTATTGCAGAGGCAGTTTGACTAGGCACAAAAGGTTATGGTGGCCTAAAAAGCCCATTAGTTCCTGTGGTGGAAACAAACCTTATGTTTCACTGGTTCACGGGTTTATGTATGTAACTAATAAAACAGTTTTGTACCTATTACAGGTCCTTCATTCAGTAATATCTCTATTCAGTTATATTGCCGATTCATGTTTTTTGTGTCTAATTTGACCACTGGATCCTGTGGCTTTGCTTTTCAAACAAAAAAAGCTTCTTTCAGCTTTTCTAAAGCTAATAAAAACCCTTTCTTGTAACGTCTTTAAGTAGTCTTCAGGAATAGTTCTTCAGGTTTCTTGAAGGACAGAGCTATTCATTGGATATTAGCCACAACCTTGATCCCAAACTGCTTCGGTAATGTTGATATCCAGGCTCTGGGGAGGCCAGTCCATGACTGGTAGTTTTCTGTTGTTTATTTTTCTATCCAGGTATGTTTCTACTCTGTTGGCAGTGTGTTTTGAATCACTGCCATGGTAAAAAATGAAGAAATGTCATTTAGATGCTTTCCAGATGGTATTGTATGGTGGATCAAAATCTGGCAGGACTTTTATGGGTTCATAATTACATCAATTTTGACAAGATCCCCAACACCACTGGCTGAAATGCAACCCCAAACCATGACAGAGCCTCTGTTACACTGTAAAATCTAATTAGTTCCCAGAACTCAAAAAAATTATGGAAACTCGTTGCCTCAAAAAAATTGAGTAAAGCTTAGCTAAAAATGACTAAGTTAGGACAACGTATTTATTTTGAGTACTCTGTACAAGCTCATTTGTTCCCAGAACTCAAAACAATTGGATCAAGTTTACGTAAGATGACCAAGTTAGGGCAACTTACTCATTTTGAGTACACTGTACTCAAAATGTACACAGCCGTGTTAGTTCCCAGAACTCAAAAAAATTATGGAAACTCGTTGCCTCAAAAAAACTAAGTAAAGCTTACTTAGGATGACTGTTAGGACAACTTATACATTGCAAGTCTGCAGTATTAAGAATAACTTGATATTTCTGACTTTCTGACAATACTAATTGTTTACCTACTGACAAACATTTCAAGTTCAACTAAATGAAAAAACAATTTGTGGTACCATGAATATGATTAAAAATAATTAACAACAATTTTTGTAATGATGTTAAAATGAGCACAACTTTTATTTTCAAACACAACAAAGTACAACAGCCAACATACTGGACACTGTTCTGCTGAATAAAAATTATATTGCCATCACTGTTACAACGAAACAAAGTCTCAGATGTAATTATTCTGAAAATAAGTTTAGGCCTACCACAAGTTTGTTTTGTACTTACATTATTTATATAATCAACATAAAATATTTATTGTTCTGTCACAAGTGCAGTCTCTAATTTAAACAACACATTCGTTTTTCATTCCAACACATGAGCTGGAATGTTGTAATATTTTAAGGATGGCTTGTTTCCAGTCCAGGCATTACTGCCTGAATGACTGTCATGGATCGAGGTGATTCAAATGTAGGTGCAGAAGAAAGTCTTTAACTTCCCTTAAGTACAGTGGCAGTGGATGTGGGTTGGAGATGCAATGAGCTTGATCCTGCAGGTGACCACCTTCACTGACCACACCATCTGTGACGGAGGACTCATCTCTCCTGGTGTCCTGCAAGCAAACAATCATATTTTTGGAACATGAACTTAATTGCTTTCTTAAACATTTTTTCCTGCATTTGGTATAAAACAGACTCCAATTTAGACAATCTCAGGCTCCCTCCCCGCCGGAGAGGTGACATTCAATGTCCCAAATTGTCAGTCTGGATAGCCGTGACCCCCACACAACACACAATATTGTCATGAAAGCATCATTTTAAAAAGGTCTATGCAAACATGGGCAATAACTTTCATTCTAATGATGTGCAAAATGATTTGGGCACAAAACAAATTTTGCTGTTAGAAAACTTGCAGACTTCACTATATACAGTGTAGACCCTCTAAACTAAGTTTGGGGGATGTGATCTTTCAAGAAATGCAGACCAAACTGTTGTTGTTTGTTTACTTACACAGCATGTCTTGTAGAATTAACTGGAGTCACAGCAACAGCATAGTGCGGTCATATCTCAAGTCTAATAACAGAAGACAGGAAAAGATCAGTAAAGAAACAACTTCCCCAAACCAAAGCACAAACAAAACAATAAGTAAAACAGGCTGATCTAAAGTATGATTAAAGTTCAGCCTGATTAATATAAATGTCACTGACAGTTGCTAATAAATTGGAAAAACAAAACACTTACCACTGAGTTGATGTCTTCCTGTCCAACAACAGGAGTGCTGGTCCCGATGGGCCTCAAAGACAGTAAGAAGCAAGCAGAGGGAGAAAAAACAGAACATATTTCAGAAACTGATTTGATCCTTAATGGCTGTGCAATCATTGTAACATAGAGTTTGCTTATGTTGTTAAATAAAGGCTAGATTTGACATTAATAGATGCCACAGATGTTCTAAAGCTGCCACAAAGCATGAAAACGTCGGAGCATTTTTGCAAATATGTGATGTCTTGATAAATCGAGCAGATATTTGAAATTCACACAGCTACATTCTCGCCTGAAAATATCTTAAAAGTTTATTTTGTGACCCAGAAAAAGTAATACGTTTTTCAGCAGTGCTCCTCCGCCATTGCCGCGCTTACAAGTACGCACAGGCTCCGACAACCGCAGCCGACAAATGCGATCCTCTTTTTCACCAGACTACCCTTTCTGGGTCACAAAATAACCTTTTAAGATATTTTCAGGCGAGAATGTAGCTGAGTAATGCTCAAATATCTACTTAATTTATCAAAATATCACATATTTGCAAAAGTGCTTCCACGTTTTCGGAGAGCTCCGTTATCCACCCCCCACACCCCACCCTACCCCTAACGGCTGCACCTCCCAAAGAATTTTGTCTGGGCTCTTATCTCACTTATTTATTTCAAACAATCAACAAAAAAAATCACCGACATAGTTTTATGTAAGGTTTTTAAGAATGTGGTGTTAATTTTTAAGTAACATGAGCACAGCGGCAGCAGCAACGCTAGGCTAACACTAACTAGCTAGCAAGATTATAAACCTGGTGCTAAACTAAGAGAAGCCACAAAATCAGTTTGAATAAGAGTAAACATTTACTCACCAAGTCAGTAAAGATCCACAGCAATGACAACAATAATATCTCCAGGTTTGCTCAATATATTCCATAACAAATGCTGGCGCCATGAACATGCGGACTGATCCGGGAGGGAGGGGGACGGTAGTCACGTGGCATTTTCAAAACACATCTTTCATCCTTCCGCCCTGAGAAGCAAAACTTCCAGCTTACTTATTTTTTCTAAGTTAGGACAACTCAAATTAATCGAGTTTATCAGCATTTTTGCATAAAAAGTACTGGTAACTTATTTAAATTGAGTTCTAATAACAAATTGATAAAAATTGAGTTCAGCCTATTTAATAGTTTTAATTAAACACAATATTACATTTTACAGTGTATAGACACTCATTTTTCTACCTTTCTCCTGACCTCTTCCACACATACTGATGATAACACTAATGATTAGGGTGACTGATGATTAGTATAACTCCATAAGTGTTAACTGTTGATTTTCAGTCCAGTTCTTCTTTAATTTGACAAACCCAGCTTTGGGTGTAATGCCTTCTAAAGTGACTCGTTACTATGCTAAATTCAGTAATTGCATTGCAGTTCATGTTGTTACTTGCACTACAAAGTCTCTTCAGTCATCGACACACTGCAAATAGAAAGAAAAAAAAATCAAGCACATTTTTCATCCTGTGGGTTTGTTACAATCAGTTTGTGTGCTGGGTGGAGGAAAGTGGTGGAGTGATCTACAGCTTTTAAGAAGTGGCAATATGGACAGTACTTTTATTTTGATTGCATGAAAGGTCAAGAATTTGATGGTGAAATTCAGACTGCATCCAGGACAGAAACAACTGCACTGTTCTGCTAACAAAACATCCCTCTTGGCAAGCGAAGACAGCGTGCCAAAACAAAGTCAGCCAAGAACCCAGAATTACATTAAACTTGAGTGATGCCTACCCCAGTGCAGCAGCCAGAACCTGAACTACAACAGATAACAAAGACTGTGATGAGTGATCACCTGTAGCCGCAGGTTTATAATGTTAACTGGTTACGATATAATCTATCAGGTCAATTTCTGCAGTAACGTATAACAAATATAGCAAGTAGTGTAACAGATTACTTTCCCCGGTGTGTTATGAGTTAATGTACTGTTTTACATTAATGAAAAGCAACAGCAGCTTTTTCTCCCTGTGTCCCTTCCTTAAGAATGGCTTCTTGAAAGCCATGCTTCAACTGAGACCATTTCCGATGAGGCTTCAGTGAACAGTACATGCTGGATTTTTTCCCCCCTATTTCTTATGGACATGACTTTCAGACACTGTTTATTTGCTGTGGATAGTTGTTTGACCTGACAATTCTTCTTTTGTCAGTTCAAGTAAATTCAATTCAATTTTTTTTATATAGTGCCAAATCACAACAATAGTCACCCCAGGGTGCTTAATGTTGTAAGATAAAGATCCTACAATAATAGAGAGAAACCCCAACAATCAGACAACCCCCTATAAGCAAGCAATTTGGTGACAGTGGGAAGGAAAAACTCCCTTTTAATACAAAGAAATCTCCAGCAGAACCAGGCTCAAGGAGGGGCAGTTATCTGCTGTGACTGTTCGAGGGTGATGGGAATGAGATAAGATAAAAGACATGCTCTACTTGTCAACTTTCCTCAAATTTATTAACGACAAACTGCACACCATGCTGTGATATGCCCAGTTTTTGGCTAATAGCTCTTTGGGAATCACTTTGTTGAAGCAGAAGTACAGTTTTATGCCTGTCAAACTGTGGTGTCCTTGGTATTTATTTTTTATTTTTTTGTAGATTAAGCTAACAAAATGGGAACAAATGATGTGTTTGTGAAAGGCTGCTAGCGTCAAAGTGACTAATGATACAATTTAAAATTGGTTCTTTGCCAAGTTGCTTATTATCTGTTGATACAACACTGGTCCACCCCTTGAGTTAGGTGCCTTTTTTATGTTTGAATGATTCATAGGTCTGTACTAAGCAACAGACAAAGAAAAATATCAGTCTGAAAGTGAGTCAGCTATAAGAAAATGAAAATGAGTGAAAAAGCAACCGATGTCCAAAGTAAAACAAAGATCAAGACTTTTGTGTAGTACTCTAGGTCACTTACAAAACTTCTTATGTTAACTTATAAATATCATGTGTCAGCACTTCAATAGAAAACGTCATCAGTAATGTTTGCCATAGTGCCAAGCCAATGTTATAAATAACTGAATCCTTTATAACTGCAGGCTGTATGGTTTTCACTTTGAAATCTAGTATTTCTTTAAATATAAAGTATTATAGCTGAACTGTCTCATTTTGCATATCACCATGCATTGAGGAGTATAGATAACACTGAGTTGTGCTACAGTCAGAATATAATCCAACCTTAGCTAAGTTCTTGCAGAGATGAATGCTTCGTCAGAGTGTTAAAGCTGAATGGAGAGTTCGACAGAAAGGGACTGAGGATATCCAGCACCATGTTATAATCTTCTAAAGCCTTCATTACACTCAGGGCTTCCTTTCATAGTGAGTGAATAACATACACCTCCCTCTCATGTAATGTTGATGATGCCTTGACAAAAGAACAGCTTGTTTTTTGTCTATTTCCTTGTGAATGAATCTTCAGCAGCCACACAGTCACAAAAGCTAAAAAAGAAACTCTGCTTTTGAGTGTTTTTGTATAAATTTGAATACATACCTCTACTGTCACGATGCTCAACAGTCTCTTTGTGAGTGCCTTCACTTCCTGGGCATGTTAATGAATCGAGCCGTGAGAGTGTCTTGAAGCCCATGGTGGGATTTTTTTGAGAGGTCACTGTCTTACACAGTCCCCATTTATCCCAGAGAAGCACTTTGAGGAGATGAAGGGCATTATAAAACAGAGGAGGATGAGTGCCAGAGACCATCCTGCGGAACTTTGAGAGAAGCTGCTTTTCCCATCTGTGGGATATGTCTCCATTGGCTGGCAGGGATGTGCCCACCTGCGTGTGGAAAAGGCTGATGCTGCCTGTGATAGGGCCAAGGACAAGAGGTGGTAACGATGGTGGGAGATGAGCCAGTTTCTCTTTAGTCTCAAAGGATTTGTTCATAATTAGCCCAGCAACATTTAGAAGGCTTGCATCGTTGCCTTGCTCATCCCAGTGTATTTTGTTGTCTTTGTTATGTCTTCTCACAGTTGAAGTTTTTGAAAATAGTTTGCCGTGCCAAACAGGATGTTAGCCATATAGAAGCATCTATGATTCATAACCAACAGCCCACACATTTTACACCTATGGATTTAGCTTAGCATCACAGAGAAATCATTTAAGAAAGACAATTAAATAATTTTAATGTGTTCCCACAATGTCTTATGCTTGGGTAGCTGAACAATTTAAAAAATGACATTTTCTTAGAGGCATAGCCACAAGTTTATCTTCAACATTAACTTCATGATGATTAAAAAATGCAACACGCAGAGCTCTGAAGCAGATTCATCCACTGCACAGACTATATGCACAGCCCAGCTGCTTGTGTCTAATCTGTACCTACATTAACTCATGTATGGATTGGGAAAAAAGTGTTGTAAATCTTGGGTTACTTTTTTGACATTTAAATTTTTTTTTAAATCAGAATTTATGGACAAGATGAACCATCCCTGCCATGTAATATGACAATATCAACTTATCTCCCTTCAGTCTCCAGACATCAAGACTGCAGACATCTAAAGGTGTAATATTTTGAAATTATACTCAAAAAACACCAACTAAATCCTTCAAGACCAGTAGACAAACTCTATTTTATCATTGCTGAAGCATCTGGGAAGGTCCTCAATAATTTCAGGTTATAACATCTGTCCCGCCACATATCGATGTTTAATGCGTTTGGTGTGCAGTGTTTTATTAACTGTCTTTATTCTGTTTTCCCCCGCTCACAGAGCAAGTCGGGTAAAACAAAAAACAAAAACCAACCTTGCTTTGGTGTTAACTTCAAAAGACTCTTGTTTATCATGTGATATTATAGCTGAATATAATATCGGTTATTTTAGAAGTGAAAATTTTAGCACATTCAGAGAACACATTGCAGCTCTCTAATTAGCACATCAGTATGTCATTCAAAGTGAAGGAAAACATTGTAATGACTGGAAAGCTGGTTCGAGTCAAGACCCACACAGTCAATAATAGTGCTAGCCTATTTGTGCCTCGATGCACTTCCCTTCATCTCGCCTGTCTTAGAGCTGTTGTTTTTTTTCCTACGTAGTATCACATAAATAAAAAATGAGTCTTTACGCAGAACCCGTGGCTGTTATTTAAAATTTAGCGCTGAAGATTGTGTGACAGGAGCACTGCACTTCAGTCTTAATAACAGTAAAAATTGCCAAATCTATCAAGCTGGTTCAGAAGTGCTAGAAGCTAGAAGTGATATATCAAAGCATTTTTTTTCTAAGAAGGCAATAAAGAGCAGATGTATTCCTGTTCTCAAGTGTGGCTCAAAAGGTTGCTCGTGTGGTGAGCATTGTTTTGCTGGTGGGAGGAAATAATAGGTGTATGTTTAATATGAAGATTTGCCTGTTCCTGAAATAGCTCATGCAAGCAATTCAACAAACAATCCTCTCTGCCTTTGCATTCCCAGCTATATGAGCTGTGATATCAGATTTTGATTACAGCCGGCTGGGATCCACAGATGTAAATGCACGCACTACATGGTCTTATATAAAATAAATGTGCATAGGTCTAGCCCTTTGTTTTTGTGGGTTTGTGTGTTTGTATCTGTGGCTTAGTTCAGTTGTTTAAATATGGGTCTGTTTGTGGCCATATATACTTACATTTAGAATCTGAGGTGATAGTGACTTCCTGGAGTGTATTGCCAAATTCAAATCACTTTACCATAAATAAATAGAACATTATTTGAGGTTCTTGTGCAGTGCCCTGTGCCCTTGTTCAGATGAGCTGTTTGATGAAATGTGGCACTGCATAAGCGTCTGAAAATTAGTTTTTTACTTTTTGATAGTCCCTTTGGATCCTTTACACGCAAGTAAAATTACCAATAATTATACAACTAAAGTCAACTAAAGTAAAATGAAAGAACTCAGTATGCTGAATGTCGCATTTTATAATCATTTTGTGCATCATAATAATAGATCCATTTATGTTTAAATCACTTATATATATATATATATGTATGTGTATATATATATATATATATATATATATATATATATATATATATGTATATATATATATGTATATATATGTATATATATATATACATATATATATATATATGTACATATATATATATATATATATATATATATATATATATATATATATATATACATACATATATATATATATATAAGTGATTTAAACATAAATGGATCTATTATTATGATGCACAAAATGATTATAAAATGCGACATTCAGCATACTGAGTTCTTTCATTTTACTTTAGTTGACTTTAGTTGTACATATATATATATATATGTACATATATATATATATATATATATATATACATATATGTATAAAACACACCCAGCTCACCCCTGCGGGCTGTTTATCCTTCAAGCTCGGGTCCTCTACCAGAGGCCTGGGAGCTTGAGGGTCCTGCACAGTATCTTAGCTGTTCCCAGGACTGCGCTCTTCTGGACAGAGATCTCCGATGTTGTTCCTGGGATCTGCTAGAGCCACTTGCCTAGCTTGGGAGTCACCGCACCTAGTGCTCCGATTACCACTGGAACCACCGTTACCTTCACCCTCCACATCCTCTCGAGCTCTTCTCTGAGCCCTTGGTATTTCTCCAGCTTCTCGTGTTCCTTCTTCCTGATGTTGCTGTCATTCGGAACTGCTACATCGATCACTACAGCCGTCTTCTTCTGTTTGTCTACCACCACTATGTCAGGTTGGTTAGCCACCACCATTTTGTCCGTCTGTATCTGGAAGTCCCACAGGATCTTAGCTCGGTCATTCTCCATCACCCTTGAAGGCATCTCCCATTTTGACCTCGGAACTTCCAGGCCATACTCGGCAGAGATGTTTCTGTATACTATGCCGGCCACTTGGTTATGGCGTTCCATGTATGCCCTGCCTGCTAGCATCTTGCACCCTGCTGTTATGTGCTGGATTGTCTCAGGGGCATCTTTACACAGCCTGCACCTGGGGTCTTGCCTGGTGTGATAGACCCCAGCCTCTATGGATCTTGTACTCAGAGCTTGTTCTTGTGCTGCCATGATTAGTGCCTCTGTGCTGTCTTTCAGTCCAGCTTTGTCCAGCCACTGGTAGGATTTCTGGATATCAGCCACCTCCTCTATCTGCCGGTGGTACATACCGTGCAGGGGCCTGTCCTTCCATGATGGTTCCTCGTCTCCCTCCCCTTTCTTGGGTTTCTGCTGCCTGAGGTATTCACTGAGCACTCGGTCAGTTGGGGCCATCTTCCCAATGTATTCGTGGATGTTCGTTGTCTCATCCTGGACTGTGGTGCTGACACTCACCAGTTCCCGGCCTCCTTCCTTCCGCTTAGCGTACAGCCTCAGGGTGCTGGACTTGGGGTGAAACCCTCCATGCATGGTAAGGAGCTTTCTTGTCTTTATGTCAGTGGCTTCTATCTCCTCCTTTGGCCAACTTATTATACCAGCTGGGTACCTGATCACGGGCAGGGTGTAGGTGTTGATAGCCCGGATCTTGTTCTTACCGTTCAGCTGACTCCTGAGGACTTGCCTGACCCTCTGCAGGTTCTTGGTGGTTGCAGCTTTCCTAGCAGTCTCTTCATGGCTCCCATTCGCCTGCGGGATCCCCAGGCACTTGTAACTGTCCTCTATGTCTGCAATGTTGCCTTCTGGTAGTTCGATCCCCTCAGTTCTGACTACCTTCCCTCTCTTTGTTATCATCCGACTACACTTCTCCAGTCCGAATGACATTCCAGTGTCATTGCTGTATATCCTGGTAGTGTGGATCAGTGAATCGATGTCTCGTTCACTCTTGGCATACAGCTTGATGTCATCCATATATATATATATATGTGTATATATAGCTCCAAGTGGAAAGAATAGCAAGCAGAAGGATGTTGATTCATCTGAATTGGAGTTTTCAGTTTTGAAGAAGGTTTGGAGAACTGCAGAGAGACTCTGCAGCTGAACACGTGGTTCACACTTGGTGTTGGGTTTGCCATAAGAGAAAAACAAACTAGACCGAAGTGAACGAGCATTTTTAGTGTAAACTATGTGTCTGTTTGATGTTGCACAGTCAATTAAGTCACCACCGGTGTTCTGCTGTTTCAGCTGTCTCTTCACAGTAGAGCAGAACAACTTAGCCTTGGTGCTGCTCCCTCTCAGGGAGTGTTTTGATCAAAGTTTAAACTGCTGCATACATTAAAATGATGCTAAGCTGTTATTTTCATTAACAACCATTTTCTTATATCTTTCAGTGCACCGAGAAATTATCATATTCAAATGATAGATTGAACATTCAAAGAGCTCCATACAAAAAGCTTTCCGATTCATTTACAGTTATATCAATTTTAGGTTTATTTTTCTTTTACCTTTGATGTGTTTTTGATAGCGTACAAAAAACATAAGGACTTAGTGGAGCTCAGACTTAGTACATTTATTGTTATTGTTGTTCTTTTTGTTTTTTAAAATGACATGTATTATTAATGTAGCAATGAAGCAATTCTTAGTTTGCCCAAGAATTTAATTACCGTGTACTTTTTTAGCAGCTTGATTAAAAATATCAGTAATTAACATGTTTAATGATTTACACTGCATATTTACTTTTGCACTCAACCCTTTCCTATCAATTTCAGTAATTGAATTTAACTAATACAATTCAAATGCATTGTACTTAATTCAGCAGCAAAACCATATATGCGCAAATTTAACCTGTGTCATCTGCTGTATCTACTACAGGACTCAGTTTGATGTTAGGAGCTTTCCATCCTGAAACATATTATAAGACATATTAGAAAGTCTCTGCCCATGTTCCAGCTGTTTCATTTTTTTAATGCTTCCTCCAAATGTGGTCTAAACTACATGATGTATATTACTGACTGAACCAATATTGACATAGATATTCGGCATTTTGGCCATTGTCTAACTATATTCTTAGATTCCTTTACTTCCTTTACCTTTACTTTCTTCTTGAAATAGAAACACTTTTTTACAGTTCTCTCCCCCCCCCCCCCCCCCCCCCCCTTTTTTTTTTTTTACACACAACGTTACTCAGAACATGTGGTCATGGTTTATTTTTCATGCAATATATTTGATGGAAACTGCTCAGGGAGGGGGCTGTGGTAGACATAAAAATTTGCGGAATTAAATGTTTTTTTTTTTTTAAATTAACTATGAAAAGCAGTTATTCTGTTATATTTTTTACATTGTAAACTTATGGTGCTCTTTTGGACGTTAATGTTTGAAATATAAGTTACATGACCAACTGGGATAGATACAATACAAATAACTGATACATTGTAACTATTCAGTGGACTTCCACTTCAAATATCTATGTAACTGAATTGCTAGGCCAAAAGAACATAAATAATAACCCTAAAAAAATCTTATACAATCACAAGTCAACAATTTTTTGTATGATAATTTTTCTTCATTATGTACAAATTTAAAAATCAGAGAAAGGAAGACTTAATTTGAAACATTAGCCCTGCATTAGAAATTGTAGCAGGATTGTTTTTCTACATCACACAGTTCAGAAGAAAACTGCACCCAGTTTTAGAGCTCATCTTTCAAGGCCAGATCAAAACGTGGAATGGGATGATGTGACATGAAGAAACATCAGTTTCTCCAGTACACAATTTCAGAACATTATGATATGTAGATATGTTAGTTTTATCATTCAGCCAAATGTTGGCCTTTGGATGTCTCCACAATCAGATTTTTTCAAATTTTTAACAATGTAGCGCACCAGTAGAGAAAAGGTTTATATCTGTTTAACTGGTGCAACTTCTATTACTCACAGTACTTTCAATATCCTATTCTGAAAGAAAATGAAAATATTACTTGGGGGCTTTTTTTTTTGTGTGTGTTTATTGAAATAGTACAATGAAGAGATGTCAGGCAAGCCAAAAGAGAGAGAGAGCAGGGAATATACATAGTAAAAGGCTTCAGGGAGGATTCAAACTCAGGCTCTGCAATAGCCTTATGGTATATGCTTTACCTGATCAATGCAGCAAGCGATAACAGCAGCTCACTTGTGGGATGTATGTCTATATGTGTATTTGTAACTTTACCTTTAAGCATTATTAGGTTTCCTACTACTTTGAAGGACAATTTCAAGGTCAGATATAATAAAAGAATTAATATTTGACAATTGCATTTCACACTTGATAAAGCTCCAGTTCATTTGAGCATAATTTCATCAAAACTGGACGAAAAGTTTAATAATAATAATAATCATCTGAAAAGGAGCACATATCCCCATTTGGGCCATGTTTGCCAAAATTTAAAGGTGGAAATGTATTTCAGTCATTTCAAGTTGCAATTAACCAAATATAATTACCAAAACTTACCAAATATATCATGATAACTGAATACAACCAACAATTTTAAGCATCATTTTCACCTTCAGTGACCCAAAAGTTGTAAAGTTTTACAACATTTAAATAATAATTCAAGGTAATGACGTCAGTCAACATAAACATGCCAATGAAATAAATGTTGATTACCAAACAGCTTTCTCTTGACATATAAAGACCTACAGCCTTTTAATAAAAATATTAGTTTATGTATAAATTGGTAGTTATGAAAGCACTTCCTGTGCAGTGTAATAGAGCGTTTTCTCTGTTTTTTCCTGTTACAGAGATTCTGGCTGGACTAATGAGCCTCCTTAACAACAGAACCAAAACAACCCTTAACTATTTAATGTACTTCCATAATAACTATGATATATTAAAAATAACCTGTAATTCTAATGAGGTCTGTAAACTAATTATGCAAATAATATTGCAGTTATGTAATAATAAACCCGTCCTCAAAAAATAAATGGGCACAGCTCATGTTACTTCTACATCTGGAAAGAGTTTCAATTTAAAGATCGCTCATGATTGGTAGAAAATACCCACCCCTCCCCCAGTTGTAGTTGTGACTGCTGTGTAAATATGCTTTGTGAATGTACAATTTTAATTCTGATCAGAACTATGTGTAATTTTGGGAATATTTTTGGGCATTTCCTCCCCTTTTTTTCTGCAGTTGATCCAAACAACCTATATTAGTTTGGTTCATCACTAGAGATCTGATTATGGTTGCTTCATATATGATAATATTTCACCTTTCTTCATTATGCACAAGCTTAAAAATAAAAAAAAGTTATATATAGAGAAGACTTAATACGAGTTTGACTGAAGTTTAAAGCCTGAGTTATAAGTTTGTAAAATAAGGAACCAGGTCTTAACTAAATAAAATAAATGAGTGTCAGTGAAAGTGTACAGTCCTCCAAAGCTATGTGACTTAATCACAAAATAAAATACAAGTCTAGAGTTTTTGGAGTCTGTTCCCCTGAGCCGGTGCCATGGGTGTTTCTATCCGACTGAGAGAACAAGAGGGAAATACCACATGAGGATGAACAGACGGTTACTGTCACACACTCCAGTGCCGTCCTGAAAGGTGCGCTGTCAAGCTTCTCCAAGAATCTATTGATGAAGGCCAACTGCCTGTCTAAAAAAGCCCTGCAAGAGGAAACTACCTTATTATCATGCAAGTGTGACTGACTGGCTCATTGTGATTGCTGACATGTTAGCTTGCATAAATGGTGTATATATCCCAGGCAGCATAACCTTAATCAGTGGATTTAATCAGGCTTACCTATGTCTCAACAACAGACATATCTCAGTGTAAATAACTGGATGAGACCACACTAGATCACTGGAAAGAATACTACTGGGTACAGCTTCTATGCCAAAATACATCATATTTACTCCATTTCTCCCCTCAGGAGGTTGTGGTGTATTTTCTGCTGCTTCTTAGCTTTTGGGTGTTTTAGCTTAAAAAGTTTAAGCAGATGGCAACTTGCAGATAGGGATTAATGTGATTTTTCTTAGGCTTAACAGCCTACTGTGGATTGCATTCACAATACCAAGTAGTCTCACGTCTGTGTTTTGACCTGATATATACAATCATGAGGCACTTTGTTAGTTACACCATGCTAGCACCATATCGATCCCCTTTAGCCAAAAAAACTGTTTTAATTCTTTGTGACATACAGTTACCAAGGTGCTGGAAATGTTACTCAGACACTTTGGTCCATATTTTCATGATAACATTACACAGTTACTGCAGATTTGTTGGCTGCACATCCATGATGTGAATCTTGAGTTCCACCATTTCCCCAAGCTGCTCTATTGGACTGAGATCTGGTGACTGTGGAGGCCGTGTGAGTACAGTGAATTCATTGCCATGTTTATGAAACTAGTTTGATTTGAACTTTGTTGGAAGGCATGTTTCCTGCTAGGAGCAGCCATCAGAAGATGGGAACACTGTTGTCATAAAGTGGTTGTTATTGGTCATCAACAATACTACTGCTAAAGTATGCTCCACACCATAATACCATCACCACAATGGAGAATCCATACTTTAATGTTGTTTATATCAACTTCGTGCTTCTGACTTGATTTTTTTCTGGCTCTTGGTTTAAATTTAGGTTGTCTTTAACACGCCTAAATGCAATGAATTGCTACCATGTGATTAGCTGATTTGATATGTGCACTATCGAGCAGACAAAGAGGTGTACCTAATAAAAAAGCTGGTAAATTAAATTAATGATGGTTAGCACTGTTGCCTCACAGCAAGAAGGTCCTGAGTTCTATTCCACCATCAGGCCAGGGTCTTTCTGTGTGGAGTTTGCATGTTTTCCCCGTGTTTGCATAGGTTCTCTCTGGGTTCTCCGGCTTCCTCCCACAATCCAAAGACATGCCGTCAATGGGGTTAGGTTAATTGGAAACACTAAATTGTCCATATGTGGGAATAAATGCGAGTGCGAATGGTTGTCTCTGTCTATGTTAGCCCTGCGACAGACTGGCGACCTGTCCAGGGTGTACCCTGCCTCTCGTTCTAAGACAGCTGGGATAAGACAGCTTTTCCTGAAAAGGATAAGCGGATTGATGGATGGATGTTTTTATATATAGCACCAAACAATAATAACTTACAAATAATAACTTACATCTCAACGTTAACAAAATATTACTGAATACCGTGATCTGGGAACATGCTACATGCAGAAAACTGTGTACTTGGTGTGTATGCAGGATAATACATATGATTTATATCATCACAGAAAGGACTAATAGCTCTGTTTAGGTTTTTGTGAGCTGGAATGAGAGAGCTGGGAGACAAAATGGTACTTTAATTGGGGCTTGGAGTTAGTGTAGTAGGTTCCAATTACATACACGGGGATGCCATTGTTTGGAAAGCCTCCAGGCAAACAGTGGTGCTTGAGGGAGGAGGCGGTCACATTGAAGCCCATGGGTATTCACTAATCACCACTGTGTCTCATAGGGGATTCCTGGAAAATGACAAGTTTTTACTGCCTTGCTGCCATAGCACTGTAATACTGTGTGGGAAAATAATTGCCATGAGTTTATGGTATGACTACGACACAGTCGTTTTCTGCAGGCTTGTGTTCAACAAGGATGCCACGCTGAGTTGTCAGTCAAAGATTATCATCTAGCCCTGGTGAACTCAGCAGCACCAGCAATCAGCTCCAGGAGGAAATTAATGTATTATCTGGGTTACATAGGTATCATAAGTCCCAGCAAAATTTTCCCCCAATAACTTGACAGAATGGCTCAAGTGGAGAAAACAGAAAAATCCCACTGATAAAACTCATATCTGTCTGCCATTGTTGCTGTTGTTATCTGGCACTATTGTTGAATCGATTTGTGGCACTGGCTGCTGGTGATGTGGATCTCTGACACAATAAGCAGTCTGAGATAGAGAAACACTGAATTGTTGCTGTTTCCACAGCCAGTCTCCACCGCCGAGCTGAATCAGACTATCAGACAGATAGCAGATCTGCGCTTAATGGCTCCACTTAAACTACAAACAGAATATACAAGTCAAAAAGTAGAATAGCTTAAAAATATATAAATAAATGAATAAATACTTAATGCAGGACTTATAAGTAAATTAATTAATTTCTACACTTTATTATACATTTTACAGCAAAACAATGACCACTCTGCACTCTTCATTATTAATTATTTTGGAACCCATATTTTTGTAATTAAGAATTGATAAAACATCTACGTGTAATGCAAGACAGGTTAAAAAGTACAATTAAAGGAATAGGTATACTTAATAAATTTAAACAAATATGACTGTATGTTTAAAAAATCTTGTTCAACTTTGTAGTGTTGGGAGCACATCAGTGTACAGCTCAAGCCTTTTTCTGAAATTCCAGCAAATAATCACTTGGCTTGTCTGACATACAAAATACAGTGGAGGCACTGTCATGGTTAGGGTCTGCAGTGTCGCTAGTGGTGTTGGGGATCTTGTCAAAATTGATGGACATGAACACAGCAAAGTACCATCAGATTTTGATCCATCATGCAATGTGTCTTTGTGGTAGCATCTTCATTTTCAGCATGAAAATGATCCCAAACACTCTGCCAATGAATTCAATTAAATTCAATTTTATTTATACAGCGCCAAATCACAACAACAGTCGCCTCAACGTGCTTTATATTTTAAGGTAGACCCTACAATAATACATACAGAGAAAACCCCAACAATCAAATGACCCCCTATGAGCAAGCACTTTGGCGACAGTGGGAAGGAAAAACTCCCTTTTAACAGGAAGAAACCTCCGGCAGAACCAGGCTCAGGGAGGGGCGGCTGTCTGCTGCGACCGGTTGGGGTCAATGCAGTAAAACCATACCTGGCTAAGCACAGAATGCAGCACTATCAGTCATGGATTGGCCTCCCCAGAGCCTGGACCTCAACATTACTGAAGCAGTGTGAGATCATCACAACAGAGAACAAAACAAAAGGCAGCCAACATCCAAAGAAGTGCTTTGAATGTCCTCCAAGAAGCCTGGAGAACTATTCCTGTAGACTCATCAAAGATTAGAAAAGAAAGCCTGCCTAAGAGAGCTCAGGCTGTGTTGAAGAATAAAGATGCTCATACCAAATATTGACTTTCAAGCTTTTAGAATTGTACAAACTATTTTTCCCCTTATTTGTATGTTTATTACGTTTAAATATATTTCAATATATCACTGCACCTATTTCCTTTTTTCCCAGCAGTTCCTGTGTATGTATAATATATATACATGAGAGGATGTGATGAGGCTGTTTTGATAGCATTTTCATTTCTTTGCTTTCCTCAGGTGGCTAACCTCCTGCGACTGTTCCAGATCCCTCAGATCAGCTATGCCTCTACTAGTGCAAAGCTCAGTGATAAAACCCGCTATGACTACTTCGCCCGTACCGTGCCCCCTGACTTCTACCAAGCTAAAGCAATGGCTGAGATTCTGCGTTACTTTAACTGGACATACGTGTCAACAGTAGCATCAGAGGGTGACTATGGTGAAACAGGCATTGACGCCTTCCAGCAGGAGGCCCGCTCTCGCCAAATCTGCATTGCCACTTCAGCCAAAGTGAGTCGTTCCATGAACCGCCAGGGCTATGAGAATGTGATCCGCTCCTTGCAACAAAAGTCTAACGCAAAGGTTGTCATCCTGTTCACGCGCAGTGAGGACGCTCGCGAGCTCCTTGTGGCTGCTGCCAGAATGAATGTCACTTTCACTTGGGTGGCCAGTGATGGGTGGGGAGCACAGGAGGGTGTGGTGAGGGGCAGTGAGACTGCAGCAGATGGAGCTTTCACCATTGAACTAGCCTCCTATCCTGTCAGAGAGTTTGAAGACTACTTTACCAAACTGAACCCATCGACCAATATGAGGAACCCGTGGTTCAGGGAGTTCTGGGAGCACCGGTTTGACTGCAGCCTACAGGAGCCTGGCTGTGCTGACTACAGCTTACGAGATGGAACTTTCGAACAGGAATCCAAAATCATGTTTGTGGTGAACGCAGTCTATGCGATGGCCTATGCCCTGCACAACATGAGGCAAGCAGTGTGCTCCAACACATCTAAGGTCTGCGATGCTATGAAACCAGGTAATGGCAAAAGGTTCTACAAGGAGTTCATCTTGAAGACCAAATTTGAAGGTATGCACAACATAAGTAAACAACAAACATGAAAAAAAAGAATTTACCATGTTTTTTAAATGGTTGGAAGTGGTATATATTTCACCATGGATGCAAAGGAAATAAGGGTTGCAAAGAGCCATGACACAGGATTAAGCAAACAACTTCTGCTGAGCAGAGAAAGGCTTTGTAATTATTCAATTAGCAAAAAATAATCCATGAATTGGCACTGAAGAAACAGCGGGCATGGAACATATCTAGAATATACTATTCTGAAAATAGTACTGACAGGACGAATGAATGAACACATTCAGAGAACAGCTGTGGCTCAGGAGGTTGAATAGGTGTTGAATAGGTGCATTAATCCTAAGGTCAGTGGTTTGGATCCTTGGATCCTCTAATTTGCTGTCAAAGTGCCATTGCCCTCCTGAACTCTAACAACATATGCGTGAAACTGTCTTATGTTAAAAATGTGACTTGTAGTATAAAGGGCTTAGAGGGGTTGATAGGAAAAGCTGTATATAATGCAGTGCATTTACATTTCCTGTTACATGAAATAGCAGAAAAAAACTGTATTTTTATGAAGTAATTTAAATTATACAAAAACATAGCACTGTTCTTCAGTCCATGAATTGAACTTTGACTCTCTTTTTCTTTTTTTGCCTTTTATGTTATTCTTATACTATTATTCTTATATTCCTGGCTTTGAATTTTTAGTCTTCATTGCTGTATTTTATGCTCCCCACCAGCACCATTCAAACCTGCAGACACAGAGAACATGGTGCGCTTTGATTCAGTTGGTGATGGCATAAGCCGCTACAACATCTTTCATTACCACAAAGAAGAGGGGAAGTTCGTCTACAAGAAAGTTGGTTACTGGGACCAGAACCTGACCTTGAATACCACCATGGTGCCCTGGCGTGGTGATGTGCCACCAACCTCCCAATGTAGTGACCCTTGCAGGAAGAATGAAGTGAAGAGCATGCAGCCTGGTGATGTGTGCTGCTGGATCTGTATTCCCTGTCAGTCCTACCAGTACCTGCAGGATGAGTTCACCTGTGCTGACTGTAGTTTCGGTCAGTGGCCTCTGGCTAACTTGACTGGCTGCTATGATCTGCCTGAAGAATACATCCGGTGGGAGGATGCCTGGGCTATTGGGCCTGTTACCATTTCTTGCCTTGGCATACTGTGTACCCTGTCAGTAGTAGGCGTATTCTTCAAGCACAATGAAACACCGGTGGTTAAAGCAAGTGGACGTGAGCTCTCCTACATCCTGTTGTTGGGAGTGCTGATGTGCTACAGCATGACCTTTATCTACATCACCAAGCCTTCCACAGCTGTTTGCACCCTACGCCGTCTAGGCCTGGGGACCTCCTTCGCAGTATGTTACTCAGCTCTCCTAACCAAGACCAACCGCATCGCTCGCATCTTCAGTGGGGTAAAGGATGGAGCGCAGCGGCCACGTTTCATCAGCCCGGCCTCCCAGGTAGCAATCTGTGGTGCTCTTATCTCCTGCCAGCTTCTAGTGGCTGTTATCTGGCTGCTTGTGGAGGTGCCAGGGGTTCGAAAGGAGGTGAGCCCAGAGAGGAGAAACATTGTTACCCTCAAGTGCAACAGCAGGGACACCAGCATGCTCATCTCTCTCACCTACAATTGCATTCTCATCATCCTCTGCACCGTCTATGCTTTCAAGACAAGAAAGTGCCCCGAAAACTTCAACGAGGCCAAGTTCATTGGGTTTACCATGTACACCACCTGCATCATCTGGCTCGCCTTTCAGCCTATCTTCTACGTCACAGCCAGTGACTACAGGGTAACTATCCATGATTTTTTTTTTGATAAATAGTAAATTGAGTATTTATAATTCATATTTCTATAAACCTCTAAAGCCAACTTATGTGGAGTAGTGCAAACAAAGTCTATAAATGACTGTCCCCTGTGTGTTTACCATCCCTGAAGAAGGTGTCACTTTCACATTCCATTTGATCACCTTCACCTAGACTCATGAAAGCTTTCTTTTCATGTGAGTTGAAGGATCTTTCAAGAAAACAACAAAGACTGGAGACAGATCAGGTCTGAATATACCCATAGAAATAGTTAAAGACAGTCAGATTGATTCATTAAATCGTGGCATTACTAAATGCTCTTTGACCCATTTTTTCAGCTAAGAGATGGATTCTAGAGATTTACAATAGGTTTTGTTTTTAAAAACCTAGGCTAAATCCCAGTGGGAACCCATACAGGGAACACAATAAGCAACATTATGGTCTGTATTAATAATCATTTTGAGTGGCCTACTGTTGCCCATTTTGTGACACTACCTCCCTAATAGGAAATTTGACAAATCTGCTACAGAGTTGTCGCATGGGGATAATGTTTTTGCAGCATTTAGCCTTTAAAAAAATCACTACAGGCTAAATTTAGTCTGTAGTGCATCAAACTACACTGAATAAACATGCTGAATGTGCATTCTGACTTTAGCCATATAGCAAGCCATAAATGAGAATATTTGTCTTATTAATAGCTGCATATATAAATGCATTTATTTATTTGTGCAATGTGACATAGGATAAATAAGACAAAACATTAAGCATAAAACTGACAGACCATGTAAGTTATGAGTACTGATGCCTTAGGCAGTCCCAAGGCTACTGTCACAGCATTTTGGTCGAAGTGTGCAACAAGGCCTTTGTTGTGCAAACAGATAGGGGGGGGAGGTCTAGGGTCACACAAGGTTTGTATCATGAGAAACCTCTGGCTTTTCATGTCTGTTGTAAGCAGCCTTTTGGGTACTCAATCCATGAACCAAAAGCCAACTTTCCTGATCCTTAGTGGCCCTTAAGAGACCAGATACATTTTGTAGAAAATAAGGCTTCGTACTAAAATTGCAACCCAGAGATTAACTGAAGGAATGAGGGGTTTCACACTGCACTGGAGATCTTGATGATTTGGTTCTGTGTGACAACAATAACAATGGCTGTGGGTTCAGCTGCCACATTTCAAATTAGAGTTGGATAACACGGGAATATCGTAATGAGGGTAGCCTAGTGAATCATGATGAGCCCAAGGTTTTACACTTACGTAGACACATTTTCTTTCATGTTCAAAACTTTTAATTTTTTTCCGTCTTCTTTCTACAGTATAGTTTCTGTAGTATGAACTTTACTCACTGGGTAATAAAACATGTATAGTTTGGTTCTTAAACAACCTATAAAGGCTAAGTTAAAGTACATTAAATTGTGCTTCATAAAAGGGAAGGAAATTTAAGAAAGAGTAATAAGCTAAAACGACATTAAATGCAAATGTCTAACAATGAAATACATCATACAAATACAGCTCATGTTGTGCTGTTGCAAACACTGGTGGTTTCTAATTACTTGTGTAATCTGTTTAAAGGGAATAGCTGCTAGAAAGTTATCTTTATGGCTGAAAAAGATTAGGAGCTGCAGAGAGAAGGCAAAGTTATGTTACCAGGAGTCCTGGTGGTGCTTTTCACTACTTATTTTTGAAGTTGAAATGCATGATGACTTCTCATATTTCTGCAGTGCTGTTATTGTGCAGTATGTTTGGGAGAGATTTCACTTCATGCTGTGGTTCTGCAAATAGAAGTTCCTGGACTGCAGGGGTAACCAGTGGGGTGGGAAGAGACGGAGCTCAGGAAGATGACCCCAGCAGTCAGCTCACATTAGCAGCTGAAATATGACTAACAAGGCTCCGACTTTCCAGGATGGCCAGCTGTGCTTATCCCTCTTTCGACTTCTTGCCCTCATGTTCATGCGCATACAAATGGACAATTAGAATTGCTAACAAACACAGCTGAAAACCACACGCTGTTTAAAATGCAAACTATGGCTAATAATGTGAGAATAATAACTATAAGAAACCTGAAAGGGACAAATTTGATTTCTGTTTTTCATTTAGATTCCATCCAGGTAACGTTTTCTTTTGCTTGTTGTTTCTTGAACAAAAAGTTGATTACCAGTTGTTAACCTTCTGTTAAACATCTAATTTATTATATCACTATTTATTAGTAAAGCTTATATCCATGTATAAGTGAATATTTGTTACAGGGTTGTGTTTGGTTTTTGATTGACTTTTAGAAAAGACGGAAATGTAAAGATTGATTAATGGATGTTTGAAAGGAGCCACACATTGGATTAAAGGTTTGTGAATAACCAGAACAGGGAATAAGTGAAAATATGAGTGATTTGATCAAAGGCTGTGTGTGAGAGAAGACCTGGGACCAGGTGGCCTTTGAATGAACGTCATTAGTCTTTTTAAAGACCAAATGAAAAAAAATAATAATCCAAGAGCAGACTGATGTAGCCATCATTACACACATGCTCTCTTTCATCCCAGGTACAGACCACCACCATGTGCATCTCCGTCAGTCTGAGTGGCTCCGTGGTTCTCGGTTGCCTCTTCGCCCCAAAGGTCCACATCATCCTTTTTCAGCCCCAGAAAAATGTGGCCACACTAAGAGTCACAACCAACCGCTTCAGTACCACAGTTTCTACGTCTGCCTCTGCTCCCAGCTCCAGCTTCTCAAAAGGTACAAATGCAGAGTATACAGAATCTGTTTCTTTACTTGTAAAAGAAACTATAAACACAGCATAAAGACAAAGGACAACCAGATGGTCTTTAGCTCAACATGCTAACATACACACTTTATATGTTAAATATGAATATACAGCCAGGAGATTTAACATAACTTATTAGCTAGCATGGCTTTGTCCAATATTAAACAATCAGTCTACGTAAAACTTACTAATGTTTGAGATTATTTAATTTGTAGACGAACACAAATGGGCTGCAAGCTGAAAAACCTGTTGTTTCAGGATTTGCCCATTATTTTAATTGATATTTTATTTTTAATTTTATTTATTTATGATATTTTTTGCATATTTGTCACACTTCACAGGAAATAAAAAGCCCAGTCAAACCAACTTGGCCCTGTGTGAAAGAGTAATGCTTTATCGCATTGTTCTTACTGCCAGGGGTGCCAATACCAGTTATTAGGTTTAGGGAGCAATTACTTTTTCACAGCACTGTAAATGAAATATACAGTAGTGTTTAAATTTGTGAGGTGCGGGCAGGCAAATAAGAGTATGCCTGTCTGTGTTCCTTCTAAGCTAAGATACCCTTTTCCATACCGATAGGGCATCTTACACAATTAAAAAATTAAGTAAGTATTACAAAAAAGTAGGTAATTAAAATGTATAAGAAAATCAAAAGTGCTTCACAATAAAATCAGAAATAAAACTGGGTAACAGTTGACAGTTTCACTGTGAAACTCAGATCAAAATGACAGCATTGCAGTAAAACACTGAAATATCATTTATTTCATTTTTTAAAAAATGTATTATTCTTATTTAGTGGAACATGGGTAAGAGTGAAGAAATTTCTATATAATACTGAAAGGTTTTTCCTGCTTGTTTCTGTAGTTTTGCATCAGCATAGCTCTGCAATTAATAACCAGGCCATTATGTTTTTCTTTTCATGTTGGGTAAGAGAAAGTCTTATCTGAAACCAATTAATAAACTGACTATGTTCACAGACAAAAAACACATTAAATATATATGAGACGTTTACATGGTTCTATAGTGAGCGTGCCATTTACTCTTTTATAGCTGGGAGACCTCACACTGCTTTTAGTCCAAAAGAAAGCTGCGCATTAAAAGGCTTCCGACACTTTATGCTTTATCTCGTCTCTTGGACTAAAGTGATTTCTGTTGTCAGAAAAAAAATGATGCAAGGACTAAAAAGTATTTAATTGCTGCAATTAAAAGTAGGAATTCAACAATGTAAGGATACTGTCTGGAAAATAGCACTGCAAGCTGTGATGGATTTCTGGTTGCAGTATTTCACATTGTTCAAGTATAGCTAGTGATGAAGCAACCAGACAGAAACTGTATTGTTTTGTAACATTTTATGTGCAAGTCTGTATAATCTTGATCAGCCAAATAAACTTCACAATAAAAGTCATGTACAAAAAAGCGACAGGGTGCCTAATGTTTTCGGACCACTTCCATAATGCTCCTCGCAGCTTTTATCTCTGGTTTGCAGGAAACTCTAACATCACTGCTTTTATTCCCTCAGGATCAGCCTCCAACTATGTGCCAGCAGTTTGCAACGGGCGAGAAGTGGTGGACTCCACAACATCCTCTTTGTGAAAAACATTCCTCTCTAAGCAGAACCAACCATCCCGTCATCAATCATCCTTCCATCCAACAGAGCTGTGTATGACAGAGCCCCCATGGCATCTAACATGTTGCAGAGAGATAACTAGACTGACAGTGGCAATGGTAACTCTAACTGTGAAAGCGTAACGATGTTCTTACAGCGAGCAGTATGTATCAACTGTAAAGCCTTTTTTTTTGTATAGATTTAATATTCTGTGATCTCCTTGGTTTACAGATAGATGTGATTAAATGCACCGTGCCTTGTCCTAAAGAGTCTTGTTGTCAAATGGGTGGTTGTGAAGCAATAGTGTTATACAAAAACAAAAGGCTGTTCTTATTGTGTTCTTACAGTGCTGTGAATATATCCAGATGTTTAGACATTGACAAAAAAATGCTTTGAGATAAAGTTAGCCCTTCTGTTAAGCAAAATGTGTGACTAACTATAGTGAACGTGATGAAAACTAGGCAACTAGACAACGTAAAGGACGTGTGTTAATGTAGACTGGTATAGCAGTGCGTGCTTACTTGTAATTTATGTAAATAAAATGTTCTTTTTTAATATTAAAAGATCAAATTCTACTTTGTTTGGGTTCCCACTTTCAGTTTTTCGCTGTCAAATTCAGAGGAGCTATGCACAAGAACCGCAATCGAGATCTGGATGCAGGATTAGCCGATTTCTGCCATTTCAGTAAATTTTCAGTTACCAAACTAGTGCAGGATAGCTGTTGTTTTAATAGCTGAGTACCTGCAATTGTACATGGGGAAAAAAAAAAAGTTCACACGAATCCTACATTTACACATTTTATGCGGACTGGTGTTTTAGATGTGAAATTGTACCCACTGTCTGCGTGCAGCATAAATAGAAGTGACTTTATTAAAAATTTAAATGTCATTGTCTGCATGTTTAACTGTGAAAGAAGATGATACTGTTTCCCCCCCCCATATGGCATACAAAATTAAGAGATGGGTAATAAAAACAATTCCTAATGAAAATGGCATCGACATGTCCACCAGGGTCTAAGAGGACACCTGCAGGATGACTGAAGAAGAAGATTAAAAGATTTTGTGCACTTTCCCTCCTGTAAATACCAAGTAAATGTCAAGTAAAGAAAAAGTAGAAATAAGCTGTAAACTGTTTTTTTCCCCTTATTACTAAAAGATGCCAATATACTTTCAATTACATTTTTATGAGATTCAAATGATATGCTGGTCTTCTACCACCAGATCTATGATTCACAACTTTTCATCTGGCTCCTCCAATACCCTACACACAGAAGCAGTCATCACTTTGCCAGACACACTTACAGTCTAACTTTCATAGAACATGACACTTCAGAACTTTATGATCACAAAATAGAACCAGCAAGTCTTTTTCCTCTCTCCTACAATTCAGCCTCTTCGCACTTTATTTTTATGCAGGGATCCCTTACTAACAATGCTCTGACTTCTTCACTAAACCAAAAGCTGTTATTGCCTTTTAATAACAAGAGGAAGAAGAATCCACAGGCAACAACTGTATGAACAGATACTGTCTGGATTTTATTTATTTATTTATTTATTTTCAGTAAGTTAAAACAAACAAACAAACAAAAAAAAAAAAACAGATTTTATTTTTTATTTTTAGATCTTTAATTTACAAAAGGAAAAGCATTTAACAGTTTTCTATTCAGCGATTTTAGTTTCCTCTTGATCAGAGGGTTTCCTTTTAAGAGGAATAACATAAATTCCATTCTTGGCTTCCTTTAATCTCCACCATCGTCCCAATCTGTAAACAAAACACAGATTTATTTACAAATCATTATTTTAACACTAACAGTTCACTGAAGATTAATGATTAACCACCATATGGATTGTTAATTAAAAAAAAAAACAAATAAGGAGGGATGGAGTAATAAAACACTGGAGAAATTGTTTAAATCTGATATCTGGTAACAGGTCATAAACATTTTGTATTAAACGATCACCACAGTGAGCTTGAGGCTTTCAGAAGAAAAATTGAGGATGGGTTGCCCACTCTCAATATAAGACTGCAAAGAATTTCATCATCTATGGTACATTAAAAATCAGAGATCCGGAGAAATCTCTTTGCGCAAAGGTTGAAAACCAGTAATTAATGTCTGATCCGTGGGTCCTCGGGCAACACCGTGCTGGAAACAGACAATTCTGAAGTAGAAATCAATGCACAGGCTCAGGCACACTCCTGAAAACTGTCAGTTCATTAAAACTCTAGCATGCAAAGCAAAAACCTCGAGGGAATAAACAGTGATTGAGAAATGCAGAAGCTGTCTCTGAGCCCGAGCTCATCTAAGATGGATTCAGGTAAGGTAAAAAAACAAACAAACAAAAAAAGCACCTCTCCAATGCTCCAATAAAACTTTTTTGGAAAACACGGATATTGCACCTTCGGAAATAAAAAAGGGTGGGGGACCACCTGACGTGTTATCAGTACACAGTTTAAAAACACTGCTACAGAGCAGTATTAATGCACACAGTATGAGTAACCTGCACATCTTTGGAGGCACAATTAGTCTGACTGACATATCAGCAAGGCCATTTCCTGATCTCAAGGTTTTGGTATTTATAATGACTGATAAACATTTACAAAGTGAAGAGACAAGATCCCTTCAGATAAGTTATAAGTTTTGATGTTGCAGATGAAGGCAATCTGTTACTTCCCTATAAGCAACAGATGGATCAGCAACAGCTGATCCAGAGAGCAAACGAGTAATTGGTCAATACTTTGCAATATCAACCATTTACAAAAATCCAAATCAATATTGGTATTAGTCATAAAAATCCTATATCTGTTGGACAAGGTTTTGGATTAATTAAACTGTACTGTAGAGAACAGTTCGCCCTGTGGTAGCTGGGATAATCTCCCCCCGCCCAGCAACCCTGAAATGGATAAGTGGAAGAGAATGGTAAAATGGACTGACTCTTATATAACATTTTCTACTCTCCCTGAGTACTCAAAGCACTCTATACAACATGCCACATTCACCCCATTCACACAAGCACCGCCTTCTATGCGTCTAAGTGCTTAGTACCATTCACACACATTCATACACCAATGGATGAGCAACTTGGGTTAATATCTTGCCCAAGCATATTTGGAGTGAAGACTAGGGGGATCCAGGGATCGAACCACTGACCTTCTGATCAGTAGATGACCTGAGCTACAGCCATGAGTGGATAGATGGATTTACTATAGAGCAGCTCAAACCCTCCAGTACACAAGAAAACATTTTGGATTTCAAATTACAATAATCACTGTCGGTTCCCCTCAGCAAGTTTCACAGTGGTCAAGTTTAACACTGTTTTTGTTTCATATGTCGCTACAATCAAATTAAAGAAAGAAAAAAAAAAAAAAACAGTTCAGATTTACATGTCATTCTGTAAAATCTGTAACTATGATCTACACACCAAAACGAAATATCCGACCCACAAAAGTTGATTCTGTTCATCTGGACGTAGATTTTCAGTGGGAGAAACGTTTCGTCACTCATCCAAGTGACTTCTTCAGTCTCAGCTGACTGCAGGTTTCCCCAACATGAACAGAATCAGCTTTTGTGGATTTACTTGCCTGGATGACTGAGCATGCATCAAGATGAAATACCTGATCCACTTGCACATTTTATTTGACCTTGCATTCAGCTAAACTGATCAAAAATACTACATGACAAGTGTGACATTATCCAACATCATACTTCCTGGGTTACCTTCAGTTAGTAACTGCATAACTCTATGAATGAGGCCAAGTCAGGACTTAAGAAACCTAAAAATTCTAAAACGTTAAAGATGGATTAACACTGCCACCTAGTGGATGTTTTGTCCACTGAACATGAACTTGCGCTGACATTCATTAGTTTTCAGGAACTTTAGTTTCTATGGAAACATGAGTATAAATGTACCTGTGCTCCTGTCCAACTCCTGCCACCAAGAACTGACCAGAGCTTGAAAACTTCAAACTGTTGACGAAACCAGACTAGGCAGGAAAGGAAAGTAGGGAAAGAAAATAAACATTTATGCAACTTATGTTTTTGTTTTTTAAATGAGAGGAAAGGGTTAACTGCTTACCACTGGTACACTGAACAGAGGCTCCAGCCCACGATAATTCTGGCCACATTTCCACACATTAACCTCTGAGTTGTGGGAACCTGCAAGGAAGATCCGTTGTTATACAAAGCCAAATGACGACAGCTTACTTAAACACCAACCTAGGCTGATGTATTACTTTGATGTCCTTTTCATCAGGAATGAATTTATTACTTGCACTGAATACATCTGCATTCAAACAAATCACCCGTGAAACACTTTATTTAAATTATCCTGCGAATAAAAACAGGTCCATGTGTTACTGAAAAGCACATGAAGAGGTTTCTCACAGCTATAGGCACCTGAGGCAATAGTATCAGAGTTCTGAAGTGCCGCCACTGAAGAGACCCAATGAGGCTGCTCGATCCCTGCATCACCATGGCAACCGTGGGCCCGTTTCACTGTGCTGAGAGGTTTCTTCTTGTTGACACTCCAAAGACACACAGAGCTGAGGTTGTCAGGAAATATGAATGAGTTAGTTCACGCCATTACACCCCGAATAAAATAAAAATGGAGAGAAAGAAACTGAAGCAACATAAAAATAGCAGCAAAGTCTTACCCATCATCTGCTCCTGTTACCATATGCTCCTCATTTATGAGTTGGATACAGTCAATTGAACCCCTTAAGAAAAGACAACAAAATCAGAGTTGTCAGTCTCACTGCATGCTTAAAGAAAAATAGAGTATAAATAAATATGCATTTATGAATGTGTACATCTATTAAAAAAAAAAATAAAAACATTTCAGAATGAAAATTACTCCAATACTTCTAATATCAAAGGATTTTATATAAACCAACCAACAGACATGTTTAATGGTAGAGGGACAGTAAAAACCATGCAGCAGTCAAAAAGGTAGTAACAAACAATACTCTTAATTTGATTTCTTTCATATTTTTTCAAACTTTATATGAGAGTATAGTGCCAGCAGCAGTAGAGCAAGATTATCCATGAGAAATTGTGTTGATTTTTGGCCATTTTTGGTTGCTCCCTTATTTCCCTAGGGGTTGCCACAGCAGATGGGATCTGCGTGTATGATTTGGCACAGCCAGATACCCTCTGACACAACATTTATCCAAGCCTGCGACTGGCTCTCAGAGTAGCATGACTCTGGGTTTGTTTGCTCTCGGTCTTGAACTGAAGATCTTTTGAATGTAAGGTTAATGTGTTAACAACTACACCACCGAGCCACTTCTTTCTTCTAGTGGTTTAGCTGACATTTGCAGTGTCCAAAAATAATGTCCTAGTGGTTTCTAATTTTAGATTTATTAATTTATTTTTCCTGGCCAAAAAAGTAAAATGTGATTGGTTCACAAACAGTGCTTGTGAACAAATCTGCGTGTAAACCATGTGTATTAGCACAATAGTTCCATATTATTTCTTCTGTTTTGGTCAATATTTACCCTATTCCAAAAGACCATAGGTCAAAAATGCTCAAATTTAAAATTAAATATAACACTATAAAATATTAAATTGCCTATAAAGAACAAAATGAGAATGTGTAGACTTTAACATTTTTCATATATACTAGTTATCTTATTTTAACTATTTATTGCATATGCTGAAGAATATGGATGTTTTTCAATATTTGCCATGAATTTCTCATCTCAAGCCAACAGATAAGGTGCGCCTTGCTATCCACTGTCTTCTCTTTCTTATGTTCTGCTTAGTCTTTTTTTTCCCCCCCACACCAACTACAAAGTCAAAAGTTTTAACTTGAGCTAGTTTGTCTTTGGGGAAACAATCTTCAGCATACTTGTCATTTCAGCCAAGCATCGCTTTTTGTGTTTAAAAATAAATAATACGACAACTACCACTCCTGTGGAAACACTCTGGCTTCATTCTCAGGTTCTATTATTTCAGATGGTAATTTTGCATATATTTTTAATGCAGACTATGAACATTTCTGTGCAATTATTAAATGCTTTTATATGAATCTTAAAAAACAAACAAACAAACAAACAAACAAACAAACAAACAAACAGACAAAGCACCTGAATTTGTGCACACTGGTGAGAACAAGCAACGCACAGAAGTCAAGAGACTCACTCATGGCCATGGAACACCAGCTGAGACTCTTCAGCTATCTTCCACACCCGTACAGTACCGTCCCGCCCTCCCGCAGTCACACAGCGCTCACGGCTCAGGCTGTCCAGTCCTGTGATCGAGTCCTGATGGCCAAAGCTACAGGAATTTACAGTCACAGTTAATTTCACACATTAGAGCCAAATGAATGTGAGAAATAATTTTCTGATTGGTCACTCACAGAGTTTCTACATATGCATTCTCATCCACATTCCACACTTTGATTGAGCGGTCATGAGAGGCGCTGTACAGATCATGAGTCCCCTTCCTGAATGAAAGGCCCTGTGAAAGAAAAAGAAGATTGTGTTATAAGAGAACTGCAGGTATCACCTACACACAGCTGAGATGTTAAAATGTCAAAATTGTAGCCAACTAGTGAGGGGGAAAAAAACATCAAGAACATACCGACACAGCACCTTTGTGTCCTGTAAATTTATACAAATGTTTACACGATTCTGCCTCCCAAATCATGATCAGATTGTTCATGTCTCCAGTGGCCTAAAAATATGTAAACAAAGACGTTATGGTCACACTTTGGTAAGAAAGGTAGAATATGCTGGATTCCCAAAATTGGTAAAAGCAGGAATTGCTGAGGAAGAACTACTCACCAAGTACTTGCCATCCGATGATATGGCCATACACAAGATGTGGGCTGTATGTCCAACATGGCGATCCTCTGTACCCTTTCTTCCACCGGGTATTGTATGTAGTTTTTTACCACTCTCAACATCCCCTAATGAGAACATTTCCAAACATATTATTTTTAAAGTATTAACCTTCACAACTGTGAAATAATTTGAATTTGTTTTCATGACAGGAGTTTATAAAAAAATTATAAGGATTAACTATACACTAACATTTAATGATGGAGCAGTCTTTGGCAGCAGAAAAGATGTACTTGTCATCTGGAGTGATGACCAGGCACGTAATTGGAAGTTTGTGTCCTCTGAACATCCTGATGTCTGAAGGATCTGGTGGTATGAGCTAAAAACAAGCAAACAAAAAACACACAGAAAATAATAACATTAAACTTCTTATTAGACACACAGCGGGATTAAAAGGATGAAAATTCTGATAATTACATCTTTGGCGATGAGCCGCTGGAGCTTTCCTCTCTGTTCAAGCTGATGGGAGAAGAAAAAAATAAAATAAACTCACATCCACAGAAATATCAATATTATAAACACAAGTCCAGCAAATCAAGTACTGTAAATCCAAAAAAAAAAAAAAAACAGTATCGATGAGACAAAGGCTTCAGAAGTCGAGTGACGTGATCAAGTACAACCAAAATATTTCTTGCATCTGATCATAAGATGTAAAGCTGCAAATTATTATAAATTACTGAACTGCAACCCAGAAGACCACATCAGCATTTTTACATCAGTCATTATTTAATTTAGAGAAATTGTCTTATGAAACTGAAACTAAACTGTGGCTTAACTAAACTTTGAAAAATCATGGGAACAAAAAAAAAAAAAAAAAAACCTTATTAAGATTTGATTTAGACTTCTGAGTTGAATCTATGCCATAGGAATGTCATAACAGCAAAACCCTCTGAAAGGCTGAAGTGTAGTCTACCACTATGTTGATCAACCTTTTCAGTACTGTCAATTCACTCATCCAAGTGACTTCTGAAGAAGTCATGTCAGTCTTCAGAGACTGAAGAAGTCACTTTGATGAGTGACAAAATGTTTCTCCCACTGAAAATACTACGTCCAGATGAACAGAATCAACTTTTTGGAATTGAGAGCATAATAATTATCGCCAAAATATAAGGACCCACAGATATCATGAAATGTCTGCCTCAAGTAAAAAAAACAAACCAAAACAAAAACAAAATCCTGAGCGTATTTCTGCTACATATTCAGGAGGACTTGTGTTACTGCCCAGCATAGAGCGATCCATTCACACAAAGGAGCAAGTGCAAATCGACCAGAAGTGAAAACTCAATTAATGACAGGATGAACGGCGTTCATGACAGCATGATCTAAGGAACATCTGGCCAACAGGCTCAACAGTTTGTAATGTTAGGTGTAGAGTTGGCAACTAGATATTTTCATTGTGAGGGGAAAATCTGAGTAAATGTTAGTACACAGAGACATAGCTTAACACATGCAACTGGCAGTGTAATAACCAAGTTATGTAAGGTACCCCGGTACTACAACTACCATTTAAACGGGCTCACATAGGAAATGTCTTACCACTTCTTCTTGAAGTCTTCCCGCAATTAGATCTGTCTCAAAGGAGGCTTCTTCTGCTTTCTTTTCCTCTGAAGATAAGAAGAATTCATTTCATTCATTCCGCAATAATGAATTTTAATGTTGTGCTTGTGTAAATGACACAAGTTTACCTTCTTCCTTGAGCTGCTCCAGGTAAAGTTTAGCTAATCTCAGCTTCTTCTCCTGTGGAGTCTCCTCATACTCAATCTGCTCGGTGGACTGCCTTTTCTTTGGCGCTGTGGCACTGGAAAAATCAAATTATCACAAAGATCATTAAGACTCGTGCTTTTATTTAGAGGCCAAAGGCTTGTGATTAATGTATAACCCCCACTGAAAACGCACCTCTCCGTCTCTGAGTCGCTGGAAATCTCTTCATTGTATTTCGAGCTCGATTTCTTTACTCGTAATTTGCCTTTTCCGGTAGGATCCACATCACCCTGCGAGGAAAAAATACGATGTATCTACCTCAAACGCGTAAATAAAAGCGTTATAACAACAGTGGAAATCAGCTAAGAAGCCACGAGTGAACCCTGTGGTTTAGCTTACCCGCTATCAGTTCAATTCACCTACCTTCCGCTTCGTGCCCGCCGTATTTTTCCCCTTCTTGGCAAACTTGGGGTTTTCTTTTGTTTTTATAAAGAATGATGAAGACATGACGAAACGCGACAAGCAGCGTTTCAAAACTGACAACAGTTATGCAGAGTTAACTCTTCAACTTTCTCAAGCCGCAAGTCAACATTGAACCCACATGGGTCGACTGCAACCAAACTAGGAAGCTCAAATGGGCCGCGAGAGCACACTGATTGGCTAATTGTCACGTTCACTCTAACATGTCCCACCCTTTATTAAAATTCTGGATTTTAATTGGCCCATGTAGGAATTTCGATGAACAGGAAATTGTGCTGGGGCGAAATACTTCCCTCGGGGAATAAGTTTTCGCAGCTTTGTTCCGCACATAATTGTAAAAATATGCATTTGACAAGACGGTAATCCCATAAATGTGCGCGCCACACACAGTGGAAGGTAAACATAAGATTAGTATTTCACACATATTTAATCGAAAATGTTATGCGCGGCGGTTAAAAAAAATCCCTAATTATATCAGGATCTATGTACTGTACTACTGCAGTAGTATTACTACTTCCTCTACTACGCAGTATTTCCATGTACTGCACTGCCTTTGTCTCTGCTCAGTTTGTCGTTGAGCTCAACCTGAGGTGAGGCTCCTCTAAACTATCGCACAGTAAATATCACGTGTATTTGAACATGTATTGAAATGCAGTTTGCATCACTCATTGGCTCCAGCAGCTGGAGGCTAGTAGTAGGTAGGAGGAGGGGGGTGAGACAGCGGGAGGGGGATGCAAGGTTGACTGCAAACCTTTTTTTTCTCTCTCTCTGTTTTTGCATGGGGGAGTTTAAAACGAGCAGAGATCGTCGCTGAGTGAGTGAAAAAAAAAAGAAAAAAGTTTGGCTCCAACTTTGAGTTCGTCCTGTGCAGAAAAGCAGCAGCACTTGGTGTGTCAACGTGCTTTTTACTCTTCCCAGATTGTTCACCACCATGCCACCCAAGAGAGACGCAGGTGCGACTCCAGCACAGCCACCCATGAAGATGATAAAGATCGATAACGTTACAGATGCACAAGAGTTTGGCTGTCATTCAGGCGAGGATAAGTTCAGGCTCCATGAAGAGGCCAGCTACTCACCTTATCCCAACAATGACGTGAGAGTTCATTGTTTAATTATCAGAATAAATAATTTGTGTATAACTTGGATTTTCTTTATGTGTTTTTTTTTCGACTCTTGTGGCAGCTTGACACTATTGAATTTGATGAAGAAAATGTTGCAAGCCCGGGAATCAGAACAGACACCATCAGCCTTCTCATGAAAATAGAGCAGCTGCAGGCACAACTGAAATATGAACGCAGATGCAGAATTTTGGCAGAGAGAGAGCTGAGGGAACTCAAAGGTGGGTGGAAAAAAATAACTAATCAATCAATTAATTTATATCCTTTAAAAATACTGTCAGACCACATTAATATTTATTGTAGCACACACATTACAACTTGTTTAAATGCTACAAGGACAAATCCGAATGAGTCATCCTGCATTTCTTTGTATTTTTCTTCCTGGGAGTTAGACCTTCTTGTAATTTTTTTAAAAAGTGGAAGAGCAGGAAGCTCTTTCACCAAAGTTTTTCTTTGGTCACTGGTTGCTTTTTCACTCATTTTCAGTTGAGTTCTTGTACTTGGCAATTCCAAAGAAATCCTTTGTCTTTGTTAATCCACTTAAGACTGACCTATGAATCATTCAAGCATAAAAAGGCACCCAAGTGAGGAGACGAATCAGTGTTTTGACTACACTTTCCAGACAACTTAGCAAAGAGTTCATTTTAAATTTTATCTTTACTCTCTTTTTTACTAGCAGCCTGTGGTGAAAAGCATGTAATTTGTTCCCATTTCTTTAGTTAAATGAACTGAATATGCGAAAGATAATTTATGTTGATGGGCATAAAATTGTATTTTTGCACCATTATGGTAATTCTCACAGAGCTATTAGCTTAAAGGTTGATACATCTCAACATGGTGGGAAGTGTGTCCTTATAGAACTTGTGGAGAATTTGTTCTGGATAAGCAGAGGACAAAAGAAGTGTTAGTTAGAAAAATATCTACAGTATGTGAAAGTCATGTCATTAATAATTAGGAAAAAAGCCAGAAAAGATCTGAGGAGATGCATCTGGCCTTTCAGTTGATCCATCTACTGTTCACTGAAGCCTCATCACAAACAGTCTCAGCTGCAGGGTGGCTGTCAAGAAGCCATCCGTAAGGAAGGAAAATGGGTATGGCAAATTTGAATTTTTTTGAGTCAAACTTTTGTGAGCAGAAGAACAGCCAGGTACCATTTGGAAAATTTCTGATTGGCAACAGCTTAATTTTTTATACTGACAGTGATTCCAAACACACAGTCATGGATTGGCCTTGACGGAGCAAATATTACTGAAGCAGTGCGCGACAGAGAAAACAGAGAAAGGAACGAAAGGCAGCCAACATCCAAAGAAGAGCTTTGAGCTTCCTTCAAGAAGCCAGGAGAACTTTTCCTGAAGATTACTTAAATGAGAAGAAAGCTGTTTTTGCCTTATACACTGTATTTCTATGTGTGTTTGCATATTTCAATAATTCATTGCAGCTGTTTTCCATTTTTCTATCAAAATATAAAGAAATGAAGGGTACCTCAAGAGTTTTTGCTCAAGTACTGTACAGCAATTAACTGCTGCTACACACAGTCAAGTGCAGAGTAGTTCAAGTCAAATTGACTAACATGACAGTTTTCTAGAGTGGTACATTCATTTAGCAAACCCAATTGTTATGTTTTTTTTTTTTTTTACTTAAAACTTTTTTTTTTAACTTAAAACTTTAACTTTTTAAATATTTGTCTATGTTTAAATTGAGCTACTTTAACTGCAATTAGTGCAAAAAATTTATAATTCTTTTAAGGGAATTTCTTAACAACAATGACAAGAACAGGGCCTTATTAAAATTTAAATGTCAAACGTTGAGTATTCGTCTGTGTAACTGTCTAGTGCATTGATAACATGTGCGGAGGGAAAAATTGGATCCCGTCAGTCTTTTTAATTTTCTGTCTGAGTTTATGCTGTAAACATAAAATGAAATATTTTATCTGATGAATATCTTCAACATGTGTCGGCTTTACTTCAGTGGTTTGTAACGTTTTTCAGAGATGAACACTCTCATGATGCAGATGAGGCACACGGCACATGAACTGCGGGTCACCCTGGATCATGTTCTCCACGGAGGCGAAGGAGCAGTTGCGCCACAAAACTCTGATGAAACTATCTCTTTCCTGAATGAGCCTGAGGCAGAAATGAGAGCACTTCATAATATACCAGAGGTCAGCACTCCTGTGTGCTGTAGACTTTGTACTTTCTTTGTATAACTGAGTTGGCAGATTGATCAGTTCATTAACATTTTGTTATCTTAGAACAAGTTTTATGTCATTGGTGCTCATTTGAAATGTTCATTGTTTTTAAGCTCAGGCAGGCTAGCACTAATTTGTTATTTTATAAGTGGTTAATTTGGGATCAAACGCCAATGAAACGTAATGTTTTTATAACAGATATTTCTTTTTCTTTTCAGGATGACCACAATTTCCTCTATCTCTCAGAGAATCTTCGAGTGCCAAAAAATCTTTATGAGCGCATTGCAGAAATTGCAGACTACAAGAAGTACACTTCAGCCCTGCTCATGATACTTTTTGACAGAGAAACGCTGGCCACCCACTCTCTGCAGGGCCGTAGGAATACCTTTACGGGAGAGGATTGCCACAAGCCACAGCTCCCACCTGAGATTTTGAAAAGTTTAATCGGTAAATCAAGGAACATGAAGGATGCCTTAGAAACATTAGCCTTCTTTGTAAATGCTATATATGGCGGTGGAAAAAAGTGTTGGCCCCCTTCCCAATTTCCTATTTTTTGTATGTTTGTCACACTTTAACGTTTCAGATCATCAAACAAATTTAAAAATCAGACAAACATAACACAATTAAACACAAAATGGAGTTTCTATATGAAGATTTTTATTATTAAGAGGAAAATAATCCAAAACTACATGGCCCTGTGTGAAAAAGTGATTGCCCCCTAAAACTACTAACTGGTTGGTGCGACCCTTAGCAATCAACTACAGTCAAGCGTTAGCGATAACTGGCAACAAATCTTAATGAAAATAATAATAATAATACAAATATTAATATTAATAATGACAACAATAATACCTTTTATTTATAGGTGTCTTTAAAGACCCTTAAGGCCACCTTACATTAGTACAGCAAAATAAAAATATAAGGTAAAATAAAAATGAAATAACCACTATAAAACTAATCAAGGTAACAACAGTCTGAGACCAAGTTATAATGAAGGGTAGCAGTTCTGAAAAGATGGGTTTAAAAGTAGAAAGAGAGTTTTACAGCACTGTGGAGGAATTTTTGGCCCACTGATCTTTGCAGTATTGTTGTAATTTAATCACATTGGAGGGTTTTCGAGCATGAACCACCTTTTTAAGGTCATGCCACAGCTTCTCAATCGGATTCACATCAGGACCTTGACTGGGTCTCTCCAAAGTCTTCATTTTGTTTTTCTTAAGCCATTCAGAGGTGGACCTGCTGGTGTATTTTGGATCATTGTGCTTAAATAGTGCTTCAGCTTGAGGTCAGGAACAGACCTTCTCCTTCAGGATTTTTTGTAGACAGCAGAATTCATGGTTCCATTTGCCACAGCAGGTCTTCCAGGTCCTAAAGCAGCAAAACAGCCCCAGACCGTCACACCGCCACCACTATATTTTACTGCCAGTATGATCTTTTTCTGAAATGAAAGATGAGATGAAGATGAAATGGGACACGCTTCTAAAAATGTCAACATTTGTTCTTGTCAGTCCACAGAGTATTTTCCCAAAATTCTCGAGGAACATCAAGATGTTTTCAGGCAAATATGAGATGAGTCTTTGTGTTCTTTTTGGTCAGCAGTGTTTTTCTCCTTGAACTCTCCCATGGATGGCATTTTTGCCCAGTCTCTTTATTATTGTTGAATCATGAACTCTGACCTTAACTGAGACATGTGAAGCTTGTGGTTCCTTAATATTGTCCTGGATGAGTCATTGATGTGCTCTTGGAGTAATCTTGGTAGGCCAGTCACTCCTGGGAAGCTTCACCACTGTTCCAAGTTTTTCCATTTGTGTGTAATGGCTCTCACTCTGGTTCACTGGAGTCCCAAAGCCTTAGAAATGGCTTTGTAACCCTTTCCAGACTGATGAATATCTCTGACTTTGTTTCTCAAGTGATTTCTTGATTCAACAGGTCTGCCAGTATTCAAGCCTGGGTGTCTTTAGTAAAACACTTTCCAAAACAATGTGGTTAATCATGGTAAATTCATGATTTAACAAGAGGGGCCATTATTTTTTCACACAGGACCAGGTAGGTTTGGAGAACTGTTCTCCCTTAATTAATGAAATCATTATTTAAAAACTTGGGTTATCTTTGTCTAATATTAAAATTTGTTTGACGATCTGAAACATAGAGGTGTGACAAATATGCAAAACACTAGAAAATCAGGAAGAAGGCAAACACTTTTTCACATCACTGTACGTACTAATTTGATAACCAGAGGTTTCTGTTTCTTTCCTGCAGATCATGTGGCAGCCAAGTTCAGTGTTGACAGCAGCCAAATAAAAACCGCAATCCGCACAAAGTTGAACAATGAGGATAAATTATTGAAGAAGAGACTGGGGTTGGGTAAAACAGAAAACAGAGCTAATGCTGAGCAAAGCTTTTGCCAAGATGCCTCGCTTCTGCCCGACGACGGAGCAATGACAAGTGACTCTCAGTTATAGTCCTTCACCTCTGTCTTCGTCCGTTGGTCACACGTATTTCATGTCTGATAGAAATAGGTCACAGATTGCCTTTTTTATTCACTATAGTTCATTCAGCATTAAAATCTAGTTCTTTATTTTTTAAGAATGATAAGTATTTATATTTTTACGTTGACAGCAGTTAATGTCTGTTAGATTGTTTTCACCTTGAGTGTCACATGGTGGCCACACCCAGATGTTCGATAGCGCTATAAACTGCCACATATGTAATCATTAATACTGTAAACAAGTGTTCTTATTTAGGTTTTCTTACTGTATTTAAGAGAGTGGTTATAGGTTAATAACCTTTTAAGCTAGAATCAGTCAGTCAGCTGACCTTTACATGTGTGAGTAGGACAGGGATCTCATTTTTGCCCTGTTGTTCATTCCAACTTGTACATTGCAGGTAATTTCAAGGTATACTGTATGTGATAACTGTTCAAAATGTTTGTCATGTGTTTTCTGTGCTTCACTCTAACGAACAATAAAGTTTTACAGCTGAAATTTTTTTCAGTTATTTGAATCTTTCTTCCATCAGCACAGTAACCTACAGTATTGCTTCCTCCTCAGCCAACAGATGTCAGTACTGACCCCTGTTTCTCCTGTTGTAGTATTGATCTACTCCACTGAAAGGTGACTGTTACTTTAGTAAACAAAAAAAGAAAAGGAAGAAACGCAGTTAACTAAATTAAGGAAGTACTGTGTGTTAAATGGTAAATGAGTCATTACATTCAAGTAATACACCAGTGTCCTTGTTCTCTGGAGCTATGAAGAGAATAGAGGAGCAAGTGTAAGAACAAGAACAGCGTGTAACAGTCACAGCCACATACTGACTGACTGATGAAAGACAGTGTGTGTGGGACATGGTTAATGTCAGTGGGAGGCGGTTTGATGCAGTCATCTTCGCTTGAAAGATGTGATTTGAACAACCAAAGGCTGGCTCCTCACCCTCCTCCTCCCCCTCCTTTCCCTCAGGCTAGCTGGGCTGCCTCAGTGGACTCACAGCATATCACCTCTCTCCGATACCCTCAGTCCTCCCAGGGGTCCTCTGTCAAGCCTCAAAAGGCTTTTTTTTCCTGTTGGAAATCAGCTGTTTTCATGAGAAGTTGCAACACAGCAGGATAGTTCCTGGTGGACCATTATGCACCTGCAGCAACACCTGAGTACTGAATTTGATGCTTTTCAAAGTTTCTGAAATATCAGAGTGTTTTGGAAGATTTCTAGTTTACAAGAACTTTTTAAGGACCAATTTTCAAAATGAAAGTGCTTTGATGTAAGTATATAGCTATTTGATTATATAACACTTAACTTTGATGTGAAAGAATACATATTATTCTATTTGTTTGGTTTATTGCTTAAAGTAAAATGTTTACTTATTTCATTGATTTATTTTGTTCTATCAGATCAAATGACTGAGACGTTTATTTGTGTAACACTTCCTGAAATTGTTAGAATTTGTTTAACAGATTTCACTGACACTGCCTTAATGTTTTTTTTTTCTTAAAGTTGAGGAAGTTTAACACCAAGTTGAGCCATGCCAGAAATAAAAAAGTGTTTCAAATTATGTCATTCGGAAAAACTGGATAGATAGATACTAGTTAAGAATATAACTGTGCATCAATTCATAGGGTTCACTACGCATTTAAAACCCAAAAAGTCCAAATACATTAGAAGCTGATGAAATGTTGCCTTCTAGTGAATTTATTATAATGAGTGAATGAAATTATTAACCCAAACTTATGAACTTTCAGCATTTCAACATACTGTCGCACATGGATGGAGTTTTGCAGCTGCATGTTGAAGTGTCATTCATTTTGTATCAGAATGAGCTGAGTTAACAGTTATTGGAGACCTCATTTTTAAATCTAATTAAAATTGGTCATCATTTTCAATTTCTTGCGTTAAGTTTAGAACTCTTTAAAACCTCTGCGTATTTGTGCAATTCATATTCAACAGAAAAGTCAGATAATGGAATAAATGCTCATCACTAACATTATGTAAGCTTAAATACATCAAAATGGTTTTTAAGACCTTTTTTGGCTTTTAAAAAGGATTTATTTGAAAAAGCAAGAGGAGCAATAAAATCAGACAGAAGTATTAAACATAAATGTAAAATAACTACAAATGTTTTGGAGAATCAAATAAAGTGAAACTGAGTAGTGGCTAGAAAAGGTAAACCAGTTCAGAAGTCATTTGTGGACTGAAGAACATCACATGCTGGGCTGCAGCTGGAACACGATGAGAACGAGGACAGCCTTACATAATGTGTATGAGAACGTACATGTACTAGTCCTTCCTGGGGATAAATCTCAGTGCAAACGTGGCATGCCAATAGCTGTCCACCACAGAAGATTACAGTGGCAGAGAGAATCAGTGGATAACCAGTGGATAGAGAGCACATGTATTTAGGACACAGCGTCCTCCACAGCCTGAAACCTGATTATGATTATCAGAACAAGATAGTTAGATACATTTATGGGGAGACACATGAAAGGCAGCACAGACATGAAAGTAAATGTAAACGCATTAATGTTATATTTGCTACATTGTTTTATATACTATTTCTAGATTGCTCAGTGATTAGGGGTCAGGCGTGTTCTGGTTTAAGGTCTCCTCTTTGATGGTATGGTGAAGGGTGACACTGAACACATACTAATCAATGCAGGCAGTTCACTGCAGCTGGGCTAAAACAAGCACGCTCATTATCTTTCATTTCTAAAGGATGGGGATGGATGGAGGAGAAACACAGTGTCCTCCATGAATTATTCCCATTGATCATGTTTCTCCCTCAATATAGAGACAAAATGTGTCCCATCTTAAACAGCCTAACTAATAAGGTGAACGTCTGTGTGTTTTGATGAAGGTTGTAGTGAGTATTCCTGCATGTTTGTATTTATATATCGCACTGCAGAGTATGTCAGATACAGTTAGTGTGATGAGTTATGATCAATTTGACAATAAATGTAATATTGTACGTTAAAAACTGTTGTATGTAATGTCTTCTGTGGCTCTGGATGTGCTTTTTTAAATGGCTAATGCCGTTGTTGTGATGTCATTAGGGTTATCTCAACTCATGCCTTGAGACTACATATGGCTTTAGGAATGCAGGTTTAAAGTTGGAAATATGTTTAGAATTTATCATTCAGAGATGATCTAATAGGTATTAAATAACCCCATTAATAGCGCTTTGTGTAACTTATAGTGTGTATTGTTAACATTCTTTGTCCTTACTGTAATCAATATAGCTACTTGTGAAAAGGCCCGTTCCTATCAAAGAACCTGCAAACAATTATCACCCAGCTGCAGGCTATCTGAGCTCTGGAGAGCATTTTAAAGATTTTCAGCCTAAAGCTGTTCTGTTTTAGTTTGCCCTCAATTACCAGCATCATTTTAAGCTAAAGCAGGTAGCTGTTTGAGACAAGCTACAAAGGGCTCAGTGCAGATAAAATGAGCAACTACTGGGTGAATACAGATGAGGATTTAGCAAAACTTATTGGAAAGTAGCTCCAAATTTGCGAAATAATACATAATGCTGTACTAGAAAGTGTTTCCATTGCGCAAAAGTAAAGCCATCTGATGCAAATGAAAAGATGCAAAATTTGCTATTGATATATTTATCATTTTCTTCATTTTGTCTTTACAGAAGTGAAGTGTATTTCTTTTGATGTCTGAAGAACTTTTTAGCCTCATCGCTTAACAATGGGAGACACTGGAATACAGATCTTAACTCGTTCTTTATTATGAATCATGGAAGAGAACAGTTCATTTGTGACTGAGTACAATGAAAGCACCGCCGCTTGGCCGATAGAGCCTTCTGCACCCAGCAGACACTTGGGAAATGTTCCCAACCCACAAACACGTCTCAAGGATCTCATGGGATTATTTTTCATGGTGACCCTAAATGTTCTGGCACTTCTGGCCAACACTGCTGTTCTTGTGGTTGTCATCAAAGCCCCTCATCTCAGGAAATTTGTATTTTTGTGCCATCTTTGTGCAGTGGACCTTCTGTGTGCCATCTTGATCATGCCACTCGGCATTGTGTCCAGCTCCTCGTACTTCGCTGGTGTGGTGTTCACTGTGCTGGAGTGCCAGATCTATGTCTTCCTCAATGTAATCCTCATAGCAGCCTCCATCTTCACCATCACAGCTATTAGCGTGGAGCGTTATTACTACATTGTTCACCCCATGCGATATGAGGTCAAGATGACGCTGAAGCTGACTGCAGTTGTGATGGTGATAGTGTGGGTCGCTTCTGCAGGGCTGGGATTGTCTACTGTGTTTGGATGGCCGTCTTATGGCAGCCTGACCTCCATCAGTGCAGCACACTGCTCACTGTACTGGAGCAACAGTGACCACAGGCGTATTTTCTCTGTGCTCTTCAGTGTGACCTGTTTCTGTCTGCCAGCAGTTGTGATTTTTGCTGTCTACTGTAATATCTACAAAGTGGCCCGTGTGGCTGCCCGGCAACATGGACCTCTGCCCTCCTGGACAAACAGTCAACTGAAGCATCGCTCTGACTCAATAAGCAGTCAGACTACCATCATTACAACTCGCAATGCCCCACGGAGGATTACCCGAGACCGGCCTTTCGGGGGTGGTAAGGCTGCTCTTACTCTGGTGGTCATTGTTGGGCAGTTTCTAATCTGCTGGCTGCCTTATTTTGCCTTCCACTTTCATTTGATACTTGATGCAACACCCCAGATCCCCGATGACCTGGAGGAAACAGTCACCTGGCTGGCATATTCGTCATTTGCTATTAACCCTTTTTTCTATGGGCTTCTAAATCGGCAGATTAGGGAAGAGCTTTGTAAACTAAGGCGCTGCTACTCGACTCGACCAATGAAATTGCCAGCGTCCAGCCAGGAGGGCTCGGGTCATGAGAACTTCTTGCAGTTTCTCAACAGGACCAGCTGCAGTTTAGAGACACGTCCAAGCTTTGCTACTCCCAGTTCTGCAGGCACTCTGGATTATACTGGACAGACTGGTTTCAGGATACCAGGACAGATTCCAGAGGAGTTCAGTTAGATTATGCTCTACTGTACCTCAGCGTTGTGCCACAAATAATTTAAAGTATGGGGGATTAAGTTAGTTAAAGTTTATATGCAATATGACAAGCAAATTTTTGCACAAAGTAATAACAAGTGAGAGATAGCATACAGAAAAAAACTGTTTTTGTCTTTGAATCGTTTCTATAAAGATTCAAAGAACCACTAAATGGACTTTTTATAAAAGGGTTGTTACTGTGGTAAAACAAGCCTTAACGAGTCCTTAAAGAACACTTTAATTTTATTAGCTAGCCTAAAGTAAAGTTACTCTTTATCTACAATCAATAGTTCTGTTTTATGAAAATTAATCAACACAAGTAATTATTACACAATCAAATGTTGTCCTATTGTATTTATGCTCCAGGAATTTATGTAAATGTTATTTATTATACACAAACAGGAGGAAATATTTGTTTTGTTCAAGGAAATTTATTTCTTATCAATTTAAATGTGAAAATACATTTTTGGTATTTTAATAATGTTGATAAACAATGTTTGTACATTAGAAATAAGTATGAGATTTATATAAAACCTTTTTTTAGCATGTTGGTCTAAATTCTGATCTACTTTATTCTCTGGTGAAAGATGTTTGGAATTATATACAGTTATGTAAACTGCATGTCTGCATTTCTTCTTCATCTTTTGTATTCTGTTAACATTAACTAATATACCACATAGTTAATTAATTTCACAGAAACAGCCTCTAAGAGCGCACTGGGGCTGCTAGGCTGTTCTGTGACCATGATTCAACAGCCAACCCAAGTCCTTCAGGCATATTGTTAAGCTTGAGTTTACTTTCTGTAAGAGATAACTAATACGTGCCTAAAGACACTCATTTGCCCAATTTCTGGTCGACATTTTGTCTCAGGACAGACATTGTGGGTTTGAATTTGTGGTTTCTGACCTCCGCGCCCTGCCTGTGCCCACTTATGAAAGCACTGTAAGTAAAACTGAGCCCAGTTAAAACATCATTATATAAGCAGAAAATGCCATTTCATAATAGATGAAGTGGTTGTCTCTAATACCACTTAATATGAGTACATGAGCAGATTAACAGCAAAGAATTTGTATTTTTCTGTATTTACTTACAATCAGCTTGGCAATTGACTTCTGGTGTATGAAGTTATTCTTATTAAACTTGGATGTTTATTTATGTTCTACTTATTTAGATAAGTCATTAGAGACAGTTTAATGTTTCTGATAATTTCTCTGTTGTGAATATTTTGAGGCTATGCACAGCTTTCCCACAGAGATTAGACTTTTGGGATAACATCAGGCAGACATGCTTATGTGGACAAATGAAAAGATAAACCAGTAAACCAATAAATTAAATACATGGTGATTTGCAGAGATCTTAAAGAGAGAAATAACAATTGGAAGAGTGACAACTGCATACTGAAAGGCAGCAGAACAGATAACTCCTCAACACACACAATACACAAAATGTGATGAGACACACACACACACACAAAAGCACGCATACACACAGTAACTGAAATCCAGTTTATAGACATCTGGATATGTTAAAAGTGAGATAACGCTGCCTTTTTATGGTGTCTGGCTGTAAACACGTTCAAGTAAGTGCTGCGGAGTGTTAGTCTCTGATAACGTTGGTGTTGTTTTCACCATGTGTGTGTTTGTGTATGTGTGTACATGTTTAGACATCTTTGTGAGGACAGAAAATCGGCATGCTACTATACTTGCAGGGACCAGCAGTCACTTATGGGAACAAAATGCCCATCCCCACAAGTTTGAAGGCATTTTTGAGGCTCAAATGTGGTTTTAGTTACAATTAGGTTATGATTAGGTTTAGGCTAAGGGTCAGGGTTAGGCAATCGTTTTTGAAGAGTTAGGGTAGGAGGCTAGGGAAAGTATTATCTCAATTAGATGTCCTCACTAAGATATACGCGCGTGTGTGTTTAATTAACAAAATGCAATGACTTTCAAAACATTTAGATCCCTACATTTATCGGAAAATACAGTATAAAGACAAAAAGACAAGAGGCAAAGCTGGACGTGGCAGAGTTGCTAAGATTTCTGTGATCAGGATGGACAGCATTAGAAGTGAGTATATCTGAGAGACACCTCAGCTTGAGTCTTTTGGAGATGAAGTTAAAGAGACAAGGCTGAAATGGTTTGGACATGCGCAGAAGAGGGATAGCGAATATACTGCACAAGGGCTGTTAACTATGGAGGTGTCAGACAAGAAGAAAAGAAGAAGACCGCAGAGGAGGTTTACGGGTGCATTGGAGGAGGGCATGCAGATTGTTGCCGTGACAGAAAACTATGCCAAGAACAGGGTGAGATAGAAGCAGATGATCCAATTTGGTGACCCCTGATGTGAGCAACTGAAAGAAGAAAGTGAAGAAGCAAAAAGATAAGTGATGATAAAATGCTGCTGATTGATGAAAGAAAAATAAAATACATTTTGAACTTGATACCAGAAACACATTTCAGAATGAAAAAGAGCTTAAAAATGCTTAAGAATCTATTAAAGAGTGTGTGGGATAAATAGTTCAATGTGAAATTGCAAAGGATTTGAGGATTTATAGTTCATCCCATCATTAAAGGATTTACAGAATCCAGAGAAATCAATACACACGGGACAAGCTAGATAACCAATATTGAATGTTTGTGACCTTTGGCCCTTATGTCACACTTCATAAAATCATATGACAAGACACGTCTGGTCTCAGGAACCGTTGGTAATAAAGGTGGTTCAGGTGAGCTTTCATTGAAAGTCCACAAAGGAAAGAGACAACTGGACAGAGAGGAACAAAGGACTATTGGATCTTAAAAAGCTCCCTTATCCATCAGGGGTTACCACAGCAGATCCACATCTTTGATTTGGAATTAGATTTTAGTTTCTTGGGTTGTTTTTTTTAAATGATGCCCCTCCTGCCACAGCCCGACTTTGTGTACTCTCTCAGAATTGAACAGGCTTCACTTGTTAGGAAAATGTGCAAACCACAACAGTGTTTGTGTGCTACAAAGTAACACATCACTTTGTAGCAGATAAAATAATGTTTTAAGTAATAATTTGTAATGTGTTAAGTAACACATTACAAAGTATCACATTACTTTGTAGCGCATCAGGTCATCACATTACATTTTTCAGTAACACATTAATCAATTCAGTAATTACATTACATTTCAAATAAAATTACTTGCATTACAAAGTTGTCTGGCTGGCAGTTATCTGCATGCTGGGTAAATACAGTTCCACCCAGCATGGATTCCTGGACTTGCACTACAATCCACAGATTTTAGTTTCTATGCAGGAGGAGGAAAATCACAGAGTGGCACAGCCATACTGCTTAACAATTAAGTAACATTTAATATGTAATACATTACTGTACTAAATAGTAAGTATGCTGAAAAGACTTAAAATTCTTCCCTTTCTATACCCAGTGCTGTTTGTTTGCCAAAAGGCCTGCTTTGGTGTTTCACAAAATGATGAATGATGCTCTGACATAATAATGGGAGAATCACTTCAGAAGAATCAAAGGGAGAAGGTTTGATTGATGGTGCTGTCAGATGGTGCGAAACAAATTCTTTTGCCAGAACTTCCTCTTATACAGTAACAGCATTTTCCCAGAGTTTCCTCAGAAGTGCATACAAACTAACACAACAGATATTTAACCTTGTTCACAGTGCTCACAGAGCATAACCTCCTGCCCAGTTTATTCACAATCGATAGAATAATTACTGTCCAAAAAGCAGGAAAGAATGTAAAACAAACAAAGCTATTGATAAACTTGATTGACTTATAGAAAGCCACATTAAACACTCAATAAAAAATCTTTTTTTTTTTCATTTTTTGAGAATATAATTTAAAAAGAGAAAAAAGTAAATGAATTCAAAATTCACATTATTATGAGATTTAAAATGGCAATTTCTTTCCTTCATTTCATTTCCATTTCTGCTCTGCATTTCCTTTTTGAACTGGCTTTAATGAGTCATTTCGCTTTCTGCTTTTACCCTCTCCATTTACCCTCTCAAACCAAAGGAACACAAATTAGTCGTGTGATAAGATGTAAGGAGCTCTGCAAATTGGCTGCAAATTGACACATCTGGTCAAATTATGCAAAATCAAATAATTCACTCAGATAATCCTGTTTAGAGAGCAGTAGCAAGAGCAACAGTGCTTCACTGACATGAAGTCCTCTTGGCATAATGTAGATGGTTAGCAACCAGCTGTTTTTCATGGAACTAGTTCTGTCTAATCTACTATATTTGAACCAGTGTTGCCAAATGCTTTATTTTTATATATATTTTTTATATTTTAAGCTTAGGTTCCAGCCCCCTGGGACCCCAAACTGAATAAACAGATAAGAACTGACTGGATGGATGGATATTTTAAGCTTTTCTGTTATATAGTCATGCCAAGTGTTGGGGATGCCAGTGCTTCGTATCAGAGCTGCTTTGCTGACCTGCAGATGTTCATACATGATACTGTGGGAATAATGACATAACGGTCAGTCTGACCTATTGTGCTGAAAACAGCTGGACCGGCAGGTGCTGAGGAGGAACACTGTCTGACATCTCTTGTGCCCCACATAAAATGCTACTGCTGGCAGAAAAGGATCTGAGCTTTAGCTGGCGTTAAAATATTAGATTATTTAAAGCAAACATAGTATTTCTCCACTCAGTGACATGAATTTCTTTATTGTGTGTCTGTGATTTGCACGGTTTTTCCTCTATTTTAGTCTATAATGGAAAATGTGATAATGCAGCATTCTTCCACATTATATTTGCTTTTACAAGTTCTTGGACACAGTATGCATGATCACATTTTATTTAAGTTGTAACGAAATGGTACTGGTTGTCTTTGGTTTTCCTACTAGTCTGAAGTAGGTGGACATCAGTTAAAAAGAGGATTTCACGTAATTCCACGCGCCAGCTGGGATTTAGCAAAATTTGACTCATAATGTAATGACAGTTGCCTGGCTGTGTGAGTATGTTCCTGGGTCACTCTCGACCAAATCTGATCAAATCACGTCTACACAGTCCTCATATAAAAGGTTTACTAAACAGGAAACAGGAAGCTAAAAAATCAACACCATCAGAGATGAAGTGATGGTTCACGTGGTCCTCTGCAGAGAAGTCTTCATGGAATCTGCGCCTGACTATGGGGGCTGGGCCCTCTGATGCTTCACTTCATTTAGAAGGATGAATAAAAGAAAGTCCAAAAGAGCATTTGATTTGCTGCTCTGTATCAGAGCTGTGACTGTCATTATACCCCACTATGAAAGAATGAACTCATAAATGGAGGCTAGTATGCTGCTCTACGTGTGTTGCAAAGCAATATTATCGTCCTTGAACCCTTAAACCCTCATAATAATAAAATCTGAAAATAACCTTTTCTCCTAAAATTTTCTTTCTCTTTTTTGGCTTTAAATTTACCTATTTGAAAATACCTAAACTGTGACACCATTTCTTCACAGTGTTTTGTACTACATGCAATTGATATAAAAAGAAAGTAAGTAGGGTAATTTGTTATATAAAAAGTATAAATCTTGTTCCAACTATTACATACAAGTTTATTAAAAAATATGTTTCAGTAAACATGACAAAGACAGTACTGTTCCCAATTATTTGTTTATTAGCTGAAGCTTATCTTATCTTGCAAGCCCCCAGAATCATTTGTAGTCTTGGGGTAAGAATAGCATTATTCAGTGAGCTGGGATATTCGTGTTTCTTTTTCTATCTTTCCTTCATGGTTGCTTCTCCCCTCTCTCCCTATCTGGCTGCTTCACACATGCACTCACCGTCTGCTGACCTCACCTGTGAAGCCGGAAACAAACAAACCCCATCTGGTGAAGTGCGCAGTCCATTAGCATACCATTGTCTCCTGCACCAACACAGGAAATTCACTGTCATCCATACACTGTGTTCTCTCTCTATCTCCATCCAGCAGGCAGAAATTATCATTACCATGGAGACCGTCCAGTGCTCATCACAGAGTAGAGCACTTATCCCCAACTCTGAACAAATGTACAGTTTGTTACATACTCGATAGCAGGTTGTTACGTAGCGCCATGTTCATTCAGTCTTTCAGATCAGGCTTGGGTTTTTTTTTTTCCATTTTATTTGTTTCTTTAAACAGTTTTTCAGGATTGAAAAGAGCAAAACTTTTTAATGCATTACTCTTAATATTGATCAAGATATGATTACTCAATTTTTATGTGCTTTTTTTCTCTTTTTTTTTTTTGGACATAAAGGTAAAAGGTGATAAAAGTTACAAAAGCCATCATCCATTTACAACCATTAGAGACAGTCTACCATTTCATACTGCAAAAGTTTAATTCATTCAACCACATTTTCACATTTAGAATATTGTGCAACTGCTTGGTCAGAACACCATCTACAACCGTCAAGCCACTTATATACAATTGTCTAATTAAACTTTGGATAGGAAGTCAGAAAGACCACTGCTATGTTCTTAAGAAATTAAATATGTTAAGTTTTGGTCCTTATATTTAATTTGCTCATCTTAAACTCATTTAGTTTTGAGCCAGGGAACCCATGGAATGTCTGGTTGGAACTGTGGGTTGCCATTATGTAAATCCTGATGTATGCACTGTGATAGCCCCTGTTAGAGTTAATGAATGCAACTGGAAGCTCCTGGCCCATCTCTAAAAGCTGGCTGCCTCAGTTTTTGCTCTCTCTCCATCCACCCAGCACCATGCTATTTGCCTGGCTGATATAAGCTTTTTTTTATTTTAGGTTCCACATTGTACAACATCATACACCAATATTTACTGTATAGATTTTGTTTCTTAGTATCTCTTGTGTATGTGTTGCTTAGTTTTGTGTATCTTATATGGTCTGAGTGGATGAGTATTTGACCTACTGATAGCAGTGAACCACGATGTAAATATTACTTGTACAGAACTGGATAGCATTTCAGTGTTTAGATTAGGAACAGGCAAAGATAAGTAGTTAATTTCCATAAAAGGCCAGATAGGGGCAGTGTTGTCTCGTAGTTAAAGGCTTTTTAGATGCAGAAGTAATGGAGCCTATGAATAACATTTTAGAATCAGCATGACAGGAATTCCAGGATCACTGCATATGTTTGGTTGAAATCCTTTTTAGTTCTGCATCTCTGCCTTGTTGTATTACAAACAACTAAAGTAAAAGATGAAGGAAATCATTTAGTTTCAGTCTATGATATTGTAAGGTCATTGCAATGCACGGCTTCCTGAATTGAGTTTTTATTGTTTACAGTTGCCAGTTGCCAAGCTGAATTGACCTTTATACTTTAGTGTCTGTCTGTCCCACTTGGGCGTATCAGTGTATACAGAGCTATCTCTGTTCATGCCCATAGTATTTATATCCTCCTCCCATATCTTCCCACAGCAGAGGAAAATGATATTCACTTGAAAGACCATCTGCAAATACCACCCAGGGCACTGTAACGTTCCCAATATAACCTCCCCGCACAGCCAGCTGGGCTGTTCCAGTCAATGGCCTCACACAGTCTGGAGTGTTACTAAAGTAACAATTTCCCATTCTGTTTTTCTTTGGTTGTGCTTTTTTTGCATTTAATTAACACCATGATGAAAGGGGACGATTCAGAGGAAGTGGATATAGATTTGGGGGACTCCAGTGACCCTGAAGACTTTGAAAATGGGGAGCAACGTGAGACACTGTGGAAGGCCTCTCCTGCTATGGAAGAGGAGGAAAACATTCACACGTCTACACTAGTGGAAATCAGTGATACCAAGCCTCTGATTAATGCAAGAGACCCCCGAGGTATCAATGACTGCCTTAAGGTATTGCATTCTTTCTGCAGTAGCTCTATTAAACTTTATCTCGTGGTCTATCTGTACATTTGTCATGCTGCACATTAGCTGAAAAAACACAGAAAGCACTTAAATATTGACACAGGGGACCAAAAAGCTGCTTTACTGATTGCACCGCTCTCTAGTGGACATCATTTATCTGCAAAAATTGAATCAAGACCCCAAAGAACACTAGCTATTGGTTTACCTCGGTAGCACTAGCATCAGTCTCTCTTTGTTTCTTCAGGTGACGTTTGAGGATGTTATAGCTGAGCCGGTATCAGTGCGGAGCGGTGACAGAGTATGGATCTGGAGCCATGCCCTGTTCGAGGTGTCTAGGATTTGGATTTACCGGATAGTCACAGTATTTTTGGCCATTCCTGTGTCAATAATCTCTGGACTCCTGTTCGCCATCCTCAGCTGTCTTCATATCTGGTAGGTTTAGATTCGGACCTCTAGGTTAGTAATTAAGATTTTTGTTTTCAATTAAAGTAATGTACAGGTGACCTTTTGTGACCGCTTATTGAGCCTGCAAGCACAACAGTGAAAGAATGCATTACTATACCTTTTAATCTTTCCCCAGTACACATCATACTGTGGTATAGTAGCAGGAACTAGACAAATTTTTCTTAAGCTTAAATTTCTAACCATCATAAAAGACTAAGCCTTCCTAAGACTGACACATACAGCTGCGGTCAGAGAATATAACATCCTCCTCCATAATGGTTGTTATAATCATAAACTGACACAGAAATGAACAATGCCAACATAAGTGCATTTTGCCTCTGTTGGGTGGCTCCCTAAATTGGCACATGGTCATCAAAACATATCCGAACCTCCGGCCTCGGGGCTAAAGAGCCACCTGATCCCTCTGGAGATGATACAAGAATCTGAGAAATATTGATGGGGAAAAATTTTCTATAATGCTATTAAAGTGTCACTCCATGGGCGACAGCTTCTGTGGCCTGGAGGGAGCTTTCAAATCGCTCAAAGAAATGACCTCGATGATGTCAATTAAAATCTTGTGGTTATGTGAAGTCTGAAAGACATGACTGCTGAAAGGTGGGATGGGTCTGATTCAAGCCCCCCTCCAATTTTGTTTTGGGAAGCCCGGTGTTTTCAGAGCTTTTCTGCATTAGGATAACTTTAAGATGCCATATAAGTACTAATCTCTTCACTCAGTAGATTTCCTTAACTGTAACTGCAAAGAATCCAGAAGGACTAAAATGATAGTGGAAAACTGGGACGTACCTGTTGAGAAACAAAGTGTTATAGGAGAGTGTTATATATTAATTCAACATGAGAAATTAGAAATAGGAAATTATTACTGTTACATATTAAAGCAAACAAAAAAATTTTTTTTCCTGTGATTTAAATGATTTTCTTTGTCATTTTTGTGTTCTCTTCTATGACAGGTTGGTTAGTCCCTGCATCCAGTGTCTCCTTATTGGCACTCGCTGGCTGCAGAGCCTATGGAGCATTGTCCTTGGTGTCATTGTACAGCCTTTTCTCACAAGTGCTGGAAAATGTTGTGGTGGCTTCAGCATTCACCTGGCCAAAGAATGAGACTCACACGTGAGAAGCACTTCAAGACTGCAAATGCTCATTGACATGGACAAGTGCACTTACTGTTATGTGGTCACGTGGACCCAAACGAAGCAGGCATTTAAAAAAAATAATTTATCCAAAATGTAACACCCATTATTTATAGCTATTATTAAAGTCCGATAGTATCTGCTGAGACTTGAAGTAAAAAATCAATGGTGACGCAATTCTTACATTTCACATTCAGGATGTGAAACCATTTTAGTGACTCTTTTTGCTCAGCATGTAGTTCTTTTTTCACTCTGAGGGATTATAGTTTAAGAAATGTATGCAGAAATCCTTTTTTGCAATTTGAATATTACATAATATGTAATAGTGTTTGGGCTTTTTAAGATCTAGGTTTGAGGATGTATGAAAAAGGGCTTTTACAATACTTTGTCTAGTCAGAAAAAAAAGAGTTCAGTTACCTTGTACAAAATGTTGAAAGGAGTTCTACTTTGTCAATGAAAAAATATTTGAATGTGCAAATAGCTTCCATTTCACAAGTTTAATTACTGGACATACGCTTCTCCTCTATCACTGAAAGACCCTTCACACTATCTCCATGGCTCAGTTGTGGTCATAGAGAAAGAAACTGTATTATTGTTAAAGGTTTAGCATTGAACAGAATATCAAGAATATATTTCTGAATAAGAATAATTAATATTTGATGTATTGTCCTGGAAGGAAATGGAAGTAAAAGACATGGTTTAATATGGTTTTTAAACTAATACACTTTTAGACTTATTATTGATATTAAAAAGACATTATTAAAGCATTTTTCAAATAAAACGATGATATGCTCTTTTGTTGCAACATCCCTAATATAAGGTTAAGTTTTCCTGTATCATCTCTTTATCTTCTTGCTTGAAGACAAATGACCATGTGGGGAGATACTGTACATCCAGTTAGTTATTGTGATGTGTCAAGATTTCCTACAGCACATTTAGCAATTTGAGGGAGCAACCACTTGATTGAAATAGGATTGTGGAGTGTTTCTGATGTCACTCTGCCACTCCCACAGCTGTCAGTAACAACAGGCAGGAACAGATGTGCAGTGGCATCCACATTCACACGACAGAGATCAACTTCACTGGCACACTTTATTGTTGCAGAAATCCATGCACATCAGGATTTACTGTAGCATATGCTATGTCTAAGAGAAATCTCTGTTAGATATAATATCTATAGACAGACAGGATGGCAGAAAGTGGATAAATAACTATCATTCATGACTTCTTAAATTTACTGTGTGATGGTATTGGAACAATTAATTATTTGCAGATTTTTTTCCACACTGATCTGAGTTTTTAAGAAAAAAATCTTTGTGTCTTATAAGTGTGAATTATGAAATTTTGGTTGGTTTGGATGGTTCAATCTTCAGGTCACAATTAGTATAACTTCACCCAAATCACAAATCAGAGCACTTTCCCTCTCGCAGACAGACTGTTTTTTATTTAACAGCTCTACTGCTGACACTAATGCCCCAACCCTTTTATATAATCCCCTCCTCCACCTTAAAGCTTCTCCCTGTGGAGGCTATACACTACAGTGTTTTCTTTGACAACATGCAAGGTCACATAAAGTTTAACCAAAGTTTAAGCACATTTAATAAGCCAAGAATGCACATTATCTCACTCTGACACTGATCCTCTCCATACATTTAGTATAAACATTTTACATATTGCTTCAAATCATACAACAAAAGCAACACTTATAATAATTGTTATTAATGTGACCACAAGCTGAAACTGATATTCTGAATGATATAGTCAATATTTAATGCATCCTCTAAGTTCAGAGGCATTAGAAAATATACACAGCCAGGAAAAGAGGTGAGAAAAAGTTAATGGAAAATAATCATGCAGCAACACAAAGCTATTTACAAACTGAATTTCATATATCTCTGTGACAGAAAAACAGATTCATCAGTACTGCGAGATGGTCCTGTGAAATCACTAGACCCAGCACCCTTTAGAAAAATGCATTTCTATGGCTTTTGCTCGGTTGATTCATATTTGTTGTGCAATGGAGCTTGGCATGAAAGCAGAAGTGAATATAAACAGTGCAAAATGCTGGCACCCTAAGCAAAGCAGTAAACAGTCATTACATTATAATTACTCAATTAGCATCCTTTTGCAATTGTTTATATTAAAATGAATTATTTCATATAATAATATTCTTTAAAGGTCGGCTACTTAACTGTTGGAACACAACTTTAAAATTGTGCACATACAAGCTTTTAAGGTTTCAAGGTAAATCTCTGAATGCTAAAGTATAAATTCATAAGAAACATATATGAATAAACGTAGCTGACCTTTCACATCACACATTACATATTACATATTACATATTACTTTACCTTTACACATATTTTTTGTTGCAAAGAAAGATGAAAATGATAACAATTTTTTTTAAGTTTACATCACATTTTGTTCAAATTCTGTACACAATATATATAAAACACCATTTGTACTGTTTTCTGTCATCAGTGGGTGCAGGGTTTCATCTGGACAGGAAGTTTACATTGTCAGTTTAGCTCGGTTCAAAATGTTACAGAAAAAATGTGCAGCAATAGCCACCACACGGCCTCTGTAGTCAGTTAAATGGGTGAAATGGGTAGCTGCATGATTGCTGGATTACTTGATTGCACGAAGCTTGCATGCCTTTTAGCTGGCTTTTCAGTGTACCGTACTGGATGTGCGTGAGAGGCTCCTCTGACTGTTGGTGTTCTTGTTAACGTAAGTGGAGGCGCCCCTCTTGTGTCTGCACTGTTTATCACAGCCGCACGAGCACTCTGTCAGGTACTGTCGACAGCAGCAGAAGAAACACTGCATCAGGTCATGGAATAGGTGACCCGCGAAGAACATGTAAATCCATGGGTTACAGCAGCTATTGAGACTGGCTAGCAACATTGCAATGATGAAGGCCATGTCTAGGAAGATGGAGAGAAACAAGAACATGTAAGAGGTTATTTTGAAAGACTTTTTTTCTCTTCATACATTCTTCTTTTAGTCTGTTAATCCCCAGAAAAGCCACAACCAACATTGAACTGACTCTACTAACAAATATCAGCTGTGTAGCTCGACTGATCTTGTACAGATGATATTAAAAACATATGAGTGACACGCAGCGTTAAACTGGATAGCATGTTTTGTCATAAACATGACCATTGGCACAATAATTTACAACCACATTGGTGTTCAGTCCTACAGATATATTTACCAAATAACACATCTGAGATAGACAAATACATACCCCCAACAAATACACTGTCTTCCTGTTTTAAATTGTGTATTTTTGAAACTTTCTTTTAATACTTTACTAGCAAACTACATTTTTTAAAGATTTTGATCATCTGTAGAAACCACCGGATGTGAGAATTATAGCTACAAAAAGTACGGAGAAGTGTTAAGAGACAAACTAACACATATCTAGTCGTCAGCTTTTCACTGCATTTGCTGACAGTGATGAAAATAAAGATGGGAAAAATACCAGACCTTGCCACCATGAATTAAATAACCAGTTTAGAAAGAAGAAGTGGGTTGATCTTTAAAAAGACTCTAAATTAGCAAGTCTTTCTCCATCACAGTAAGATGTAATCACTCAATGCTTAGGTTTGAAAGTTTGTTTATTCATAAGTTGTTCAAGCTGCACGAGGCTCTAGGAAGGGTAATGGCAATTTATTACTTGAGCCAACACTTTTAGTTTTTATTTAAATATCTGAACAACTACTTTATAGTCTAACAACTTAAACACCCTGCTTTTTCATCAAGCCCCATCATCTGATGTAATATTTTAGGATAGCATATCTAATAGTGTGGTTAATAATCTATTAAGTCATTAAAAGTACTGGGTTGGGGTCATAAAACCCAGTAAAACCACTGGGGCCCTTTTTAATGCTTAATTTCATGTATGTATTGTAAATCTGTCAATCTGATGTACTTATTGTATACCCCCATTATTCATACAGAATTATATAAGCTGACAAGCTAATGCAATTCAGACTTCCTCCTCCAAAAAACATTTTGGATCATAAAAATGAAACATGGTAGGCTGCTGGATGCCTCACAGATAGAACTTTAGGTTGCTTGACACAAATATGACAAACAGCTTCGAGTAACCTGCCCTTGGTGGAAAAAATACAGCTTTTTTTCTCATTCACTCAATTGATTACATTCCAATTATTAGAGCCCTGGAGCACACTGAATAAGCACATAATCTGAAAAGTGGAAAGTGGACAACTTCCAAGTCCCCCCTCTTTATCCTTAATAGGGTGAGAGAGATTTAGAGCTTGCTGGTGTCGCTCCTCAAGCACTGACCCATTCTCTTCCTTGTGTTCTGACTCTCCACAGTACTTTGCTTTATTATGAGAGGTGTGCCAACCAAATGGCCCATCAAAATTCTGAAAAGTGTTTAACAGCCTGCCCAGAGTTGTAAAATCATTTGGTGCAAGAAGTCTTAGCCACTGGAAACACAGAGGAAAAAAAATGAAAATGACAACGTTCAACTTTTCCTTTTTATACTGGTACAATGCATTCGTCACTTTCTGAAATGAAAGAAAAACATTTATCTTAACTCCTTTTCTGCATTGTGATTACTGCTTTTTTCAGGAGAAATATAAAGGATGAGATGTCAACTTCAAAAGCAGAGCTGCTGTCACTTTGTGGAAGAACAGGCTCTATATCAAAGATAAGTTTGAGGATAAAAAGTTAAGAAAACATTGCAAGAGTGCAAGAAGCCACATTCTCCTCCATTATCAGTGAATCCTTTGGAAGTTTTACAGTGTGATGTTATGACTGAAGTGCAGGCCCTGGAAAAAAGTTCACAGGTTTCATGCTGGATCAAATGCCCTGATAAACATGACCTTCATGGAGTCTTAACCCATGTAGCATTACTTCAAAGAGACTGCAATGAGTCAGAAAATATAGAGAATCTAAATTATCTTTACTTTTACATATAGATTTGCACAGAGACGTTCCTGGGAAAAGTATTTTTTGAAATCTAAAAGAATTTGGTGTGCACTGAAACCACAAAGCCTGATTTAAATTCAATCTGTTGTCTACCTCTCATAAAACGGCTCCAGTTCCACAAATTATACTGATGTATTAAGCCCCACTGTATTTTTGTTATGCCCTGTAAATAGTACCAGAGGCAGACCAGTCACTCACTCTTATGATTTACTTATGCAAGCATGACTATACGTAGAAGTATTTTCATGTAATCATTTACTGATTAATAAAATGTTTGAGCTCCTTAAGCAATGCTTTCTTACTTGCTTAAAGTAAAAAAAAGTATAATTACAATTAAAAAGGCTTTTTAAAATTTACCAGAGTGGGAACAGTAGAGAAATGATTCTACAATAACAGCCTGCTGATAAGATAATAATGTGTGCAACACCGAAAGAGGCTTCCCCGCTGCTTGCATGACAGACAGAGATGTGGCAAAGATTTAGTCTGTGGTAGGTTTGGCAACCCTTTTCCAGTCCTTGGCTTGGCTGTGTTTGTAATAAAAAAGACTGATCAATTTAAAGTGATTGCACTGTTCATTCCCCCATTCTTCATTATTATTTGGATTTACAAATTATTAAATATATGCTTAATATCGGAGTATTAAATCCGGTAACATCGCTATCCCACTGAGTTATAAAGAAGTAAACAAGTTTTTATTGTGGCTGCTTAATGGCAAAATATATGTGTAACTTTTTTCAGTTTTTGTTCAGGTGTATTTATTGAGAAACAGATGATACTACTTAACCTGAGTAAACCAAGAAGACGAAGACAGCTACATTTTTGAAAGTTGATATAATATATGAATGTGAGATAAATTATAAATTGTATTTATTTCGAAAGTTTTATTCTTTATTTCTAAACCATTATATTTCAGGTCTTCTTTTTGTGTCCACAGATAATGCTTATATTGCTAAATGCTCTCTGACAAAAAATACTTACAATTTTTTAATTACACATAAAGCAATCTGGTGTCTCTAATATAACACAGCCTTCTGGGATTTTTTTTTCTTTTTTGATATATTTTAGATATAATTTGTGCTTGTTTGACACATTTTTGGCCCTGGTATTCTTTTTTTTTTTTTTTTTTTAATGAGAGCAACAGGAAAAGGATTATTCTGGGGGGAAAGTCTGGCCACCAAAACATTGATTGGAATCTCTGAAAGCTCTGAATGCATATTTGTGGATGTTTTTAAGATAATGCAGCTTGAATGTCTACTTTAATGGCAAACTGACAAGATTTGAGGAGTATATCTGAACAAACAGTTCAATTAAATGGATATTAGACAAAATAGCACTGGGAATTGAGACAGAAACGCTTTGATGTTCTGGTACATTTACTCCCCTAGAGGCTCTGAGGTCTTTCTTCAAACTGATAACCACTGTGAATGTTACTCCCATTCATTTCTGTTCACTCTGGGGAAGTCACCAGAAACACCATTGTGTTGCCTTGAAAGAACGGCGGATTGCTTGTGCATTCCTAAAGATATGTTGTGAGGTGGAAGAATGATTTTTGTTTGTGCGGGACACTTGTGGAACAGAATTTTTTTTCCCTATTAAGTTCTTTTGGCAAGAAAAAAAATCAACACCATTAATCTTGGACAAAGACGACGCATTAGTCTTTGTGTCACTAAGCACTTTGCCCAAAATAGGAGGAAGAAAATGGCGTCATAAACCAGTAAATATTGCCATTAATCAAAAATGTGTAAAAGAAAAACTGTTATGGTAAAACGAAGGCCGTTGGGTGTGCTGTTACCTTCTCTTGGTGCAGCAGGATCCCATGCCGACCACATCTGGACAAAGAAAAAAGGAGTCCAGCACACAATATAAGCAAGTACCACTACAAATGTCATTTTTACTGTTCGGATCTTAGCCTTTGAAATGAGTCTCACGCTGCTCACACGAGAAAAGGGTTGGGCGCCTTTGGAGGGCCTTGGAGTGAGAGCCAGAAAGTGCTCCCTTCTGGTTTTTAGATTGAAATTCTCCCATATTTTAAAACATATCAAACCATAGCAGATGCTTAAAATGGCCACTGGAAAAATGTAAATGCTCAAACTCATCCAAGTGATGTATGCTTTGGCACCCCAAGGCTGCACGAAGTCCCCCCAGCAGTCATACACACCATTACCGACCTCCCTAAGAGAAAATATGTAAGCTTGAGGACTGCTGAATATCAGGCTGAGCATCCAAGAGGCGATCACACAGAAGCGGTCTTTTTTCTTGTGCACGGAGCGAAGTGGCTGGCAGACTGCCAAGCACCTGTCTATCGACATTAGAACCAGCATGTACGTAGACGCAAACATACCCACGACCTGGAGGTATTTCACCAACCTGCACAGCAAATCGGGTCCATAGAAGCGAAAAGTGATATCCCAAATGAGCTGAGGTAAGACCTGAAAGATTGCAACTACAAGGTCTGCGATGCTCAGGTGCTTCATGAAGTAATACATCCGAGACTGACTGTGCTTGGTGGTGTGAATAGCCCACAGGACGCACAGATTGCCTGTCAGCGCGAGAAGCAGCACAAGGACCAGAACGGTAACTTCCACTTTAGCCACTTCTTCATTTCGTTTCAGAGGGTTCACCGTGGTGTTTCCTACGTAGCTTTCATTTTCACGACTTGAGGCGCTCCATGTAAGATTGTGAGACCAACTGTACTGCTCGCGTAAAAGGTCCTCCATCGTGCGTAAAAGCGCCACTTAGGCGCAGCCAGTAGTCACATCACAAACCCAGGTTCGGGAACTCTATCAGCTGTGTTAGCTTAGTTTCCCTACGTAATTTCCCCGTTATTATTATTATTTTTTTCCCTTTCTGTTCAATAATCCGAACTCAGGACTGCAGTCTGCAGAGAGAAGGGAGAAAAAACACTATTATTTAAAACTCTTGGTCATTGCACTTTAATCTTTAAACTAATAAACAGTAAATTAACGAAATAACAGTATTTAAGTGATTATGTTCAAAAGGCGCTCACCCACTAAATCATCCTTTCTTCTCTTAGGGATTTTGGAGAACCACAGTCCTCATCACTCGCTGCCTCCAGTTTGATGTCTGATCTACCGAAGCTCTGCTTGCTACCAGTGTCATTAACCCCCTCCCCTCGTTTCATTTTCCTTCGAAGGAAACTGCTTACTTGGGTATGGACCTTATAGTTCTTTCTGTCTCGCTCTTCCTCCCCCGTACGTTCACTTAGTGTAAGCTTTGACAATGTGAAATACTTTGAGCCAAATCATCCCAATAGCCTTAAAGCAGTGTCATTTTTGTTTCACAGTTTCACAGTTAGTGCTTTCAGCATCTACATTATTTAAAGCTAGCTGTTGTTGGAGTCCAAAAATTCCAGTCTGGACTATAAAGGTCAATAGTTTTCCCAAAGATACCGTATATGGAAAAGGATGTTATCTGGATGAATGCCAATATATATGGGATTGTGATGTGGTGCTGTAATTTGGCACTTTATGCTAAGGGTCTGTCAGGTAATAGTAAAAAGCATAATAACTGTGCAAGGGAAGTGACTCACTAAATCCAATTGCACATAAAGAATGTGGGTTTATGTCATTAATACCATCAAAAGTGCCCTTCACTCTCATGCAACAGTCAAAATGAATGTAGTCATTTTGTTTAAATGTCAGATATCCTACTTTTGATTCAGACTCCATGAAATCACTCTCATCCGTTTTAAAGCAGTAATTTAATGTTTTATCATTTCTTTATAGAACAATCTTGTAGCAATTCAATTCTGAAAAAAATCATTATATATTTCTGACATATTTTAGTTACTAAAAACAATAACCGTGATGTCTGTGTATGATGGTAATCTTATTTCATTAAAATCTTTACTTTCTTTATTAAATCCAGTTTTTCTTATTTGCTTCACCGCAAACGGGTCTCTTTTATTTTGACTCAATAAGAAATATTTATTGTTCTCAATGAACATGAACATGGGAACATCACATGTACAGTATGAAAGACATTTGTTCCTTTCAGTTTATCTTAGAATAGGTGCAGATGAACACTTGCAGGTGTTCTATTGTCTGTTATCACTCAGCTGAACTGGCCTGTCTGAATTGCCCTGTCTGTTTTTTTTTTTTTTTTTTTTTTTTTTTTTTTTTTTAACCTGTCCCGTTTGGTTCTTTTGCCATCAGAATTATTGTCTAAAGGCGAAGAAAGATGCCCAACGGATTTACTTTACCAAATGGACCATCCCAGCCTTGCCGTAATGGTCCATTTGATTCAACTTTTTATTGTTTATTTTATTTTCACTTGCTGAATACGGGACAGACTTGACTGGAGGAGAGAATGTGGAGAAAGAAAGAGGGAAAGAAAAAAACCTGAGAAGAGGGACGGGGAAAAAGGGCAAAAAACAAAAACCAACAGAATAAGCAGACAAAAAATACATATATCGATCACCTGGATCACCTGTTGAGAAAGAAAAAAGAAAGCAAGCAGAAGAAAACGAGAGTAATAAACAAGATCACAATGATATATGAGAATATGACAGTAAATACTAAATATTAAACATTATTGTGCAGCACGTGAGATCGACAGCGCACAGTGTGCTTTGAGGTAGGAGCCAAAAAGGGTGTAGTTTGTGTGTGTGATCACCCGTGTGTACACCTGTGAGCATGAACGCGCTTGTTTTTAAAAGGTTCCTTCATGTAATGATCTGCTAGAGGGTGTGGGGGGCCACTGCCCCGACCTCCAGGGCATGAAGCAGGTATGGAGGAGATCAAGACTCCAGACATCCAGAGGCCCCCAGAACACAAGAGACCAAGGAAGACCAACAGAGGGGCAGCCGCGCCACTATCCCAGAAAGAGCTGAGGAGAGTCCCAGATGAGGGGTCACTCAGCAGCCGCGGAGCAGAAGCCAGGGGGGGTTGCAGTGACGTGCCCGTGAGCTCCGCCGGCAGCCAGCTGTGCCTGAGTGGCCGAGCCCCGGGCCGTGAGGCCGAGGGCACCCCATCCCCAAAGTGGCCCGAGCAAGCCCCAGGCTCCAGGCCCCAATAAGCAGCCGCCAAGGAGTGAGCCGGTGGGTACCTGGGCGCCCACCCCCGGAGACAGAGAACCACCAACGCACCGATGTCTGAGGGCGTCCGCCACCGGCAGGGGAAGTGGTGGGGGGAGATGGGCCTCCAAACCTTGGAGAAACCAATTGCCCTGTCTGTTAAATTTAATCTAACCAGACATGTTGGCAGATTTCTGTGTCTCGCTCTTTTTTTTCCCATTTAAGTATCAGTACATGTAACCTACATGTTTTTGCTTTTGGCTCAACCAGTAGTTGACCTAAGGCAATGATGCATAGCAACGACAATGAGCTTTAGTATAACATCCTCTATTTTCAGTGCCTGTAAATTGATACCTTGGCATAAAGCATGGAGCGCTCACACAGAGTACATGAAACATAGAAAAGAACATAAATAACTATTTCAAAATATGTAAGAAATTTACATTGCTCATTATATTAAGTACATGTACTTAATATAAGAGGCACTTAGTTCATTTATGTCTCAGAACACCTCTGAATGTATTGACCAAACTACTGTACGCGTTTAATTATTTATCCAAATAAATCTCAAGACATCTTTATGACTAACTGCTTAATACGCAATGCAGTATAGCTTTGAGTCATTGTAAGTAATGCACTGTACTACAAAGTACTGTTCTTAACCTCTTTTTGTTGAATAAAAGTCACTCACTGCACCAGACATTAGCATTTGGGCACATCCCCAAGCACTGGCACTCTACACTGTGGCGTGCCAGTGCTGCCCATAAAGCCGTCATAAAAACCGCAACACAAGCACCCAACAACATGTTGCCTTGAAAATATAAAAATATTTTATTTAGAAGTAAGAACTCAGTAATGCTTGGAAAATCTCTCAATAATAATAATACTAATAATGATGTCTCTGTTTTGGCTCCTGGCTCCTCTTTGCATAATAGGTAAAATTTAATTAGTGAGAAGGAAGCTGTAGATTAGAGGTCAAATAAGTTTTCATAATACTTGAAATGGTTTCAAATAGCAAACTCCCAGCAGTGTATGAAGTCTAATCCATTTCTTGAAGCAATAGAGTTTAACTCCTGGCAGATTTAACTGCTAAAAAGAACTTTCCACCTCCTTCAGTAATTTTTAAATATTTATGTGGGGACATAAAAACGACATTAACCGGGTTCTGTCATCTCTGAACTAGTGGCATCTACTGGTTTGGTGAGATATCTGTTAAATGGTTCTCAGGGACTTTTAGATTTTAATGTCTTGTTGTCAGATAAAAAAAAATAGCATCTGTGACATTAGAGCAAACAAATGGTTGATTATACTGACCTTAGGTCAACAACAGGGACTAAGATATAAGCAGTTAATAAGAGAACACAGAACAGATCAAAGTTTCCATTGGGGTATAAACTTAAACCCCAGACCAAACCATACTTACGTCAGACCCAAGAGGCTCACTTATTGTGACAGAAAGCTATAATTTACTTATAAGAAAATATGCCAGACCAACTCACAGAAGAGCACACTGTGTGTGCTCTTAGAGCAAAGGACTTTATCAGAAAAATAGTCTGCCAGTCAGTACTGAGTCAGCTTTTGCTTTTTCCCCCAAAAATATGGCCAAGAGATTAATGCTAATAAAGTCAGCTTTGAACACAAGTTTAAATGATTTTGAACAGAACAGATCTATGACCCCACATCAGATAAGGTTATACCGTTCCCACGATGAGGACATCTGGACCCTAATCATTTGAGATTCTGAGGATATTTCCCTGAGCAAATGTACTCTTTATTTCATTAATTACAGTCTGACGGCAAAATCTAACACTCTCTTCCTTTCCAGTTTGTAGAAAATAGTACTAAGTGACACATGCCAGCTGATTAAACCTGAACACACCAAACCCAGCTCTTTGTCTCAACCTGGATATGTAAGATAAGTGTATTTATTAACAGCTTTTACACAAAAAGAAAAAAATAAATAAGAACATTAAATGCCGCAATAGCCATTCAAAAAAACCCAACAAAAAAACCAACCAAATATTCAACAGTCACAATAAAATAAACGGGTAGTTTCATAAACAATACTTCAATACAATTTCTCAACAGAAAGCTTGTTTAAATAAAAATGTTTTTAACTGCTTAACTCCTCAGTGTCATAGACCGAAAGGCTTTGAGACACATCGGACCAGGCAACCTTTTTCCCATCTTCTGCTGTCCTATTTTGGTGAGCCTGAATCAACTGTAGCCTCAGTTTCTTGTCCTTTGCTGATATGAATGGCACCTGGTGTGGTCTTATGCTGTAGGCCATCTGCATCAAGCTTCAATGTGTTCTGCATTCAGAAATGCTCTTCTGCATACCTTAGGTTGCAGCAAGTGGTTACTTTTAGTTGGATTCTTATCACGTTCAGGCAGTCTGGCTATTCTCCACTGGTCTCTGAAATTAATCAGGCAAAGAGAACTGCTGCTCACTGAATATTTTCTCTTTTTCGGCCCCCAACCACAACATATTTAAAGTCACTTAAATCACTTTTCTTTTTCATTTTGATCCTTGATTTGAACTCTGGCCTGTCATCTTGACTATGTCTACATGCCCTAATGCATTGAGTTGTGCCATGTGAATCACTGATTAGATATTTACACTCACAAGCAGTTGAACAGGTGTACCCAATGAAGTGGCAGGGGGATCTATATTTTGTAAATAAAAAGTTTATGGGTTAAAAAGTAACTGGAGAAAAACATAAAGCCACAATAATCGACACATCAAATATTCTCTCTAAAATCCTTTACATTCAAGCACCCACATCTTTTGACCCACAGACACAAGCCTACGCTCTGTATATTCCCTGTTAATGGTCTCTGAGGCTTTCATTGCAGCCACCTTTGGCTCATTTTTATTTTGCCGTTTCCTTGCCATTAGTCTGATTCTCTTCAAATAAAATGCAGCTCACTTGAATTGGGACCAAGAGAGTCACTTAACTAACCAAGGGTATACATACCTCTTCCTCCCTGGTTGCTTTGGTTGTGTATTAAGGATTGTTGATTTGTTGATACTTTTGACCTAATGGAGCAAAATGCTGCTATTTCATTCAGTCATTTCATTCAGCAATGAAATACTTAAAAACTGCCAGTGTGCCATAATGGAACTTATGCCCACTGTAGATGACACATGTTGGCTTATGAGTGGGTCATTTTTACTCCACCCACTCAACTCCATCTTTTCCTTTCTTTTGTGTGTGTTTTTTCAAAGATAGCCTTGCCTTTCACTGCAGGTCATGAAGTCTCCTTTTGATTGTTGATAAGGAAACACGGGTGTCTACATCATGAAAAAATGTTGTTGAACTTAATTGCTAATTTTTGGCATATCAGATGTTGTTGATTTATAATTTTTTTCCTTGTTTTTACAATCATTATCATTCTTTTTTCTTGCATTATCCATTTTTCTAATATCGACAAGCCATTTGACCTCAATTCAAAAGACAACCCTTAAAACTCAATCAAGTGTCACTGTATTAATTTAGATACTACTGTTGGTACACTTCCATCTCGCTGTTTACAATATGCCCACTATGTACCTAGGTAGTGTATAAATATCAACTGGGTAATCTTGTTTCATGGAAAGTTGTGCACTTGTTCAAGTTGTGCAAGTGGGGGTTGTTGGAACTTAGGTGGTAAAAGAGATCTTATATCAATCTGAAGGTTGGGAAATTGATTCCCAATTCCTCCAATCTTTATGTCAAAACATCCTTGGGCAATTTTCTGAACTCAGAGTTTTCTCTGATGTGTCCATCATCAAAGATAAGGTCTTGAATAATCAGGCTACATCTTCTAAGACAGCCTCTCTAGTTTTACGATAAACTTAAACTTTTTCTTTTTGATAAAGCATAGATTTGGACTGGATCAGGTAACCCTGAACCCTAGCGTAGTTACATTGCCATTTTAAACTTGAATTTTTGACGATTAGGGATATAGGTACTTGTACCTTGCACTTATGAAAACAAAATACTTTGTAGTACATGATTTGGGACACTGCATATGTTTTAAGGGCTTCATATCCCACTCTGGTCATTCTGACAGTACTGTGCAAAAGTCTCGTATCACTCCTCTTTCTTAATATTTTGCTTTCAGTGAGCCAGATTTTCTTGTACTATTTAAAGTGGTTCTTTAAACAGTAATTGTTCTCTGGGTGAAGATCTCTCAAAGTGTTTTTTTTGAAGATTGACTGCTTTTTTACTCATTTTCTGTCTAGTCATTGTACCTGGCCATTTTTAGTTTAACTCAAATAACATTATGTTATGAGTCATTCAAGCACAAAAAGGCACCAAACTCAAAGGATGAGCCAGTGTTGTGTCTGCACATAGCAGATCACTTACAGAAAAAGGGTTACTAACAGGCTGTCGCTAGCAGTGTGCCACTGTCAAGGTTTGGCAGTGTGGCAGGCAGGATTTGGACCCAAATGCTGGAATCCGAAGACAAAATATGAACTCAAAAGGCAGCTTTAATGCTTAACTCAAAAATACACAAAACTACAGACTGTAGCTGACAAACTGTAGCTGGCAAACAATCCAAAAACTAGGAATTTCCGGAAAATATGGAACAAGGAAACACACTACCAAGAGGGAGGACATAACAAAGGACAGAGGGGAAACTCAGACAATAAATACTTACAAAATGATGAGGGGGGGTGGGGGGGGTGGGCAGGTGGGAACATTAGCTGTCTGAAACTAACATGATGACTCAAAAGGAGGTCAAACTGAACACAAAGCAAAGTACAAGAGACAGGATATTGCCAACATAACATGGAATTAGCTTAACACAGAGATGGATGGTGCATTCCAATAGTCCATTTTGCTTAGGATGTTCCTAATTTAGAGAGGTGACCTTAAAGTATCTGCGTGATGGTCATAATAGGAGCTGTGTCAGTTCTCCAAATACTGAGCAAAGGCGCTTCAATACTTCCTCTATTGCTTCCTTTAATATCTGGGTAAACTGGACCGGATAAAAGGAGAGGAGAAAATGCCATCCCATAATTCATAGCAACAGAACATCTGACGATCATTGAAAACAATCGACATAATAAACAAAGCAGTGCAAATGTTAGCAAATCAGGCCCTAAATATTCCCTTTTCTTTAAAATTTCAGCCTGTGTAATGATGGATATTTTCACAGGCTGCCCTGCATAAGTGCACATTTTGCAGATTGTCTTCGGCACAATGAGGTTTTAACATAAAACAGATGACCCAAACATTAATCATAAACTAGAAGAGGACTAGATGTGAAATGAATGCCCCAGAATCTAAACAGAAAGAACCCAACCAGAAAATGCTGATATAACAAAAATGCAAAACAACACAAAATGATACTTAAAACCTAAAGGAGTCGTGAAACCACAAAACTCAAGACCTGGAGTCCAAGACCCGGAATAGTTGAATCTATCGAACAATTCAAACCATAACAAAGTCAGAAAGGCATACAGTATACAGTGTGTTTTTAAAAAACATTGGAGCACAAAGGATGAAGTGACAGGTCTAGAAAAATATCTACAATAGATAGTCATGTTGGTATTAAAAAAATCCCAGGACTAAGAGAAGCATGGCATGGCAATGATCCCAAACACCCTGCCAACATAGTAAAAGCATATCTGGATAGAAAAACACACAATAGAATATTATCTGTCGTGGACTGGCCTCTGTAGAGCCCATACCTCAATACTCCTGAGACACCTCACAGAAGTTACCCTAAAGTTTACCTGATAGCATTCAAGTTGTGGTGAAGAGTAAGGTGGCCACACAAAATATTGACTTTCAAGCTTGCTAGAATTGCACAAACTGTTTTTTCATTGCATCATTTATTGTATTTCCATTTGTGTGTGCACCTGTTTCAATAAATAACTTCATTTCCCATTTTCCTAGCAAATAATATTTAAATAAATAAGGGTGACTCCAGACTTTTGCACAGTACTGTATAAAAAGAGAGAAAAAAATCCAGTGCACTCTTGATTACACAAACATTGATCTGACATCTTTATGCATCATCAGTCATCAGTATACGTTACTGAGAGTTGGTTGAGCTAATGTAAATACTGAGACATCTTGCTGTGGTGGTGTCTGAGCACATGAGGGTCACTGCAGCAAAGGATAATAAACCAGTGTGCTGGTACAGCTGTCCTGTGGTTTTCATGCACTCGAGCAGGTATAAACCAGCAGTCACTCTCTTGCTCCTAACCTGAAGCATGTGCGGGGTGGTGGAAGGGTCAGAAATCTCATGCAGAACTTAGTGTGACTAACACAAGGTTTGTGTGAACACTGCCAACCAAAACAAACACTGTCTGATGTGTTTTTCACTTAAATGCCAGGAATGTGCGCATGGGGTTTTTTTTTGTTTGTTTATTTTTTCACTTCTGTAAGATTTTTTTTTAAATTTACAAAAAATACTATATGCAGAGTTACCTGCTAAGGTGACGCTTTGTCAAAAAGTGAGTAATTTTAAAGTGACACAGAAAGATCAGTTGCTGTGGATTGTGAAATATGCATACATGACTGACTGGATTGTTTATTAAACGACTTAATAATTCCTTTTAAATTTTCTATATGAAAAAGCAGGTCTACACAGATTTTAAGCAAAACTGTTTTGTGTTTTTCTGAACATGAGCAAAAGCTGGGCACTAACACATATATGACATCACTGTTTAACAATGCAAAACTGCCTGATACACAGGCCAGCACTGATAAAAGAAAATAGTAAACTTGGAGGCACATGATTCAATTGGATTAGACAATTTGGAACAGTTCTCAACATCCCTATACACACATATGGTAACACGAATAGCCAACTGATTACAGATACTTGACACATATTTGCTTTTTTGTTTTGTTATTTAGAAATGAGTAATTATATTAACTAATCCATAATCACAAAGTACAGAGAGAGCATGTACAGTAACTAACAAACAACCAATAGAATTTATTAATCGATTAATCAATTTTCTTCAGATGCAAAAATCCCTTTGCTTATTGAATTGTGTTGCTCAAGGCAGGAGATGTTAGTGTGGAGCACTGTAACAATGATGTGTGCTGTCGCTCTGTTAGCTCTATGTGCGAACTGAAGTGGGTCAAACTTGGGTGGGAAGCAGAACACACTGTTGCATATAACCAAAACATTCCAAAGCATTCATTATAATAGGAGTCAGAGCAAAGGGTCAGTAGTTGTTGAGGCTCTCAGTTGTTGGTCTTTGTGGGTAGAGGGACGATTGCGGCCGGCTTCAGTCATAGTGGCATGAATGGTAAATGGCCTGTATTTATATAGCGCTTTACTGGTCCCTAAGGACCCCAAAGCGCTTTACACATCCAGTCATCCACCCATTCACACACTGGTGATGGCAAGCTACATTGTAGCCACAGCCACCCTGGGGCGCACTGACAGAGGCGAGGCTGCCGGACACTGGTGCCACCGGGCCCTCTGACCACCACCAGTAGGCAACGGGTGAAGTGTCTTGCCCAAGGACACAACGACCGAGACTATCCAAGCCGGGGCTCGAACCGGCAACCTTCTGATTACAATGAGACACCGATGACTGAGACAGTGATGATGGTGATGAAGATCTTAGTGAAGACCAAGGGCAACTGGTCTGCACACTCTCTGAGGACCCTCCCTGTCACTTCATCTGATCGAGTGGTTTTCCTGGGGTTCACTGTTCTGAGTGTACACCTCACCTAGTGCTTCTGCCCCATGACACTTGAGCTGCAGCTTCCTTGGGTCTTTCCAACTCAATGCCTCAAATATCTTTGGATTGTGGGTAGCCAGAGCCCCCAGACAAAACCCATGCAGGCCGAGGGAGGTCAGACTCCACACTGACAGGACCCAGCTTGCTGGTGGTTTTGAACTGCTGTGAAGCAAAAGTGCTAACCATCACGCCACATTGCACTGGAATTTAGCCACAAGTAATCACATTCATTGCAGTTGTGCTTTGCCTGCTACGATCTGTTAAAACATGTATCAAATGCATTTTTTTTCAGTATGGTTACAAAATCCTTGTTATTGATTTACCAGTGTGGATTCACTTCACCAAATGACTATTCCTTGTTTAATTCTGACCCTAATGAAAAGTGCTGCGGTTATCTGCTACTGTAATTGTTTCCAAGGAATCTGTCTGACTGTGCGAGGCAAAGGAAGGACATGAACATTCGCAGTATGACTTCAATAATTAAACTGATATAATTGTTGTTCTCTAGCAGAGCTAGTAACAGAGTTTAACAAAAGGTAGCTGTGTGAAGGAAAATAATAATCACTTTGTTTTAGAGCCAACTGTTTCGAAAACTACTCCAGCATGTGGACACAATTTAAAGCAGCAGGGATAAAAGCCAACAGCCCAGAGAATCCATATAACAAGAGTATACTGAATACAGCCCCTGGCATTATTCTTTGAGGATCGCGCAGAACTCGCAGCTTGTGCAGCTGAGCTCAATCAATGGAAAGTCAGTGACATGCATTCAAGTGGAGGGTTTGCATGCAAGCTGCAACCTTTTGATGCTGTTCCTTTTGATTAAGTGTACCTTTTCTACAAGCTCTTACTTCTTTGATATAATTTATAAGTACAATGATTTCTTAAACAGGTAAAGGAAGGGGGGATTTCAAATGTCTGGATGGTTTACAGAATATTGTAATTAACAGTTTCCTGTGCTGGCTTGCTTTAGTGGAGGATGCAGCCCAGATCACGTCTGTTTGTTTATTCCAGCCCAGTTGGATGCTGTGCCCCCCCTACCCAAGTAAATTCCTTTAAAGGTTGCACCTGGTCAACACAGAGTTCGAGGGAGACTGACAGGAAAACTGCTTTACGTGACGGGCTCATGTTTACTTCAGTATTTACTTCAAAGCCTTGATTGAAACAACAATTTGAAGAAACTGTTATTATGCATATGATGACAAAAGCTATTCACAGATATGTGCCACAGATCTTTAGCCATCTTCTTCTTGACTGGTTTTATTCTTGACACTGTGTACTGAATTCACACTTTGCTTTTCTTTCTACAGTATTAGACTACTCTTTCAGTCCTGTTTCACTCATTTTTTTGTGTTATAGTTGCTTTTGGCTATAGATTCAGGCACCACAAGTCCTTGGTTATGTTCAGGAAAAATTCTTGGTTTGATTACAGTTTTTCTCATTCAGTTTGGTGCAGTTCTCACAGCAGAAAAAGTCATTCTCAGCCTTCTCAATGTAGTTCTCAAAACAGTTAATTGACGATAAAGTATCTGAATTTCAGGAGATGGACCATGCCTCCAAACACACTCCTTCTGGTTCTTATCTATATATGATCCCCCAGTTCTACAAGATGTTCATTCTTGTTTTCGTGCCCCACCCTCCCTCCCCTTTTAAATTCTTTCACTTCTTTCACTTTTTCACTTCCATGTAGTACATGGGGATCTGCCAGGCCCGGGAGCCGCCACCAGTCCCCTTGGAGGCCTTCCCCAAACTGCAGCTCAGTTCATGTTTAAGCCATTCATCTACTAAAATGCCGTCAAACCTTAAATGAGGACATGGGCCCAGAGACTGAAAGGATTTCTCATAACACAGAGTCACCTGTGCAAAGGTCACTACAACAATTAAACCTTTTTCACTTTTCACTTTCACAAACATGAAAAGTTAGTCAATCACTTCAACTCTGTGATGCATGATTTAATGTAGAGTAATTTTATTTCCAGAAACCAACAAGAAATGAGAAGGATTTTATTGAAATGGTATGGTGCTGAAATGCAGAAAAGCAAAACAATACTTATTAAACTATATGGATCAGAAAAGAAAGAAAATATATACAATATGACAACACCAGCTACTGTATAGTCCATGCTACATACATTCAGCAAACATTTTATTAGGTATGCCTGTTCCACTGGTTATTGCAGTAATCCCAATATCTAATCAGCCTTTCACATCACCAGGAACACTTCTGCATGTAAACATGGTCAAGATGTACTGGGATTTTCCCGCAAAACCATTTAAAGGTTTACTGGAAAAGGTCTTAAATGAGAAAATATGCAGTAAGCAGCAATTCTCTGGATGAAAATGCCTTGTTGATATCACAGGGGAATGGCCAGATTTCTTCAAGCTGATAGGAAGGCAACAATAACTCAAAAACTTGTTACAAAAAAGCTGTGTAGGAGAGCGTCTCTGAAAACACAATACATCTGACCTTTAAGCAGATGGGCTACAGCAACAGAAGAGACTCACCAAAATTAGACAACAGAAGATTGAGAAACACTGTATGGTAATGGTGACCATAGTCACTTAATCTCAGTGCAGTGGAGCACCTTGGGATGTTTTTGAAAGGGAAATTTGGATGAGCATCTGTGACACAAGACTGAAAGTATGTATCTTTTTTTTTTAAATAGAAAAAGAAAACCTCTAACAGTGTGTTACTCTATTTGCTGTTTCACTCTTTCAAAAGTAATTAAATTATCATGCATATCAGGATTGATGCCAAAGGAAACCTACATATCTCAGAGGCTTTGAGTAAATGGCAGTATTTAACAACTTGTGGAAATAATTTGGGCTCCATTAATTCAATATTTATTACAAAGTATCTCTAATGAACAGTGCCATTTATAATTCTATATATACTGTAATTTATAAAACAATTATTTTCCACTACACAAATTAATAACATGAACACAAGTCATCACATCACTTGTGATATTTTATTTTGTTGTATTTTACCACCAATGTTTTTTTATTAACAGTAAAACAGATCAGTTTATACTGTATTATTGACAATGTTTACCAAATTGTTTGCTTAGTGCATGAGAAGGGTGAGTCTGCAGACATTCAGAATACATGACACACTTTAGTGCACCCAAACTTAACCTTACATCAAATTATTCCCAACAATTATGCTGCATTTACTGATTAAAACATGTATGAACTTTAAATTATTTACATAAAGCACATGTGTCATGTAGTAGCAGTGTTGTGTTGTGTAATAGTCAGCTTTCTCACAGAGACCTTACATTGTGATGACATCTTGAAAATAAAACTAATTTTACTACAGACTACAAACATCAGATTTTGTTCCCATTGGATTTTTTTCCAGTCAACAAATGTATTATTTTGGTGTACTGGAAAAAGTGGTAGCAATGATGACTGGTGATGTTTTTAATAACTACCATCTACTGAGGGAAAACTCTGATGGGTGTACTTCACTCAACTATGTTCATCAGATTTTTACTTATTGCAGGTTTTGGTTTTGAGTAGATGGTAAACAGGGGGTTTTAAAGTTAAGATATGCTGAAGTTATCTACCTAGCTCAATGAACCCGAGGCAAGCTGTAGATTCAGATAACAATACACTGAATTAAATTAAAGGGATAGTCATTATAGCTGCTGTAAGAATTGAGTGACAAGATAATATGAATGGAGACAGATCCATGAGGTATAGTTAATCTATATATACAAAAAAGCAGCAACAGAATGAGAACTGGTATCTTTTGCAAAGTTAAAAAAAAAAAAGTCTTCTTTGCGCTTTTTAAGTGATACCAGATGGTCCTGAGCCAGGTCAAGATGTGCTTAAGGTGCAGAGACACACAGTTTTGTATTCTTTTCCATAAAATGTAGAAAGGTTTTTACACAACCAGTGTGAGGAATGGGCTTAGAGCACAGCAGGAACCGCAAGAGTAGACATGTAATGTGAAAGATCCTGAAATGAAACTGAATTAGGTTGATGTGAAAATGATGTGAAGGTTCTGGATGACTGATACAATTTATTATCTTTCCCTGACCTCATCATGGGATTTCTTGCTAGAGGCTTGGATGGGTTTTTATTTTGAAAAATCTCAAGGATAAGAACTATAAAAGAAATATGTTTATACTGTTGGTTTCCAGTTAAAGTACATTTCTTTTTGTGGCAGTGGGTGTGGGTTAGGGTGAACCAGTACCAAGGGGGATAATTTTGTGGTTGCGCAATCAATAGGGACACTGACCTTCTGATATACTGTTTCTTCCTGAGTTGTTCAACAATGCAAGAAAACTTTAACAAACAACTGAATTTCTTCAAGCAAAAGTGCAAATTTTCCCATTGAGCCCACACATATTATAACCACTCCAGATTGCAGTTCAGGGACAGTAATGGCACTTACTAGCAGCAAAAGTAAATTTACCAAGCTACATTTTTTAACCTTGAAAAGGAAGGAAGGGATATGTTGAATAGAAGAAATCAAGGAAAGATTTCTGCCTGATATAAGCAAGGACGAGGAATTCATTTTGAGGAAAGAAAGGCAAGCACACATCACAAAAGGAGAGCAGTTCATCATTCTAGTCATATTCAATATGCTGTTGTTTTCTAGAGCATAATACAGTGTTACTGTATCACCAGATAAATTTATCATTGCCAGGCAATAAAATAAGAATAAATGAAATAAATCACATTTTTGGGGGGTATAAAGGATTTGCCAACATGTCTTTATTTCCTGTATAGCGAGTGTTCTGGTGTTCCTCAGAGTGCTTGTCTTCCTATTATAAGACCAAAAAAAAAAAAAAAATAGCAGAGGTCAGGCATAAAAGCATGAAGAGAAGCACAAGGGACCCATCAATGGTCTGACTCATAACACAAATACGTCCTATCTGGTGAACTGACAGGGCTGGTTTAAATTTTTCTTCTCATTTTTAACATGATCAAAGTTTTTCTGTGATTTTTGATTGTTTTCTCAAATAGTTAAAATACCTGATAAAACATTGCTCTATTGGTGGTATTTACTGGTAATTTGCAGTGTTTAAAAACACAAGAAGTTACACTAGATTTAATTTTGCTAAACAATATTTTAACACAGAACATGTTTTGGCTGTTTTGTTATACATCCTTCCATCTTCTGGAGGTATAGAAATACTGAAGGCACCTCAGGCTGGAGCTGGTAGATATTTCAAAGCAACAACTTTAGAGTGTTCACCAGCTGTGAACTCATAATGAGCAAGCTTTCTTCCCTCCAGATTCTTATTTTGTCATTACGAGGTGAAAATTGGGAAAAAATGTGAGATACAGCCTCAAAAGCCCTCATTTTTCTACACCCTCATTAGTGAGTATGGATGTCATTATGATCAGAGAAATAAAAAAGCAATACAGGAACGGTGGAAAACACAAAATATGTATATTGTCAACTGTGCTGTGGTGTAACACCATTGTATAGATGCACATATGGACATCAGCAAAACCTTCAGTTAGTTTGATGAAAGAGATTTATAAACTGAGCAACTTGTGAACCCGAAAAGAGACAGTGCTGCACATGTGCACCCTACTAAACACCTATTCTGGTAACGGGAGAAGCCGCCAACAACTGAAGAAGAACTAATATACTTTACTTTTCATGTATCTGCCTATCTTTGTAAGTAAATCCACCTGAGAATTAGCTGATAAAACCAGCTGTACTGACAACAGAACCTCTATTCTTTTTCTTTCAGTGCTTCTCAGTGCTGAACATCTGTCTATTTTTGCCTCGCGATAGGATATTATGAGAGGGTTTACTCCGAATAAGACCATAACTGAAATGGAAACAGTGAAACACTGTAAAATTAATCACCACAATCTGTCACATAATGTGATGACAGCACATGTAGCATAGCAGAGGAAAAGTGCCTATTGTTAGAACATGTTTTCAAGATCTTAAGAACTGATTTCCCCCTAAAAATTTCCCTCTCTCATATTCAGCACTTAAACATTTCCCATGTATGACAAAATGACATGATATGTGTGTGCCTGTTCTAAAAGCATGCAGTTTATTTGTTTATTTATTGCTGATCCATCACTTTAAACGGATTTTTTGCATGTATATATGTAAAATTATTATAAAACTCTCAATATGTAGTTATAAAGCAGTTGACTTAGCACCAGTACATCAGTAAGAATGTATATGATATAAAGCACTATTTACCTAGCAATGACTAGTCATTATAATTCTTTTTCCTTTGTTTTTTTAACTGCCCCATCATTTTTTTCTGTTAGAGGTAGAAATAAAATTTGCCCAGGAAACTGTAAAGATATGTGAATACATATGATTTTTTTTAAATCACATATTTAACCATCCTTAATGGTAAACTTGGTTTTCACAGAAAAGTAGGAATTCATTAATAAGAAAGACTTTACAATGTGCAGAAATGCTGTATTCAAATGATTATTCTAATGATCTTTGTTGCTCTGTGATGTCATGTACTGGTTAGTGATTTTCTGCTCTCAAATCTCATTAAACAAAATCCAATAGGAAAGGTTTGATTTAGTCCGAGAACTTTATTGATGCTCCTACAGTAGCAACAATCTTTTGTTGTTTATTTGAGAAATATTTAAAAACAAAGTAAAAAAAAAACTTAATGAGTTTTACCTGCACACTTGGCTTTACATTGCTTAGGTTTTCTAGTGATTGCAGGTAAATTAGATTTGTTTCTCAAATTAGATCTTTTAGATAGACTACCCACTGGTTTTTGCTTGTGATCAGGTTCAATTTGTATCTTCAGACACCACCAGTCTATTTACCAGCTACAGAAGTTGAGCTCCTTTCTAAAGGAGTTTGCCTTCCATTTCTTGTCTGTGCTGAATCTTCCACCCAGCAGTGATATCAGATAATTTATTACAGTTTCTGCTGTTGCCCTCCACATTATCCTCTAAAGTGTTCTTCATGTTCATCGCTTTGTCATTGTTATGTGCTTTGTTGCTAGTAAAACTAATAATTGAGGCTGAGCATGCATTAGTTACTTTGTTGCATACATAAGTATGATACGAGTAATTGTTCATTCATGTAAAACTATGTTACAACTTTGACTTTATTGTTCTCTGTCAAATGTTACTGTTTGTTTAAATTAATTCTTTTTGTCTTTTTCCAAAAAAAAGCCTGACAGTGGGCCCTGCAACAGCTTGGCAACCTGTCCAGGGTGGACCATGCCTCTCATCCTGTGGCAACAGGGATGAGCTCCGTCCCCCCGGTGACCCTGAATTTAGAAAATTGATGGATGGATGATCTCACAGTGGCAGACTGCAACAAACCAGATATGTGAATAAAAATAAACCCATGTGTGTATTTTAAAAGATAAAGATATTCATAAACAACCATCTGTTTCCTCCTCTGTTTGTGTCTGTGCTTGTTTGCTTTCACGTATGTGAAAACTCAATTAACAGTTCCTATTTTGAGATTAATTGGTTGAGCTTATTACATTTGCTGCGCACTATGCTCCTCATTAAAGGCCTGCATCATATCATTCTTATCTGTGTCAGGGACCACTAGTCAATAATTTTGTTTCACCACTGCTTGTTCAAATTTTTTTGTCTGTGCCCAAATACACTTGAGTGTAATTGTCATATTCTGAATTGAGTTGAATTTATTGTCTCATGTTGGCTATTGAAAAAAGGGAGACAGAAATATAACAGACATAATATTGCCAGGTGGATGAACAGTTCACTTCAGTTTATATCGCTCACAATGGATATGCTGTTCTATCGCTGTCTGCTGGCTTAAAATATGAATCATGGTTTCCGTCTTGTTAGCTTGGCTAGTATGAGCAATGCAAACACTGTTCTGACTGAAAATCATCATAATTTAATTTCAAGTTATTCTCATCAACTCTTGCTTTAATTTTATGCCTGTAATTTATCATTGCATCACACAAGACTGCAGGAAATGAGAGTTAGTCACAGACTGTGGTTTTGTTTGAATAAATAAACAAGACAGCAACAAAATCAACCACCACAGAGGAAATTACAATTTATGTTTCACTGGGACAGACTGATTTATCAAACTCTTCTAACTGTTTTCTCACTTGTCTGGGTTCATTTTAATCCAGAGTCCCACAATCATGCTGTGTTCAGTACTTTAACACTTGCAAAACATATAGATGCAATTTTTGACACAAACTGTTTAAACGCAGTTCTTATTAAGGTGAATCCATTTGCATGAAACTGAAGGTATACCTTTTCTAAAGTTTAGTTGGCTATTATATTATATTGCATTTATTATATGAAGCTTGATTCTTGCACATACATGTCAACGTACAGAATAAATTAAGATGAACAACACACCCGCTTATCAGCTCTGTTTTTGATGAAAGGCTGTTGACAGTTGATCTTTATTTGTGTTTTTCTTTTTAGCTGCATTATGTCAAAGTCAGATATGATTTGATGCAGGAGATAATCAAGGCCACTGAGACATTCCCACCAAGGCAACTCAGACAGTTAACTCCAAAACTATTTGTTGAAGTAATGAAAGTCTCGTGTGTTATTTGTTCATGCCTGTCAAACCTCTGAGAACCACATAATAATCACCATGTCTCAAGAGATTTATCAGTAATATCTCCTTGGCACTGGGATACAGGCTGTTTTTCTCTTGTAATTCAGTCACAACTCTTAGTTTATGATAGAATTGACCCTTTAAAGTCTGAACCATGAAATAATTGCCAAATAATTTTTAATGTGTCTTCTGACAAATTTATATAAAAAAGAAAAATATATTTAACAAATATTAAATAAATATTACATTAAAAAAGAATAAATTTGCATATATGGGATATGGAATTTGATACATGTAATACTCTTGGTGTTGGTGGTATTCATGGATCAATCAATATTTATAATGAACTTGTAGCATTTTCTTAGGCACACTTTGGTAGTACCAGGTTATCTTTTAGTTTTTGGTTTCCTCATGGCATTGATCCAATAAGGTGCTGCAAATCTTCCTCCCAAATTTTAGAGATTTTGCTCCCTACTGACATGATAGCATCACGCAGTTGCTGCAGATTTGTCTGCTGCACCTACATGACTCAGTGTCTGTGAAGGTTCTCAGTCATCCAGGTCATTGTAGTCTAAGGAGCTTGGAAAGAAAAGCATCTAGACATCTTTAAGTTTTCTTGAAGACGTTTCACCTCTCATCCGAGAAGCTTCTTGACTTGTAAGAGCAATTGGTGGAGAGTCCCAGATTCTAAGCCCTATGGGAGTGTCCCCAAGAGGGTCATGGACCCCATATTGATCCTCTACCTAATCACATGAGCCAAGGTGTGAAAACGGGTGTGGGTCACATTCAGCAAAGGTTTCAGGTGAGCTCATTGTGAAACCTAGCCCAACCCTATCATGTGATTTCCTGAGGTCAGATGGCCCAGGATGTGAGTGGGCGTTAAGGCGTCTGAGAATGGATCTCAAAACTGGATTATAGACGGCAGACAGTTGTGTGGCAGACACAAATCTTAGATATTAGATTGAAACATGGGTGAGATGTGAGATGGAGCTGCTGGTAGGCAGGGTATGTAAATACTGCCATGTCAGTCTGACATGTCAGTACATTAAATAATATGTGTACGAACCCTTATATTCGCTCACCAACTGCTTTGTTGAGACTACACAATGACATTAATAAATACACATGTAAAAAGTGTCATTATGAATTATGAAATAGCATAAGAATAATACATGTTTTTTTCTCAAGTCATCTTGTGTTTTTACAATGCATTTTTTTGGTGTTTTGATGTTTTTACAGTATATTTTTGTGACTCTGTCACAAATGCATACACATGAATGTGACATGTCAAATTAGTTAAATTGCACACATTTGTAAAAACTAGTTTAAACAGATTTCATCATGCATTTGCAATATGTTAGACATTTAACTGAACTTTTGGCCAGTTGTTTACACTACATCATTTGTGTACATAGAACATGCAAATAGAAATGATTCCTCACCGTTTTCATGTAGTGTTTTGATCAGACACCTTGCCTGAACTTTGTGAATTAGATCAAAGCAAAAAACCTTCTTTGATTTATGTAACTTCCCTCAGTTAATTTGCAACCTTCCACCAAAAAGCAACTTGCAAGATATTTTAGTGCTGATATGATGTATTTCACTGAGACTCTCCCCAGCACACTGGTGGTCATTTCATAAACCAAACAAATATAATCAGTTTTTCCAGTTCTTTGTCTTTTGTTCTAAGCACACAAATATGGATACTAAACAGCTCTCCAAAGCCCTTCAGCTAATCACTGCCACACTGCAAGGAAACATCTAAATATGGCAAGTCTTGTCTCAATACATATTTACTTTTTTTTTTCATCCTAAATAAGAGAACATTTCATTTTTAAGCTTATTAATTAACAGTTCTCTTCTGCAGCATTTGGCTCAGCATCAAGCGGTTCATTTTTAAAAGTTAAACAATGCTATATATATGCTACACAAACCTTTAACTATAATGTTTTAAAATTGCTCTTCCAGATCAGCACTGAACAACATAAATGGAACTTTAGTTAGGTTTATTCAAATTACATCATCCTGTATTCTGCTGAAGCCACTGTTTACATAATTGGATGTGTTTGGAGAAACAGAGAAATATAGAATTCTGTAACATTTTTTCATTCACAGATTTTAAATATTTACAAATTGATTACGGGCAAATGATTTACAAGGATTACCATTATAAGTTATTCAGCTTCGATGCCTCAGATCTCATTATTTCTGTGAAATGCATGGGTATCCTCTTGAACCACATTTCCATTTGACCAGCTTAACAGAGTCCACCGTATTCAGTATTTCTCACCATGATCACAGAAGCTTGAAAAAAATGTAAATGGCTTTTTACTCCTCTGAAGACATTACTTTATGCTCATTTAAAAAAAGCTATATAAAAGCAAAAGGCTCTCATCTGCTACACTTGATTTAATGCAGCAGACAAAAAAGAATTTGGATCAGCATTACAGCAAATTCTTTTCTTTTTTTATGGTTAATAAAAAAAAAATAGAATTATAACAGTGTACTGTCAACTTTTCAGAAGCTTGGCTACTGTTCTTTATCCAAACTTACATACGGACTGTAAAGTTTTTGAATAATTATTGCTTAACATGTCAGTTCATTCTTAAAGAAATAATGTTAAGGTTCTTGGAGTGTATATTCTAAAACTGTGGTACTTAGGATATATATATATATATATAAAAACCTGATGATAAAAAAGAAGACAAGAAAAAATCGGTGGTTGTCCTGTGACTGACTGGTTTGCTGGTTTGCTTTTTTGCATTCAGCCAGTGATTACAGGTAGTTGTGGCAACCATCTGGTTGCCCAAATGTTCATCGTGCAATACCCTTAACCTCCAGGTAACCTATTATACTCACAAGATGATCAAAAGTGGTTGATTGTTTGGAAATCCCACTGTCTCCAGGAGCCTGTTTCCATACAGACTTTCTAGCTTGGACTGACTACAAAAACTGTCAGACAGATTGGCGAAGGTTTGAAACTAATTGCAATCTAATTTGTCAATTCAGACAGATTGCCAACCCTTTGCAATTAAGTTGCAGTGAGTGCAAGTAATCTGCCATGTGTCTCTTTGCAATGTGGGACTCAATACAACTAGTTGACAATTGGATGTCTTCTAGTTATATTCCTATATCACAGCAAGGTTGCTGAGTGCCTGAGTGCCTTTGCAGTTACATTTACAGGAACTATGTCATTGTTTTGCCAACTTGACACCATTCAGTTTTAAACTAATGGCAGACTGACTCGTATTATTTTTAATATTATAATCTTATTGCCATTTAATCACAAAAACCAACAAAGACAGAAACTGACTGTGAGTGGTTGCAGACCTGGTCCCTATCTCCAAAGCGACCCTTTCAAAGGCAGCAAGATTGTAAGTACATTAAACATGGTCGCAACAATGTTGTTCATGCTGTTGTTTATTGTTTTCCCTCGTGTGAATGTACTTGTTAGAACTGTAAATTTCAATTTCCCACATTATACATTATTTTATAAAATAAGATTAATTTAAAGAAAAAACAACTGCCTGTGACTCTGAGAAGTTCAATGTCACAAGCGCTTCTTTTATTATATTATGCTATTTCAATACCCTTAGGCGAGGTCAGGAATCCAGAGCACACTGGGGTGGTGCATGCAGATGTCTAAACACTCTGAGTATTTCATCCCTATGCACTTCTTTACCCATGAGACTCTTGCAGTCTGATGCCCCGGTCCACTGTGGCTGCCTACTTGTTTTCCACAGGAAACAAACAATGTCCTGCAACTTTTTTCACATGTAACACATTGCACTTCAAATATGGGAAAGATATTCTACATCTGCATCTCATATTAAACAGAGACAGATGATATCCATGAAATTGACACTGGGGAGGCTCTCATCAGTGTATGTAGTAACAAGGCTTCAAGCTACTCGTGAGAATTGGAGAACTATCCAGATCAAATCGCAGACTGCTACTTCTGGTCATTGACATTTTAAACTCATTAAACTGTATACTTGAAGGACAGGAATTCAAGTTAAATGTTCAACAGATGGAGGTAAGTGAGTTCCCAAACTGTGAGGTAATCATAGTTTGAAACTATTTCAAAACATGCTAACAGTGAAACTATTTGCATGCATGTTTAACTGAAGACTGACTTCTATTCTTGGCTACAATAGTTCAGGAAGGAAGTAACACCTTAAAAGACACTTGGCTTCAAAGGAAGTAAAAATGAATGGGGAGTGTAACTGTTTTGCAATAACAATGAGTGTTAAAATGTCTTATCTTACTCCTGAAAGAAAATCAAAAAACTGTTATTCACATTTTCAGTTGCGTTCAAAAGTTTACATACACACATCATAGGCATGAGTGTCATGGTAATTTGGGGCTTATTTATTACTTTTCCATCCATCCATCCATGCAGTTTCTTCCACTTGTCTGGGCCACAGCTCAGTACCTCTTTCAGCTCATCTGGGAGAACAATAGGGTGTTCCCAAGTCAGCCAAGAGATGTAATTTTTCCAGCATCGTTTGGGTCTTATCCCATGACCTCTTCCTGGTAGGATATACCTGGTAGCATCAGATGTCCAAACCACCTCATCTAGTTCCTTTTAATCTGGAGGAGTAGTGTCTGTATCCTGAAACCCTCCCACTTGACTGAACTTCTCAATCTCTAAGTCAAAAGCCAGCCATAACTAACTTCCAGTGTTTGCATCCACAATCTCATTCTTTCCTTTACTACCCATAGTTCGTGACCATTGGTGAGCGTAGAGACCTAAAGCAACCAGCAAATCAATAGCTTTGCTTTAACATTCAGCTTTCTCTTCACCATAACATCTGGTGTCATCCGTGACATCCGTGTCACTGCAGATGCAGCCCCAATCCATCTGTCAAGCTGCCATTTTCCTCTCCCCTCTCCAGCACTCTCAAGCACACCACCTACAGACTCCAAGAAGGCTAGGTACTCTGAACTGGCATTTGGTGCATAGATGCAAATGAGAATCAGGACCCATTCTCTGACCCAAAGGCGTAGGGAAGCACTCGTTTGTCCACTGGTAAAAAAAAAACAACCCAAAACCCTGTGCTGTGGTATCCCACGAATACGCACCCCTTCCTGCTGCCTCTCACTGAGGTCAACTCCAGACTAGAACAGAGTCCAGCCTCTCTCTACAACACTGGTTCCAGAGTCTAAGTTGTGTGTTGAGGTGAACCTAACTATATCTAGCTTGTATTTCTCAACCCCACACAAAGCTCAGGTACCCTCCTTCCATCAGAGCGCTACCTACTCTGGCTGCCTCCAGGGTGGGGCTGATCATTTTTTCTCTTTTTCATAGGAGTCGTCTGATTCAGTCTTCATCAGGGTCCTCACCCAGGAACAACTTGTCTTGGGAGGTCCTGCCAACAACAGAGCCCCTGGGATAAGCACCAGAGAAAGTTGGCGATTCACAGAGGGACTCTGTAAATAAAGTCCTTAATTAAAATTGGTAAAAAAAAAAAATTTAAAAATCCTCTGATGGACCCATAAATACTACTTAAAGTTTAGAGAAACAACAGAGGTGATCCTCATCTCTAGGTTTGTCACGGAGAGTGATTTGTGCAGATTTAAAAATTAAGAACTAGTAAATGTTTGGACTCATGGAAAATATGAACTATTGGCCAGAATAACCTGCTGTGTCCTCTACATCATGAAATCATCATTTCTTAAGCCCAAGGCATGTTAAGCTGAAAGAAAAGATTGAAAAAAGGTTTAATTTGAGTTTGAGAGGAGAGTTTTCTCTTTATATCCAGGTCCATTCCTCCCAGCTCCAGGAAACAGAAAACCTGTATTTTTCCGTAAGCATATTAGTTCCAGTGATAGATCTTGATTCTCACTGAATGAGAAATTAATCACTGTGACCTGGCACAAGTGTTTTGGCACATTGACGTCTGCTTCCAGTCAGCAGGTATTATCTGAGTGTTTCTTCATCTTCCTCATGGGCCAGAGTTCCCATTGGATTTTTTTTTATCAGGCTCTCATATCTCCTGACAGTTACCTCAGCATCTTTAACTTATTGAAGTAAAATATAGCAGAGCCAGGGAGCAGATGCCAGAGGGTGACTCACTCCATCATGTCCCACTGATTGAAAACAGATATCTCTCACACCAGAGGGGGAAGAGGAGACAAAGGCAGTGTAGTAAGACTCATGCTGTTCACATTTGATTTCCAGTTGTATTGGCACAGTTTTACCTGGCTAGTCAGCAGTCACAGATTGTTGCATTCCTGTGCTCTGTAGATATTGTACATATTTAGTAACAGTGTTAAAGAATGGGCATGCACATATATATAAACCCATCTTACTTTCTTGATTTTTTCCCGTTAAATTAAAATGAACATAATTCGAGAGCCATGACATTCTGTTAGCCTCTTCTATTCACAGTGAAGTGCTTTTCGCCCAGAGCTGTGTACACAAGTCTTAATGCTCAGTGCTCAAAAGACAGTTCTTCTCCAATTAGTCTGAGAAGTAGATTTTGCTTTCACAAAATGTTCTATTTTGCGCTAGCTAATTTGAAGTCAAAGCACCGCTTACGCACACATCTAACCTCAAAAAACTTTACCTTTTGTAGCAATCCCAAAGATCTATACCTATTCCCTACTTCTACAGTAAATTATAGCATTAGGGAATAACTTGTAAAGCAGATAAACGAACTGGAACGCTGAGGTAGCTTCTGGTCTGCTGCTTTATCCCCATATCCCTCTGGAAAATGTGTATGCTGAAAATTATGGCTAATTGATAAATGCAAATGTCTTTTAAAGTGAGAGAAAATACTGGTTCATATAAAATTAAATGGGCAGTGCAGAAAATGTCGATTCCTTCATTTTTTCTGTCAGTAATGACAGTATTATATTGGTGTGCAACAACAGTGCAATACTACTGTTTATCATTTTGTAAAGCTTGTGCTGACCTTTAAAAAACTTGAATTGTGGTGATCCACTGCCGTAACCTCACTCTAATAATTTTCTTAACAAAACATAACTGAAGCCATAATTAAGGATGCAAAGCTTCTAATTCTAAAGTCCTCTACTGAAGACTCTGACTATAGCCCAGCATGTATTGTAGGTTAAGGCCTCAATGCACTAATTAAAAGATTACATTATAATATATCTTTTATTCATATACAATTATTGTACATGCTTGGACATTTTTTTTGTTTTAGCCATATAACAGTGATCTCATCACAATGAGGTTTCTAGGCAACCCGCACTATAGAGACATACTGCACAGCAAAGTCTAGTATATAACTCTGTAAAACATGAAAATGTCATTTCCTTAACAGTGTAATTATTGAGCTTTAGAAGGTTGTTTTTTCTTTATAGTATTGTCTTTGTGCCAAACGTTATTCTACTCAGGGTAACAACATCAACAATATGATGACTTACTCTGGAAAAAAAATCTGTGTATAAAGTTGTTTTGTTTTTTTTAGTTTTGTCTAAGTTTAAGTTCAGAATTTTAAAAAAAAATCACCCAAAGAACATGGAAAAAATCTGTTAGGGACCTGTGCGTCATTGTAATTAACTGTCTTCTCACTGCTATAACAGCTTTAGATCACTTCCCACTCTCCAGAGTCTTCTTGACTTATTCCAATCCATAAAAATAAAAGTGGATGGCATATAAAGAGTTTTAGTTTTTTGAAAAGATCAAAAATCAAAGAGGAAACACAGTATACATCCATATACTGCAGAAAGTGGACACGCAGAGTACAAAGATACGGAAATATATGTGTATATATAGTGGGCATCCAGCATTTATCAACTCTCCCTTCAAGTTGGAAAATGCTGTCGTGCTCTTTTGGATTACAGGGGTCTCAAGAGGAAAAAGTATTTGCATCGTTGCACTTTTTTCTGTATTTGTTTTACTGTATTTCACTGTGCAATTACTACACGCCTCCCATTAAAATTACACACAATAACACAAACATTTTTGCCACTTTGTACGAAGAAATTTTTTTTTTCTTTCAATGAATGTTGATAATTACACAACCCTTCAAATGCATCATCCTCAAATTATACTAGTTCCCTGATTACTATTATAGGAGTATTATTAGCACTTTTGTCTCTGACAGCTGTGCAGCTTCTGTTAGTAAAGTTTATTTTGAATACAAGACATTCCTTTGCGAGCATTTCTACTTCTATTGCTAATTTTGAGGCAGATGAAACAGAGTGAATACAGCAGCTGACTGATAATTGGTTAAATTATTAAGTAAATTATATGGTTGCCTGGTTGGTCTGTAGTCAGCCGTTAATTTATTTTAATTTAAACTATAGACTAAGGAAATTTTATTGGTGTGGAAGTTGGAAAGTGTGGACCTGTCATGAGAGACTGGTACAGTTAATGTAACAATTCATGCAATTAAAAGAAAAAAGTTAAAGAGCTGTCGGTTTTATTTAGTATGTGCTGCTGTTCTCTGTTCTCTTTACTCTAGTCAAATGTGTGACACACGGAAAACAAAGCCTTTTCTGGTGATTTAGTTTCGAAGCCACCTTCATTATTTCATTCAGTTTCCACCCACGTGTATGAATAAAAAACATTTCCCTGTCACTTAGAGCTTGTTAAAAATGCACTGATCAAACAGAGATGTGGATTTTATCACATGACACTGGTATTTGCACTGCTCTGCACTGCTCTGCACTGCTCTCCCATGGAAGAGAACAGAAAAGTAACATCACTATCACACATTTTCAGGCGTGTGTGTGTGTGTGCGCGTGTGTGTGTGTGTGTGTGTTTGTGTGCGTGTGTTTGCATTTTCAAAGTTTCCTTCTTACATTTAGAGGTGCGTAGAGAAGAATAAAGCTTTACTGTGCCCCAGGGGCAGTTTGCTTTGCAGAGTGGTCCAACAAAATATACATATTATACAATGTGATGTACAAAAGCAAATGTGCTACACTATCACCATGAACCATGAGGGAAAGGATTCAAAATGTGTTTAAAGAGAGGAACTGGAACATAATATGTAAAGGATGCTGGTCCAAAATGATTTGTGTCCTTTAAAGGACCATCGCGTCATATAGATGCTAAAGCTGATAGTGTGGTCCAAGACATCTTAAAGCATACCTTTACAGTTTTGTCCAGTGTGTTCCAGTTTTTTAAGGTTAAGAAAGCCATAGAAGATGAAAGCACTGACTCAATAAGGGAAAGATAAAAGATTTTCTTTAGTGTCCTGATACATTAAAAAATTCACAACTTTGCAACATGTACTTCCTTTCTGCACAGAAAAGATTCTTTTACTTTTATCTCAGATGTTTCCAGGGATGCAAAGTGTAGGAAATATTTAACTAGGTTACAATCTGCTTCATGCTGAAGGTTTGCTATATGCATTAGACTGTAAATTTAATATAGTTGTTTTCAGTGTTGTTACCTCGGCATACTCACTGAATAAGAAAATATCTCCACATTGTAAAGTTTTTATTAATTTTATTTTATTACCAATAAAAAGGGATCCATGATGCAATTAAGATTTGCACAATATGATCAGCAAACACTTTATTTTCACTATTTATGTCATGTTTAACCAATTACTTACACACAGTCCATATTTTTCTCTTATAGCCCACACTCTACCAATGTGGACAGTTTGAGAACTTCTACCGTAGGAGCTACTATAAAAACAATCGACTTCTAACACTCTTGCTTTATATAGTCAATCAGTTATTGTTTTATTTCTTGAAAACAAAGACTTTAAGCAAGATATGTGCACCTTACAAGTCTGGTGCCTTATAGCTGCTTATTGACTTTGGATAGAAATATTTTTTAACTCCAAGTTGGATCGCCATAATGAATGCAAGTGTCAGATTAACTTAAGTAAACAGCAACTGAGATTCCTTCTGGGGTCAAAGAAACATTACCTCACAAAAACAATAATGATGTTATATGTTATAATGAAGGAAATAATTCTCAGTTATCAAAAACTACTCAAAATACCAGTGTTCACAAGTTACATGGATAAATATTTCCAGGAATCATGCTTGTTTTGTACAAAAGACTTAATTTATCTCATTAAGGACAGCGGAAGTGTCATGCAAGGGGTCTCAAGACAGCTTTAAGTGGCTGTGAGGTAATTAGTGGTGTAGTAAGCTGAAAATCTGCTACAGACAACTGCTTATTGTTTACTTTTGCTTCCAATTGTTCATTATTAAACTCCTGTGTAGTTTTAATTGACCATACTTGAAAAACTTAGTAAACTAGAGCAGTCTAATGAAGCGAAATCAAATTTTAAAATAAATCACTTACCTCAGAAATGCACTGTGTAACATTATGCTTCCTTTCTTTGTAAGTGCAAGGAATGAAAGGCTGAGCATCTTTTAGAGGATAATCTTATGCAGGCAGAATATACCTATAAAAAACATTACTTAACACAAGCTTTTTATGGAGCTCTAACAAAAGGTTACTGTAACTGAGAGCAAAAACAGAGACGTTTGTTTAATATTGAAAATTAAAAACACCTTCGAACTAAAAATGTGTTCTAACATTGGAAATTGAAGTTTCATGTTTTAGGCAGAGCATCATCAAGTCTAAATGGTCAAAATATGGAGTGTAAAATATCATGTGATGCTCCAATAAATGTACGTCTCCCTTCTTCACTCAAGTTTCATACGTACTGTTACACTTGTAAGTGGGGGACCTGAATACTGTATTGCCAGGAAATACTTTACTTTGTGCTTGGTTCGACTCTGGTGGCCTTACTAATCATATAACAACATCAATGAAAAGGCCTTTTGAACTCAGAACCCATAGCCGGAAAGCTGGGTGTTAGTCTACAGGTTGTTCATTCGCTCTTGGCAGGCATTCAGGCCTCAGTTAAGGCCACAATCTGATTATATTCCCACTTTAATCTCAATAAACACACCTAAGTGAATTAAACTTGACATTGAGTGCTGGTTATGGAAGAAGCAAAACAGACTCATCTTAATCAGGATATGGGGAAAAAAGAGAGTTTTTGCTTTTGAAAAGGTGGAAAGCGTAGTATGCTTACTTCTTTTTTGTTTTTTCACTTTTTTATGGTTCTCACCCGTTTGCATTATTTACAAATTTGTCTTGCGACTCTTTGGATGAAAAAAAGTTGTGTGTTTCCCGCAGTGAAGATGACTTCCATGTACTGGGCTGACCTCAGAGTACACGTGCATATCAATAAAAAGACTCTTTGAACCTTTTCAGTCTCCTTACAAGGACCCAAGAAGCACAATGTCTCCATCCACAGGACAAATGTGGTCATTGAATGGCTTCTTAAACGTTAACCGTGAACCATTACTAATATGTTATAGTTATGAGACATTAATCCAGTGAAAAGATTGTCGATTTTTTTAAATTTTAAAAAATAAAAAAAATAAAAAACATACTGAGATATCATGGCAGTGGTCTGACCCTGTGACATCATACCATCAAATGACTGAAAATAAAATAAAAAGAAAGAAAATAAATTTGACACTAATTGGCTGTCAGCTCATGTTGCATTATATCTTTCATGTATGTTTGCAGTTTCAAATGTTTTCTTGCAGTGATTATATAGCCTTTCAGGATGGCACTATAATCCATGCCAGCCAGTAGATGGCTCTGCAACACAACTATAGTTACAGCATTTCCACTGTACATGCATTGAAGTCAAAGTGATTATACAATATGTTGATTTTCATTTCTTACAAAGAAGTAAAGTCACTGCATTACTGACATTTTTTGAGGTGCATTTGCAGCACAGCTACTGTTCAATATCAGTCATCTACATTGTTTTGTTTTTAACTCAAAATCACCACAGAGACATTAAAGACATTTCTGGGAGGTTTCATTGATTTATTGTTTTACCAATTTCTGTGCAAGGGTAAGAATTACAAAAATCTACACACTAGAGATGATAATATATCCTGTTTCTATCATACAATGTTACTTTTACAAGCATCCTTTAACAATATGTATATATTCATTCCGATGTACCTATTACACATTAAAGATATACTGATCATCCTCATAAGACGGACCACAAATATCACCAACAGTAAACAAGTTTGGCTAAACGTACACACAGCCTGCAGTGACCATGTGTAATCTAGACGAGGCTTGACAAGCTTCAATGATGATGTGCTATATCATGTTTCTAGTACAAGTTCATCAAAATGAAGACACAAAACTTACAAATGCAGCACAGTTCCCTGTAGTGTTTTTTGTATAAGTGCATTAGTCATTTGTGTACGAGAGTCTGTTGAGGTAACACAGCTAATCTTTTAATAGAGAGAGTTGACAATAATATAAGCTCTTTTTTTTATGTTTGTCTTTATTTCATTGTTTTAATTATAGGCACAGCATATCTATAATGGTCACAACAACTTTCGGTATTATTTGTATCACTGTACTTCAGGTTATTTTGCTACTCTCTGGCCCATTCTGACATTAACAGATGAAGAAAAAAGAGAAAGTAGTTTTGGCTAAGGAAATCACTACTTTTCTTTTGATATATAAGAATTAAGAAGTAACTTTAGAAACAGATTCCCAGTCCTGACACGGAGTGGACACTATCAAATATTAGAATCACAGTGGGTATATAACAGTCCTGGTCCACTGCTGAGGAAATGTAACAAATGGAGAGAGAAGAGGAGCTGCACTGCTGCCGCCGGACACAACTTTGCTTGACACATGCTATTGGATAATGAGACTACCATCGCAGTGGCCGTAAACTTGCCAGACTGAAGCAGCAGCACAAGCTGACAAACTGGTGCCAACTAGGCCCATTTGTGCTTTAGTTGCCAATCAGTCTGCTGCCAGGAGTTTCACCAACACTTTTTTCTTAGCTTTACCCAGCTCCTTACATTTCAAGGTAACATTTGGAGGATTTCTCCATCTCATTTAAAGCCACCGTGCATAGAGGTTTTGTATAGAATCTTTTAACGGCTTGGGGCTGAAGCCCATGATAACATTACACAGCTGCAATTTCCTTGGAGCCAGCATCTAGTGGTCATTAGAACAACTGCAGTTTGAGGCAGTTCCACTGTGTTTTCCCCATCCAGCCATGTTGTCTGTCTGTCTGCTTATGCTGTGACGCTGTGGGACAGGCTTGCTGAGACAACTTCTTTCAATATAAATGGTATATAAAAGGAATATTATGAACCACCACCACAGACTAGATGTCTACATGATTAGTGGTGAAATATTCCCTTAAGTATTCCCTTTATAATGGAGCAGGAAACCACTCACAAAGAACACGCTCATAGCATCTTTGTAACCTAATAAGATTTCATTGAGATACTTCACTGTTGTGTTTCAGTAAACAGAAGCATTTTCCAGTGCATCCCTTTACCCAGCATGGCTATTCAGCATGACAGCATTACTATAAAATAATTCTCATAGATTTAAATCCTATTTTTGCGTAACATATCACTGCAGTACAGTACATTGACTTGTTCCCAACACACGTGGAAACAGAGTGGATGTTGTGGGCAGAAACAAGCGCCTATCCTACACTACACAAGATTAGTGGTAAATATTCATCGGGTGTCAATGCTTGTTTTGCCGTCCAAAAAAAGGGGAAGGGACATGATGATAATCTGAATCACTCTGTATCCACAGCATTCTTCAACCACTTGTCTGACTGGAGCTACATGTTACCTTGTTTGTCCGAGGAAGAAGAGGAGGTGGATGGTGATGGGGACGGTGCTTTGGGGAAGACCCTGTCAGTGGGAGTAATGCTTGGGCTGCCCAAACCAGACGAACTGGAGCTGCTGGAGCGGTGAGGTCCCTGGCCCTGTCCAATCACAGGAGCCGGTCGAACAGGTCTGACAGGCGGGGGCCTTAAAGGAGCACTTGGTCTACGGGCTGACAGAGCGGGTTTAAAAGTGGTCATAGTCTCAGATGAGGAGCTACTACTGCTGCGTCGTTGGGCTGCATCTGGATCCCTGATCACCATGGTATGGAGAGGGCTGGCAGACACCTCCTGCGCTCCACCAGGGTGCTTAAGCTCCAATGTGTCGAGCACAACGTCGGGCGCGTGCTTGGCTACATTCTGCCTCTCCAACTCACGCAACTCATGCAGGGCTGTATTCATTGTTTTCTCTATATCCTGAGAAGCATAAGTAGAGGAAAAAACAAAAGACACTGATGTCAAGCAACCAAGCACCGAGTAGATAAATCTATTGTTGAGGCAAAAGAAATTTGTCTTATTCCTCAGAGCTCGAGCCTTTTTATGTGATGATGGAAAAACTAAATCCAAAATTTTATTTGCCAACTGTGTAATGTTTTGGTACCCATCAAAGAGCTAATGATGCACGTAATATTTAGGAATGGTAGAGCGAATTTAGATTTTTTTCATCCTTAATTTTGCCTCGATACAGTTATGATTTTTCAGATGAAGCTATAAAAGGAAGCTCCCTTTTTAGAGAAGCCATACATATAGGACAGTTGTATATGTACATGTTTGTTATACAATAAAATAAGAAAAGTCTATATTAATAAAAACTGCATGTGCTTTTAAGGATTTTAATCACCTCAGCGAGTGCCTCGGTCTCAAGAGCCTTGTGGTCTCCTAAACTTGCATGCCGGGTGGTGCTTGGTGATGATCTTTGAGAGTGGCTGTCGACAAACGCCTTTCTATCAGGGTGGTTGATGCAGCCAGCACTGCCAAATGTGGTGAGACGGCGTTTCTCGGGACTGTCAGTTGGACCCCTGCTGACAGCTATTTTGTGTGGACTCTGGGGGCGAGGCATAACCCTGGGGGGTAGATCAGCAGCTCTGGTGGGGCTCAGGCTGTCAGCGCCGTTCCTATGGCGTGGAGCTGCAGCGCCATCTGATCGCACTCGCACCCTAAAAAGAGGCGATAAAATTGATATTTAATTCGTGAATTGTTTCAGTTTCTTTGCTCTGGTTAAATGTACAATGTCCTTCCTCTCTCAAGTCCATCCCAAATATCTAACTGTTACTACCTTCCTAATGCTGGTCCAAAGCGGTTCTCAGGTGTGTGTTCACAAGGAGACTGACGCTCATTCCTTGATGAGGTTCTGTCATCGTGGTGCGGCCCACTGCTGGTCTCACTGTCAGTCCGATGGATGCTCTCTGAGAACGCGTCGTCCCTGATACAGATGCATATCCATGACGCTTTTTTATTCATGTTTAACATAGAAAATAATTAACAGTAGTCTGCTAGATAAACTAAATAAGGAGTTCTGCAGTGTTTGAACTGTTAATTCATTTCAGTGTCACATTTTTTTAAAGATTTTTTTCTTGATGAATGAATCATTGATAACTACATTCCCATTTCATTTAAAGCAACTGTTCATTGAGTTTTTGTACAAAGTATACAATCTGTTAAAGCCAGAACTGTAAGTGCTTGATTCTGAAGCCAAAGCCGACGTAACAGTGTTGTAATTTCCTTGGAGTCAGTGTCTAGAAGTCAATAGGGAACTGCAGTTTCAGGCAGTTTCACTGTCTGCAACTTCTTTCATTATAGTTGTTGAAAATCAAATGAGAATCCTTAATAATCGCATCCCTGTACAAAAACACCACAGCATTGTACCTACCAAGCCCATTCTTTTAAAGGGAAACATTAACCACTAATTACTCTGTCCTTTTGGTACTGCATAAATCACTACTCTTCTTAATTTAGCTTTAATTTTGTTACCTGCCTACTAGTTATCAGAAAAGAAGCTATTAAGAAATTAAAGGCCTCCTTTTAATACGTGACCTGAGTGAATGTCCATTTGAAGAAAATCTCTCTCTTTAGCAAATTGTGGATTAGAGGGTAATTGCTTCGACCACAAAGGTTATGTTTTTGTTACCATTTGTCTGTTAGCAGAATTATAGAATGACTACCACTTGAAGCTGAATCATGAAAAGATGGATTGTAGCCAAATAAAGATCTCAACACATTTTGGAATAAATCCACATCACTTAAGGCTGTAAGAGTGATTAATGTCCTTAGTGGAGGTCTGCCCTCTCTGAGTGTCTGTTGCTCCAATAAGAATGCAATAAAATGAAAGTGTAGCATTTTATTCACAGTGATCCTTTCATTAGGAAGATTTCATTAAGGCCAAGCTTTCTGAAAATGCAACACAACTGACAAGCATAGTAACAATGAAAATATCTATTCAGGAAAGCAGAGCAATATATTGGCCAAGCTCAAAGTAGTGCTCACTGGTTTCTTGATCTGATGCTGTTTTAAACTAAACGTCTGCATAACAATATATATATATATATATATATATATATATATATATATATATATATATATATATATATATATATATATATATACGTACATATGTTTTGGTTTTTTTGTTGTTGTTTTTTTTTACTTTTTATGGGCTTCACAGCCTAAATAAATCTAACTTACATGTCTTGTACCACAATGTATTGATGTGGGATCAGCCCATCCACACCATTATGTCGCCCTTCCCACCAGTCCTGAGAAGCTCGCAGGTAGAGCAGCAGAGAGGCTCCCTTCTTAAAGGACAGCTCTCTTGGACTTCGGCCCACGTAGTCAAATCTGGCTATGGCTTCGATTTGCTCCAATTCTGCCATATGAAAAAAGAACAGAGGAAATCTCATTATTTTCTCTGTCAGCTTCTCAACATCTAGCTGCTGTCTTCACAGTGGATTGATGTGTTTGCTGACTCACCTTCATCACTTGTGTTAGGCCCGGTACCATTGTCAATCTCATCCAGAGCTCCTGGTTCACTGTGGGGGCTTTCACTGGAGAGAGGAGATGCAGGAAAGGAAATGAAAAAAATAAGAGCTATTTACGCACTCTTATTCTTTAATCATTACCTTTTATAACAAAGGAATACTTAATTACCAGACCAATATTATATTTATCATGTGGCAGCAACCTCAATAGACCAAGGCATGCAGACAGTCAACACAACCTGCTGACATTCAAATCGACCATCAGAACATGAAAGAAAGATGATTTAGGTGATTTATCAGCTGGTCTTATCATTTTGGAAACTGCTGATCTACTGGGATTTTCCCACCACAGCTAGGGTTTACAGAGAATGATCCGCAAAAAAGAAAATATTCAGTAAAAGGTGATGGAAAAATGGTCAGACTGCTTCCAGCTGGTAGGAAGGCAACAGCATCCTAAATAAGTACTTGTTACAATCAAGGTATGCAAAACAATATCAGTGATTGCACACCTAGTGCCATTCCTGTCAGTAAGTCTACAAGTTATGTGGATTTACCAAAGTTGGACAACAAAAGACTGGAAAAATATTTCCTGGTCTTTCTTCCTTTATATTCAATTAGTAGTATCATAATTTGGCACCAGGAACATGAAAGGATTGGTCCATTGTGCCTTGTATCAACAGGTGGTGTAATAGCATAGGGGATGGGTCTTGCGATACTCTGGGCTTCTCAGTACCAAATCAGCATCTTTTAATCAGCAAACAGATCTGCAGCAACTGCGTGATGCTATCATGTCAGCTTGGACCAAAATCTTCCAGGACCTTAATGAAGCTATGCCATGAATAATAAAACAGCTCGGAAGGCAAAAGGGACTCCAACCCAGTATTAGCAAACTGTGCCTAATAAAGTGCCAGTTTTTATTGCAAATGTTGTTCATGCAAATGAAAAGCTAAAAAAAGATTCTGGCATTTTTTGTTTTTCTAAATGCATATTTTTTCATGTATTTTTTTGAAACCTCTAAAACATACACTTTATACACCAAATTAAAGCAAAATCCAAACTACCTACTAAATTAAATGTGAGATTGATATTATCCAATAAAATGACTGATCAGGATAAATAAATCCTTTTAACAAGGAACTGAACAGCTACTCTTCATTCTTTAATTCTAGCAGTTGGATCGTTTAAGAAAGGCATTATTAATGTTATTCAATAATCATATTGCTGGTGCATACAGTCTTTAAATAAACAACACTTGTTGCTAGCGTCGCTATAGAAAAGAAGTCTTGTGTTTACGAGAAAAAAGCCAATATTCTTTATTAGGTTTCTGTCTGGCTTCTTAATCCTCTGAACTTTCTGCATACTAAGAAGATAATTCAGTATTGAGTGTAAAATCTACAGCCTTGTACAAAATGGCTTAGAGCCAGGGTAGGAAGTGGAAAATGTTACATGGCGCTATTTTTCCAAGGCCAAGTTGTTAATGGCTCAGAAAACACAGCACATTTTGGACACCTAGCTTTGAACCTACCAGTATTCGTCCCCTCCAGCCATGCACTTCTCATACACAGGTCCATCCAGTTCTCGCTGGGTTGGAAAGATGACCTCATGGTGGATGATGATTGTCTTAATGATCTCATTAACATGTGCTTGGCAGGCCACAGGATCTTGGTCATCTGGTATGGGCATCAGCGTGGGGCCAAAGCAAATAGCGAGATTGTAGGGGTCCATCATGTTCTCATCACTGTACTGGGAAAGACTGTGGAAAACAGAACCAGTAAGTATCATTATTTTAATTTTGCACACCGGAAAATTTGTAGTGACGAGACTTACTGGTTTAGAAATGCAAACAGGTATCTCATGACGATGATCACAGGCCGCGGAAGAGTCACGATTATCTGCTGAAGGTGATGAGCTCTTTCTGCACCAGAGTCAAGCTCTAAAAGTAATAAACAACAACAATCACAGAGTGCTACACTAAATAAAACATATTCCACATGTTTTCCTGGAATGTTACTCACTGGTAGTGGATATGAGGTCGACGAAACGCTCTTTAGGGAACAGCGGGTTTTCCAACCCCCGGAAGTAAAGCTTAAGAACTCCCGCCACAGAGTTAATATCATGATCTGTCTGATCATCCATCAGTGGATCTTCTCCTGTAGATGTAGCATACTTTCAGTCTACTCAGTACTCATCCATTGCACTCACTTTCATGTAAGATAGCAGTGATTCTTAATATGCATTTTAAATTCGGAAGTTAATGTATGCATTAAGAGTGCAGTTATGTTTGCTCATTTAGGATGCTGATCTCATGTATTATGCATTAAATGGTTTACATGTCCATTACAGGGTTACATATGGCACACAGGCTCTTTATTTGCACTTTAGAGTCCTGTGAGAGTAACTGCGGTTTCTGAGGTGGGCAAAACGAAATTTAAAATCAATCAAGAGTAGATGGCTAAGTGACCTGGGACTAACCTCTTTCAAATGCATTTTTAATATCATTGACTTCGACCTGGGATCCTGGAACTCGAAATATACCTTGCTGCTGAAGACCTGCGGACATATAAAGCTGTTAGTCTAAAATGGAAAAAAGGTATTAATATAAATGGCACACCCCCTTAAAAATAAACCAGATTTATTTCTGTTGAATGTCTCAGTAAAGGGGTTTCTTCTTTTTTGTATCTAAGTATAAAAACAAGCTTAAAGATAGGAGACTTCAAACATATTAAAAAAAACAAAGGAAATCCACAGAAGTTACCCATACTAATTGGGTAAGTCTATGGCAATCTGGTGTGAAGGCAAAACAGACAAAAGACTCAAGAATTATTTTGCAGTAGCAACTCACAAAGGATGAAAGTGTTACGGATTAAGATGCCACATCTTACCATTTTCACATACACTATATGGTCAAAAGTACTGGGCCTCCTACTACATATAGGAACTGCTTGGCCATAGAAACCCAGCACTTGCCAACCTTACTTAGTAACTCTATGTGGTCGGCCATGTTGTGGCTGTGTTGCTGTGGTTCCTCAATGACTCCACTTTGCAATAACACCACTTAAAGTTGATGATGGAATAGGGGGGAAGAAATTGCATGAACTGACTTGTTGCAGTGATTGCAATTATTACAATATTGCAATAACAGTGGTGAGTTCCTTAAAACAACTCATTTTTTCACACATTTGTGACAGGCAGACAGCATGGCTGCTAAAGCTTGATTTTATACCACTGTGGTATAAAATCAAGGTATAGAAGACCCCTATGAAAAGACCATCGAGGGAACAGTTCACCCTGCCCAGGATAGGGTTACCGGGGCCCCGCCCTGGAGCCAGGCCCAGGGAGGGTGTCCGAGGGCGAGCGTCTGGTGGCCGGGCCTTAGTCCATGGGGCTAATTTTTATGGACAGAATTTCTAGGCGTAGCCAAGTGGTGGAAGGCTTTCACTTTGGTGGTCTCAAGATCTCATCTCTGCTTTTCGCAGATGATGTGGTCCTGCTGGCTTCATCAGGTGATGGCCTCCAGCTCGCCTTGGAACGGTTCGCAGCCGAGTGTGAAAGCGGTGGGAATGAGAATCAGCACCTCCAAATCTGAGGCCATGGTCCTCAGCTGGAAAAGGGTGGAGTGCCCACTCCGGGTTGGGGACGAGACCCTGCCCCAAGTGGAAGAGAAGTATCTTGGGGTCTTGTTCACAAGTGATGGGAGAAGGGAGCGGGAGATCGACAGACGGATTGGTGCAGCAGCTGCAGTGATGCGGACGCTGTACCGGTCTGTTGTGGTGAAGAGAGAGCTGAGTGTAAAAGCGAAGCTCTCAATTTACCGGTCGATCTACGCCCCTACCCTCACCTATGGTCACGAGCTGTGGGTAGTGACCGAACGAACGAGATCGCGAATATAAGCGGTGGAAACAGGTTTCCTCCGAAGGGTGGCCGGCCTCTCCCTTAGAGATAGGGTGAGAAGTTCGGCCATTCGGGAGGGGCTCAGAGTAGAGCCACTGCTCCTCCGCATTGAAAGGAGCCAGTTGAGGTGGTTCGGGCATCTGACAAGGATGCCCCCTGGGTGCCTCCTGGGCGAGGTTTTCCGGGTATGTCCCACCAGGAGGAGGCCCTGGGACACGCTGGAGAGATTATATCTCTTGGCTGGCCTGGGAACGCCTTGGTGTTTCCCGGGATAAGCTGGAGGAGGTGGCTGGGGAGAGGGAGGTCTGGGCTTCTCTGCTTGGGCTGCTGCCCCTGTGACCTGGCCCCGGATAAGCGGAAGAAAATGGATGGATGGATGTGGCAATTAGACTATAAACACCTTAATTCAAAAATTGAGGGGTGTGGCCCAAAGCTTCTGCTTTTTCAGTCATAACTGGTGGAAATCAAAATTACATTGTTTCTCTTATTATAACAATCTTCACAAGACAGACGTCACTGTTAGTTAGTAAGAGATTCATTAGCATCTCTTAGACAGTAGAAGTCCTGTTTATCACTTACACCCCATCTTCTTTCTTATATATAAGGATTAATGTAAGCTGAGCATCATGAATATTAGAATGCAACCCATTTTGAGAAATGAATGAATCATAGAAATGAATATTTCACCTCACTCTCTCATCCAGGCTTGTACATATGAAATGCCCCAGTTTAAGATTTTCCAAACAATCCAGTTGGAGCAGTTATTATCTCACATTGAATGCTATTTCACTGCTATTAACTTCTAAAATACCAAAAATATTCGAATGGCTACTATTAACAATATTAAAGTTGTATATACATATCATTCGGTTTTATTTTATTTATATAGGACCGAATCCCAACAACAGTCACCTCAAGGCACTTTATATTAGGTAAAGACCCTACAATAACAGAGAGAAAACCCTAACAATCAGATTGTATAAAATTATATGTTTTGCTGCGTTTTGGTTATACAGACTGAAAACTACATGTAAGCAAGAAAATGAAAAGGGAAACTCTGTCTGCTCTTGTCTTTTTCCCCTCACCCCCCAACTTGTTGTAGCGAACTTGTTGTAGCGAACAACTTGTTGTAACTGTCTGTCTGTTGGTCTGTTTGTTAGCGCTCTATTGCAGTTTTTAACCCTTTCATGCATGAATTATGACAATCTCAATCAGGATTTTTTAATTTTTATTCATCTTTAGACATGAAAAAAAGATTTTTGAACTTAATTTTTTTACACATGCACTTTTCAAAGTTTTTTTTTCATGTCCACTTAGGTGGACAACATACGTTTTTGGCTTATGAATTTGACAAACGAATAAATAATATACACTGTGTGTTGTGATCATGTGCAAGTATACCATCAACCCTGACACAAATACAAGAAAACAGCCTTTGAATATCTGTCCACTGTAGTGGACAAATTTTGTGTGATGATAGACACCAATAAAAGCTCGAATTGATTAATTTAGGTGAAAACTTTATATTGAGAGTCTGGAGAGACATAAGCACCTAGGTTAGGTAACCATTTGACTTTGATCTCAAATGTTAGCACCCAAGGTCAAAGTTGATAGATGAAAAGAGATGTACAACACGCTTTTTTTTTTAAATTTTTTTGCAATATTAGGCCCTACATAGTCACATTAACACCATAACATGCTGATGTCATCATACTGTAATGAAAAAAAAAAACGTTTTACCCCTTTGACCTTTAGGGAGCGTTCGCTCTCTAAGCGCTCTTATTGTCGCCGTTTCTTTCTAAAATTGCAGGGTCCCTACTTTGCAATATAAGAATCCTTAATGTGACCCGATGCGAATTTTTTGTTAAATTTGAATTTGTTGAATTTTGTTGTGAATTTGCACTACACAAATAAAACATCAGCCTTTGTGGAAAGATAACTTATGAATAGAATTGGAACATACCATACAGATTGATGTATCGAATACAGCTCTCAACCACCGCTGGTATAGGCTGGCCTGAATCCTATAGACACAATCAAATTATTACTAGAGAAACCACTAAATCAGAAATTAATAACCATAAGAAACTGTCACACTAGCAAGCCATTATGATGAGAAGGCTGAGATGATATCATTTATCACTTAACGTTAACTTTCTGAGTCACAATATGCAAAACAAAAATAAATTAGTGCACCATGATAACAGTATTTTCACAGGAATCCCAATGGGACAGAGGCACAGAAATGTTGGTTAGCATACTAAACACAGTGTAATGATCCCACCCAGCTATAAGACAGAGTACCTGACTCCTCGCACGGACATTCCGTCTTCCCCTGGGCAGAGAGCAGTAAGGCACGTAGACAAAGGAAGAGAAGCAACAACAACCACAACAGGTTAGTGAGAGAGACAGATCTTACAAAGACAGACAGACAGAGAGAGAGAGAGAGAGAGAGAAAGAGAGAGAGAGAGAGAGAGAGAGAAGGACGAGGCAAGGCCTGAGAAAAGCATCAGTCAAAGCATCAGTGCCATGTGGCGTGTGAGACATGAGGGCATGGTTTGGGGGGAGTGGGAGGGAAGGGCCTACTTCAGAGCATGGTGGGTGGGGGGAAGACACATATTTTTCCAGCCAAAACCAGCTTCTTGACTTGGAGGAAAATTAGAATCGATTTATCAATCGATCTGCTAATTACGACATCTCCTCAACTAACTGATTCTTTATTTTTTCTGTGAGAAAAAGCCCATTGAAGAACTACTAAGATATAAATAATGATAATATTGAAAACATACAACACTATACAAAAAATCAATAAAACAAAAGAAATCTTTTTTTTCCTTTTGTTTTTTTGTCAGTTGATTCATTGGTTAATCGTTTTATCTCTGTACTTTTGTCGGTGCATGCCCTGCTTGTCTGCTGAGTTTGATTAGCATTAGAGTGGAAGTGGCCATCTGTTTATTTGCATAGCTGCTGTGTGGCCAACTGACATACAGCCAAATTAATTCAGTGTACAGAGGCTGGGGGCTCACAAGAACAAACCTTATACTGGTGCTTTTGAAAATACACCATCTTTACATCAAGCTGCTGGACCAGCTTTCACCTTATCCAGTGTTTTTGTCAAATGTGAAGACAAGCATTGAGCAAGAGGAAAGTCAGTGCATGAGTGAGGCAATGTTTGGATAAAAGAGTGGTCACAGGCAAGAGAACCCCCAAGGACTGCTAGCGAGAAAGCTGAGCTCGTGAGAGACAGAGGGCACAGATGGGCTTATACCTGAATGAAGGCCTCCATATTGCCGTTAAACAGCCTACGGTTAAAAATGGAGCGAGGTCTACACTTCCGCATTCTCTGGGGTTTAGGGGGAAGAGTTGGGGGCCTGGGGAGATGGTGGGGTTTGTAGGGTTGGTACAATGCAAACATGAAAAATAATGCAATATGAAACAGTAAAACTGATTTTGCTTAAGATGTTTTTCTTTTCAGATCTTTACCAAAACGATAGGCTGCTCCAAATCATAAAGAATATGGCAGTCATATATTGACCGTTTCTGAGATAGGCTACAGTCATTTGCTTTCTTGCTGAGAGCTAGATGAGACAGCCGATACTCTTTTCATTTCTTTATGATAAATATGAAGAGACAGAGTGCAATTAGTCAAACTCTCGCTCAGACAGGAAGGGAAAATAATTCATGGCTCTCCATTAATTTTGAATAACATAAAGGTGTATCCTTTACAGTTCTGTCACCTGTCAAAAAACTACAAACCTGATATGACAGCGATAAAGAAGAAAATATAAAGATGGGCAACTTAACAAAAAAATTAATTAATAGAGAATGTGAAATATGTCAGTTTTTGGCTTTTTGGGTAAATTAAGTGAAAAACCTGCAACATACATTTTTAATACTTTCTATAGACAGTACAAAGTACTGCACTACAAAGTACAGTGGAATATGTTTCATTTAGTGGGCAATCAATGAGTGAGTGTATAATGTATTACGCTGTCTCTATAAAGCCATAATCATATTATCTAGCTTAGCACAATGTTTTAAAACCAAAAATAAATAAATAAGTACCTTGAAATTGCTTAGCTAGTGGCTTTAAATGTATAATATTTTGTGTTGCTTATTTCATCTATCTAAAATCCAAAATATACAAATGATACATTGTGCTTACACTAGCTACTTGCTACTAACTGCTAACTTAAATGAGCAAACCCTTTGCTGTAGCCTCAATCTGAGCATACAATCATCTGAGTGGGACCAACACACCATCAGGATGAACAGAATCAGCTTTCTGGGATCAACTTTCTCATTTAACACTTGGCAAGAAAGCAAATTTGTGTATTAACCTAAAAGTAAAAATAATACAAGGATGGAGCTCCTGTAACTTTCTCAAAGTAATAATGACTGAAAGGTAATACATCACAAAATACTCAATACAGATACAATTAAATCTAAAATTTAATTGATCAAAATAAAAATCAAGCATTTGTATTTGTCACACGCCCTTCTTGTCAATATTTGTTTTATTAATCAAATCATTATCCATCTCACTGGCATTTCACTCCCTAGTCTTAAGATATTTTTATAGATTAAAGCATCTCCAATTTGGATCCAAACCATTCAACATGGTGAGGTAACGATATTCCTACACTGTGAGTTTATTTGTGCCACATCCAAGGACACAGGAAGGATTTTACACATCATTGCCGACTTTATTCACTCTCTTGTCACTGAAAACCTTACCTCGTTGTTCCATATTCAGCCCTCTCCCCTAAAAGGAATAAGCACACACAGAGAGAGGCTAAATTAGAACACACTAGTTTTACAATCACAGAAGTTAGCAGCACGGTTGAGTGCTGGCTGACTATACATGGCTGGCAGATGGAGAAGGAAAGGGGTGTTATGAGAAAACGGGCATCTATTCAGTCAGGCTGAATGGGGTGAACGCCATGGTTGAATCTGACTCACCGCCAGGCAGCGGTCATTCAACGGTCGCCCTAGAAACAGCAGAAGAGCCCCAGAAGGGGACTAGCCTGCAGACTAGCTCTGTGAAAGTGAAAATGTATCCAGGGGCAACAAGAGTGGGAGCTGATTTGTACAGTGTTATGATTTCATGATATGTGCACCACATTAGCACACTCACACGCACGTTTCAGTATAGCAAACAAATTAAGGCCTCGCTTTGATCAGTCAGTCAGAAATGTTTGTTCAAGGATCATGTCATGTGTAAAGCAGCTTCCAGCACAATCCTTCTTTATGTCAAACACATAATTCCAACCTTAAAGAATACGCTAGCAAGAGTCTGATGCTCGCCATGACATCATGGCATCAAATATTTTCTTCTCTCTTCTGGATGAGTTTAACACATATTTAATATCAGGAATATGTAAGGAAAGTATGGGAAGAAATATCCTTTCAATGCTATACTAGTAATCCATGGCTTGAGATGACCTGCTTTTAGGTCGTGCAGTTTTCAGGATGCCATGAGAACTACAACTTTAATACATAATATCATTTATAATAATAAATTAATATAATAAGTAATATAATTTGGTGTTTTGTTTTGATCAACATTTAATTATCTGATTTCTAAAAGAATCTGTGTACAGCAGACACAACTGTGATATATGGGAGTCTGAAAACTTTTAATATTCCCAACAAAACAAAATTATTTAACACATGTTTGTGATTCCAAAGTAGCAACATTGTGACATTAAAAGATACAGACCCTTACTGACCCTTTGGCTTCGTTATTTTAACAGCCCTCGGGTCTTAAATTTTTCTAACAGTGCTTGTTACCATGGACTGCAGGGTTTTTGTTCTCTTAATATAGCTCTGAATGATATAATTTTGTATCATATTTTCTAAAAGCATGGGGTAGGCTACATACAAACTGAAGATATTATGTATTTTTAAAAATGACTTCTTTCAGATAAATTGGCTGGATAGTGTTGTTACATATTTGCCTAACAAGTGAAAGAGCTCTGGTTCAATCCCAGGAGGAGACACAAATTCCTTTGGGTTTGCATCAGGATGGGCATCTGGTGTAAAAGATGTGCCAAATCAAACATGCAGAGTTACCTGCCATGGTGACCCCTTGTGAATAAGGGAGCTGCTGAAAGTAGCTCTACTTTCTTTGGTTAAAAACAGCTATAATAGATTTTCTATATGTGCTTCTATATATCAAGGTACTAATATACTGCAGAGATACTTTCTCACTTGGCAGCTTAGCAATTACTTCAATATAGAATTTTCTACACCACTAAAACACAGTGCGACAACGTTTTAATAAGTCTCACCTTCTCCTAGCGTCTGCTTCAGAAGGTCATGCTTAGCCTGCAGTTTGACAATGAGATTGCTGCCATTCAAGTACTCCTTGTATTTCTATTGATAAGAAAGACAAAAAGACAATTAGTGCTATTTCTAGACATTCTTTGTGTTGTACTGTGCACATTTACACCACGCTGCAATTTCTTTGTTCATTTGTCCGACTACTCACAGTAAAGTAGAAGCCCTCAGTCTCTTGTTGATTGGCTCGTCTTTTGGCGATGTTTGCCTTGCTCATGTAAGAGTCAGATGAGGCTGATTTCACAGACTCTGTGGATTGGCTGTGCTGGAAAGCCTCTGAAACATCAAAGTCCTCCACAGTAAGCATATCATGGAGGGTCTGCAAGGTGGCGTCAAGAGTCTTCCTCACCTGAAACACATATAGATGTAAACTTTAGTTGTCATTTCAGCATTAATCACAACATGAATATATTTGTTTAAATACAATGATATTAAAAAAAGATAGTAAACTGGTCATTGGTACACGTAAAATAATAAAATAATATTTGTACCACTGGGCATATTTTCATTAATCTTCTCAGTGTCTCGAACAAACTGTGGTGTAAACACGGCAGCTCAGATTATACTGCTGCAGGCTATTTGCACCGTAGTTAGACTGACAGAGTGAACAATAGAGTAATTAGCTTGCTAGCTTGATGCATCACAACATGAAAGATTAACTATGTGCCTTCCATGTGAGGCAGACAGGAAGGGAGCGTGGATTTCCTTATTCATGACAGACAGCCACTGACACATACACACACCCTGGTGACCTTTAAACATGTCTGTGTGAGTCACAGTGGCCTTGGTGACCATGCTGGGGGTGGCCCCCATTGGAAGCAGGAGACTTGATGAGATACGACCCCACATATCAGTGTCAGATTTAATGAATGAATATGAATGCATAGTGACAGCTCTGGAGAGTGGTTGGCTGTTGTTACATGTTTGTAGCGGAGGGTGTTGGTGGCCCTCATTATTAAATACAACACAGTAAATGAAGGTATGAAAGTGCCTCCTGTGCCATGATGATGAGTGATAGACTCATCAGAGGGATGGGTTCTGTTTTTCCTAAAGGAATATTTTTGTGAATAAATTATTTTGTTTGCTAAAAAAGATGAATGAAAACACAGATATATTACTTTCATGCCTGCAATGCAGATTTTATGGATTGTGCATCATTGACCACTTGCAAAAAACAGTATTGGTATTTCTTTCTCTATAACTTTTAGTTTCACCTTACCCTTCTCTGTCCCAGCACCAACATTTACCAGCTACACTTCTGTAAATGGTTGCTTTTTAATGTGCCTAGAGTTCTAACAGGCCTGGGGAAAAAAGCTGTTTCTTACTATTCACTTGGACATGGAATAATTTACAGAAAGATCAGACGAGGTCTCCCTTGGAAAACAGATTTGATCTAAATGGGGTTTTCCTGGTTGAATGAAGGTAAAAGAAACAATAATAAGAGAGAGATTTCAGTGATTTCAGTATTCAGTGGATGACATCGATCAAAGCTAGCTAAACTAAGCTAACTACCTAATGACTGATTAGTAGCTGGTTAGCTTACAGCTTCAGATGTAAGGGAAAGTGTCAGTGAGTGTTTGCAAAAATTATGAACTATAAAACTAAATGTAACACATCAATCTAACAGCAATAAGGACTCTTTCTCAAGGACTCTGGTGTCTTAGCATGTTGTTTTAAAGACTCTTGCATTTAGAGCAGCAGATATGTGTTTTTTTTCCCTGTTCTTCTACATTTAGTCGATGGTTTGAATGATAGCAACTTCACTTCCTTGCACAGTATTTTGCATTAATACTCAGACTACTATGTTAACAGCTTCCCCTATGAGACCCTATCCAGGATTCAGGATCTAACTTCACTATCACTGATAATCATTTGCATACATTTCTCATTTTTATTTATGTACACCTTTGTACTTAAACACTCTTTCTCAAAAGACTCTGGTATCTGTGTAACACTATCACTATGAAACATCATGATATACTACAAGAAAATATTGACCTTTGAGAATAGAAAAAAGAATACAGATGCTACTTTACATATCAAAGGCCAAATATGAACTGAGTGTGATTATTGATAAGGCCATCTAAAACATATACCTAAGCACATCAGTGAGCTTGTTTTGCTTTAAAATGAGCCGCTCACCTCTTCATTTTCTATTTTTAGTGTGGCCAGACGTGATTGCAGCTGGTGGTAGCGCATCAGGAGTTCTGTCTGGACAGGCTGCTGTGCACTCACTTGACACACCTGGGATTAAGAAATAAAGGGATATTTCTGAAAGTGATTTAACACAGTGCAAAATAAACATAGCAAGAATAAAGACCTTCAAAGAAAGCCTTTTTAAATCATTACCCTCCCTGTTGACTAACCTCATCTCCCATGTGTGGCTGATAGTCAAAGCATGCAGGAGGACAGAAGATCTGGCAATGTGTGTCCATAAACTTTAGCTTGTCTCCTCTGGTGTCCATGGCATCCACTGCTCCCTCCAGTAAGTCCAACCCTTCGTGGCGAGAAGTTTCTAGACTATATTCTGCAGAAAGGTAGGTTCTCAAGGTGCGTGCTAAGCTTGCATGGTACCCTAAGTCGCAACACTGGGGACAAAAAAAACAAAGCATAGTAATTAGAGATCCAAAAACAAACCTAAACTGAAAAAAATGCACTCTGACAAAAAGAGAGTATTTCCATTTCCATCCATATTTCCATTTTTGGCTTTGACTTACATCTATCATGTCTGAGACATCGTGGATGTAGTATTTGGCCACCAGGGCATTAGTAGCTGCCAGATTGAGAAGATAGTCATTCCGGGCCTTTGTGCATTTCATCTTGTTTTCAGAGTACTTGGCTTGTCTCTGGGGGTGTAAAAGGAAGAGCGAGAGTCCCATCAAGGGGGGAAGCAAAATGGTTTCCTAATGTACTCTAAGAATGCATTATACATTAAACAGTTTTATCTTCTCTATAATCTGTCAGTGTGCATGTATAAAATAGTTGGATTTACTTGGACACTTCAATTACAAATGCATTTACAGCTTGTTTGCAATCGAGTAGATAGAGTGTATTGGAAGTACTGTGCATGACATAAATCCTCATCATACATGGGCTAAAAACAGACCTTCTCCTTCAGTTTCTCCATCTTCTTTACAGAACTTCGACGCTGTGGACGATCATCGTAACCATAACGCAGGCCAATGTCATTAGCCTTGCCAATGTGCTTCTCCTCCTGCTTCTCTGCCTCCTTCAGTTTGCTCTCAGCACTGAGACTCTCAGTGTGGTACATGTGGTACGTCTTCATCACCTGCAAGAATACACAGCAAGTATAAAGGACATCACAGTTAAACTAGCAAGGAAACTGATAAGTATGATGAAGAAAAGCAATATCCTCAAATGCTGGTACAGGATCCTTGTTGATCATTAGATTATTTTACTTTGTAACCTAAAGATTCTGCAACCTTAAAGAAAAAAACTCAAAGATCCGACAGTATGTAGAAAAAACTTCAGTCTGAACCAGGCTAAGTTAAGGAGAAAGAAATAAGAGAAAGAAAAAGCGTAGGGAGACACCCTGTGGTTTGTTCTTTAGGACAAAGAATCAACTACAGGACTGAAAACACACTAAGTGGCCAGCAAAAACAGGCCGAAACACCATGTAATCTGAATTTTAAAATCCAATGAGAATGACAAATGTGACTTTGAACTTGACCTTCAACACAAATTTGATGAAGACCTGTGAGATGATCACTGTGTGCAGGTTCCACTAAAATATGACCAATATTCTGTAGTTAGGAGGAAGAAGGATTCTTGTGAATTGTTAACGGACAGACAGAAGAGAGATGCCTCGCCACAGCTTGAGGTCATCAGCCTTTTGACTAAATAAGCTAAGAATTGTCAGTATTCTCTTTTTTATGAACCTTTCTTATTAATTTTATAACCAGATCATCATGACTTAATAAACACAGAAGCTGCTTAGAAAGATACCAGTAAGACCCCAGAGTACTTTTGTTCATCACACAAGTAAACATTAGTGAGTGTAGCATACTCATCATTCTCATGGGACTGTCATAATTTTCATTGACATTTTCTAACTGAGCTGGAGTGTGTCCAGCACATCTGTCTGATGTCTCCACACTGTCTGAATGGTCTAACCACAGAATAGCAAGACAAATTAAATATCCCAGCAAAGTAAAGTAAGACAGTCGTGGTACTTTCACAAAAACAATCTCTGTTTTCGGATAAATGTTTCATGGTTTTATCAAAAAAGCCACATGTAAATGTTTAACTAGTAAACCTGAATCAACAGCACAGTCGCACAACATCTGCTTCACCATCCCTGATTCTCAAGTTCTGGTTTCCTAGCAACCCCGTCTGCAACGGACGTGCAAAGGACAGTGAGATCGATCAGCAGGGGAGGAAGGAGGTTACAAAGTGACAGTGAGCAACCTCCTCTGCTACAGATGAAACAAAAAACTCCTCAATTTTTGCAAAAACTCAGCAGCTGACCAATACCAGGGACCTGCTGCCTGACAACATTTGCTTATTTAAGATGATAAAATAAATGATAAAATAACCACACAATGATTATATTTTCTCTTAAACTCTATACTTTTATCAATTATAAAGTTGAGCAGACTCCTGCTATTCCTTATGCTGTGTGTGGGAGCTGCAGACAGGCATTTAATAATGCATGAATCAGAGGGAGGAAAAATCAATATCAGTATAGCAGTAATATAACATGCACGTACAATGTTACATGTGAGAACTATTCTCGTGTGGTTTATACGATTTCAGTAATCCAGATTCAAATCCATTTGTGATGTGCTGCATACACATCATTTTGCAATGTGCATACGTGCTTAGCTTTCTTACTAGGTCTTTTTTTTTCCTTTTGCCACCAACTCTTTTTTTTAATTTAGTAATTTTGTAAATAACTAACAATTTGCAAAACTAACTGTAGAAAAAAAAATCCACAATTGACCTACTTTCTGCTCATCTTCGCTTTTTGCTCCTTTATCATAAATGAATCAAATCACAGGGTTGTCAAACTTTGCTGCAATTATGTTTAGCCAGTTTTACTGGACCACGATAAAGGATTAATCACCTGCACAATTAAGCTGGCAACAACTAGGATGCCAAGAGAAAGGATTGAACGTGCAAGCAGCCAAGAGTGGAGTTCTATACATGCTGGAAAAGAAATGATGCTCGGTCATGAAATAAATCACATTTACAGTGAAAAGTAGTGCAAATCTATAAGAGCATGTTGTTGTTTCTCATCTTATTTGCAATGGAATGTTTTAAGACCTTTAAAACACAATTTGGTGACTGCTATGTTTAATCACTGAAATGAAAAACAATGAATTGTGGATGTGACGAGGGAAAAATAATCCATGAGGGTATTCTGTTTCACAGCATGCTATTGTCCTGCTTGCCAAAATACACTTTCATCGTAGTCTTAATTACATCTAGTCTGTTTACGCTTGTAAATAGTTTTTTCGTTTATGCTATGAATCATATTAGCAATTGAACAGTAAGTAAAGATAAGGATATCACCGAGCAATTAGAGCCAGAGGAATGCATTCTGGTGAATCTGCTGTACTGTCCCACATGCAGCCAGTGATATGCCTCAGTTCCTTTTCTTTTGCCAAATTAAGATGCAGTGCAGATAAACGCAGATGTTTTGTGTCTGCACCACTGCACAAACCTTTGCTGTGTGTTTACTAGTATGCATATGCACACATTTCTATATGCAGTATGTGGTTATAACAGTCCACCGAGAGTGACAACTGTTAACATATGAGGCAAGCAGAGGTGTCAGATTACATGTAACATTAGCTGAAAACATTACAGAAGCTCATTTTGCTGTAAGCACAGTGCACCTCTGTAGCGCAGACTGCTGAGTCTGCTTGAAGCACAGCTAGGAGCAGGAACACTGTCTCCTTCAACTCATGTAGCAATTCACAGCAGGAGGATGAATGTAAATTTTATCCTTTCATGACCTCAGGAGAGGGAAGAAATGACCTGTTACAGGCTGCTCTGCTGAAAAGGCACATCTGCTCTGTGTGGTGTCAAACCCACAGGTTGCAGGTTCAGGTATTTTAAAAAAAACCTGGCTTTAAGATTGACATCCCATAGGCTTTCAACACAAGCAACAGCAACTCACCGTGTACAGTTCATTGGTGACTTTCACTAACTCTTCATGCATCTGTACGCCGATGTCTTTACTCTGTAAAAAAAGAAAAACAGGAGACAGCTTTGTAGAGGAAAATAATACCACGTTTAAAGGACAAATGAAGACAAGTATTCAAACATCTAAGAACAAGAACTGGGTTAGTTAACAGAACTGCTTTCCCACATGTAAGAAACTTGAAAGCTGTGTGCCAGTTTTATTTTGTATGTGATAGATGTCAGCAGTATTGAAATGCTATCATTACGCTGCACCAGAAAAGATCTAATACAATGCCCAAAGTGCAAATGCAGACTAAAATAGAACAGCACAGTAACTGCAGAGCATTTCCCATTGAGCGGAGTCGCAGTTTCCGTTCGGTTTTAAAGGATAAGAGCCTATGATGAATTGGACATGTCCCACAAAAGGGTTATAACCCAAGAGGGGGAATGATGCCAGTGGAGAGTGAGCCTAGAAATCCATTTGAGGTGATATGGAGTAATGCTCAGCTCAACCAATCCTGTTTTTGTTTTGTTTTTTGTCACCTCTCAGGGAGTACTTTGTCAAAACAGCAACCTTGCAATTTCACATGTGACAGGCATTAGACTTTAGCACATTCAGTACATTTAGTCTTTGTTTAAAAAGATGCCAGAGTTGATTCATTTCCCTCCCCCCATGTGTCATTTATTAACATCAAGACTGCAGCTGAACCAGGATACTGGAGTATAACAGGATTATTGTTCAGGAGAACTTTACCAGAATTTGAGCTAACATTTTGAAAAAAAAAAAGATTTTCTGCAGGCAGTTAGTGTTTTTCCTAGCATGGGTTACAGGCCATCCCATTCTCATCAGGGCTCCCATCAAGATACTGCAGAGCCCCCTAGAAGGCATAAATTACTCTAAACTCCTGCTGCTGTCAAATGATATGATACTGATATAAAATCCCTAAGGTGGTTGGGGGTGCTTTTCCACTTGCACTCTGCTACTCTCATGCAAAGCATATGTTATGTATACTCTTATATGTAACAGTATAAAGCATATATAGTATACTAAAGCATATATATAGTATATATAGTTTCAGCCATATGTTTGAAAGACAAAATTTTGGATAAATGAAAGAAAGTTACAGTTGTGGTCAGAAGTTTACATAAAGTTACTATAGCATGAGTGTGTCAAGCTAAGTTTTGGCTTTAATGATTTATTTGAACTGTTGTTTTTTCTAGGGGTGGAATGATTGAACAGCATAAATCTTTACTGACTTTGGGTGGATGAGATTGAAATTATTTTTGAATATTCTCTAATCCTCCCAGGATACATACACCCCCCACTAATATTTGGTTAAATGTTCCTTAGCAACTTGCACCTCAACCAGACACTTTTGCTAGCCATCCAGAAGCTTCTGGCACGATTTTGGCTGAATATTTGATCACTCTTCTTGGCAGAAGGTGGTGGAATCCATTTAAATTAGTTGGTTTCCTGGCACCAACCCACAAATTATTTCACAAATTCTCAACAGGGTTGAGGTTGGGGCTTTGGAAAGACCATTCCAGAAGGTTAATGTTAGCCTCCTCTATCCTTTCTAAAACCTGTCCTGATGTGTTCGGGATCATTGTCCTGATGGAACACCCAACTGTGCCCAAGTTTCAACCATCTGATAGCTGTTGATTTTAGGTGAAGGTGAAGAATTTGTAGAGCTAGTCCTCCTTCATTATTCTAAACATTGTGTGCAATGCACTAGTATCACTGTAGTACACTAAAGTACATTTACTTGGTTACACTAAAAGTAAGAGAATTTTTTTTTTGTTTGTTCCTTTTTTATGGGCTATAATGCAGTGGTTTTACTGATCAAACCCTTTGAGATCAAAATGGGAAATACATGACCCATACACTAAAATGAGTTCAACATCCCTAACTGATATTTCCATGCTCTTCCCCTGATTAGATTTTTTATATATTAATTATATTTTTACATATTACCTGTCATGACATTTGAGCAGATGAAATGTGTGTGATAGTTACTGTCAGGGGAGCATGACCTCATTCATTTAATTCTGATTCTGACCTTTTTGAAAAGTCTGATGACATCTTCACCCACGTGCGCCAAACGGACAATGACGTTGTTGTTGTAGATGTCGCTGAGTGTGGCATGGTCTTTGCTCTCGCGTCGGGTTTGATCCAAGACCAAATACCAGCAGTTCACAGTGGAGAGGAGATTTTGATCTTTCCTGAAACAGCGAGAGAAATACTTTGTTAATGAATGAAAGGCCTTGAGGAAATGCATACCAAATGGGATAAAGGCTAACAAGAAAACTTTTAAATGTTCATCTACATGCAAACTAAAGAGGACACCTAAGAGAACGTATATGTATGGTCACGACTTTCTTACACCACCCAACATCCATTTTAATCCCAGCTTATTTACTATTTGGTGCCGCCTGTGGGCTTCACATATCAGAGATCAAGTGGTCACAGCTCATGTGGGGGGAATGAGCAAGTAAAGGCAGCATACACACTTGTTGACACACAAACTCAGAAAGCATGCTGGCTGCCTCCTTGCTTAAGAGGACATGTGAGTTTAATTATCATCACACCAAAGATTTAATGGAGGTATTTTTCTTCTCATTTTGTCTTTAGAGAACACTTTAGCATGACAGCATATACAAATGCTCTGTTACACTGCTGGATGCACACAGTAAAAATAAAACATTTTTTGCTATCAGCCAATAGCTGACCTGTGCTGAGAATCAGACCAAATTGAGGTTCGTATCTCTTTTAATGTATTGTGAAAGGAGAACAGTGAATTTGGGATGAATTAATTTCACAGTTTGCATTTCTTTGGGGATGTGAAAAAGACAATCAGACCACAGGATCTTTTTTGCTACACAACCTGAGCAAAAGGAAGACTTTGGACATTTAGGCTAAGATCACCATTTTCATAACTTCTAAAAAAACACATTATCAACTAAGATGGAAAGCATTAGAAAACTCTCAGTAAATTTAATGTGAAAAGTTGCCCATTTTGTCTTAATTTAATGGGGAACCTAATGCATCATGATTATACCAGCATGCCACAAAGTGTGTCATTAGTAGAAACCAGCACTAAAACCCCAGGTAGCAAAATAAGTGCTTTAAACAATCATGTCTAATAAGATGATGACCTCAGTTTGTATCAGCAATATGCTGCACTAAAATCTACCCTTTGTAGAGTTATAAAGTCATGCTAGTTACAAGTTTTTATACCCCAAGTCAAGTTTTTTAAATAAGAAACCACTGACACGTCACCCAAGACTGAGCACTGATAAGTTTACACAGTCATTTTAATTTATTCAAGTGGGTTCCTGCCCAGTACTATTATTTATCAGTCAAACAGCAAGTTAAAAACCATCTCTCTTAAGACTCTAGCTTTTAAGTAGACTGCACAGAAACCACTCATGCTGAATAAGAGTCACAAATAGTGACTCAAAAAGTGCTAAACATACACATGTGAAAATGTACAGTCATATCGGATGTGTCGCATAATCTCTTCGATCTCTTAGTGTTACATTCTAGATCATTGCTTATTGCTTTCTGCGAACACCAAGTAAAGTTAGAAGCCTGACATATCCTTCCATGGCTGAAATCCCATGGCAGTAATATATGTTCTTAATACTGTGTAGCTTCAAAAATATGACTTTTCTTAAAACACTATGTCTGGTTCAGTTGTCTGTGCAATTAGTTCCAGTAAATAACCCCAAATTAAAGATGCTTTTCTTGTGGTGGACCCGCTGCACTTTTTCTGATCAACAACAGCTTCTTCGTTTTCAGTGTGAATCAAAAATACGGAAGTTATTTTTGACTCTAATCTTGGTTTTGAAGATCACACTGAAAGAGTAGTCCTGACTTGTTTTCTCTCAACTGCTGCAAAACTTTGATCAGTTTCATCCGTGGAGAATTGTATTTATGCTTTCATTTTCTTTTTGAAGTGAATTATAGCTGTTTTTCTGCCTTGGCGAAGCTCACTCTAATCTTCAGCTAGCGCTCATTTCTGCACTATAACAAAGGAGAAGAAAGGCACTGTAGGCCCTCTCCAGCTCCCTCAGTGCATCCAAAACAATGCTGAAATGTAATCTAAGACTGTCCAAAACCTTTTTTGTTGTGCTATTTTTTAAACTCCTAAGTTGTTTCAGTGGGAAAAAAATGAACTCTGTCATGCACACGAACTGAACATGAACATGTTTCCATTTTCATTGTCTTTTTTTGTCCAAGGCATAAACACTGCATTGTTTCAGTCCCATTCATAATCAGTATTATACACTGACTGGCCATTTTATAAGGTACACCTTGCTAGTACTGTTTTGAATGTGTCTTTGTGTCTTCGTAACTTCCTTGATTCTTCAAGGTATAGATTCAACGTGGTGCTGGAAACATTCCTCCGAAATCTTTGGTCCATATTGACATGATATGGAAGAGCGCGATATCCTGGTGGAAGCAGCCATCAGAAAATGGTAAATGGACTGGTTGTTACATAGCGCTCTTCTACTCTGAACACTCAAGATGCTTTCCCCACCTGCCTCATTCACCCATTCACGCAAGCACTTTTTTCTATGCAAGTTCTTCCTATGCATTGAAAAGCAACTTGGAGTTAGTATCTTGCCCAAGGATATTTGGCATGTAGACTGGAGCAGCCAGGGACCGATTAGTAGATGACCCGCACTTCCTCCTGAGTGACAGCCACCCCACATGGGCATAAAGGGTGCTAAAGGGACACGCCAAAAACCTGACCCTACTATCCCAGTGCCAAAGCCACAATCAAGACTCACTGGTTCATTAGACCAGGCAAGGTTTCTGATCTTACAGTGCTGTGCCAATCTGCAGCGACCCCTCACTGATTCATATTTTTTTACATTATTATTATTATTATTATTGAAACATGCGCAATCATATATAAAAATACTAAGCCTGAGGTCCAAGCTCTGTATAAATCCACAGTGTTTCACTGCATTTTTTTTCTATCCAGATATGCATTTACTGCAATGGCACTGTGTTTGAGATCATTTTCGTCCTGAAAAATGAAGGTGTTGGCACTTTCCAAAATCAGACTGTACATTTCTGCATTAATAATTCCATCAATATTAACAAGCTGAAATGCATGACAGAGTCCACCATGCTTTACTTGTGTTTTTGATGAATGTAGTCACTCACTGTTTACCTCTCTGCTGATCTCTTCTGTGCATACTTACTATGATTTGAACTACTATTCCATATGATCTGTTGCTACTGATTCTCAGTCCAGTACTTATGTAATTAGGCATATATCAACTGCTCCTACCTGTTTTCCTTTCTTAAGAATGGCATCTTGACAGCCACAAATCCACTGAGAATATTTCTGATGAGGATTCAGTGAATACTAGATGTGTGGTTCTAAAGGTAATTTTGAGTACTGGTCATCAGCTTTTTCTTTTTGCTTTTCTTTTCATCCTGTAACTCTTTGAAAAGAACATGAACAAGCTATCCTTTCCCTATAGGCACTCCTTTCAAGCAGAGCAGTTGTTTGATCCAGAACATGGGATGGTGCTGACCTGACTGCCAATGTTTGGCTGTTGGCTGCTCGTCAAGTTTTCAGGACAGTTTATGTGCCATTGTTGTACAACTATAACAAGTACAACAATACTCGTTTCACAACACCTTGAGGAGAATGCCACCCTCATATGAATTACAGTTTAGTGACAGTGAAACACACAGCGCACCTACTAACTGCTACAAACGACACCAAAAACAGTGTTTTGAAACATAGAGCGATTTGAATTTTCTCACAGGTAGCACTTTGGTATAGGAGGTTTTGAAAATGTTCCCAGATGTTTTCCTGATAGCCCTTTTAGTAGCTGCAAATTAAAATATGAAAGGACGACTGATAAGAAAAAAGTGGGCAATAAGTTTTCGCTGTTTGAAATAAACTATCAAAGTGAGAGTGCAGAGCTTGTTCTAAGACTCCAACAGAGAGGACCACACAGTATTAATAATGACTGAGACTTCATCCAGTCATTTCAATGGAGTCTTCAAGTAAGGAATCCAGCTTTTGACAGACGGATATAGTGATAACAATATATTATGACAGGGGGAAATCTGGGACAGTGGGATGAGAGAAGCCATGAGAGGGTTTTTTTTTTCCTAATAGGGGTCTCCCTTTGAGGGTATGCTCCATTTATCAATGTGTCAGTGGTGGAGCTCTCCACCATGATTACGCTTCCTGTCCAATTGGCTGGAGAGACTGAAAGAGAGCTGGAAAGACCTCTCCTGAATAAACCAACGAGTTAGTTATGCCTGACTTACACAGCTAGGTCACATGAATGGATGCCTATGCTGTAATTTTCTATATTGCTAATCATTGCTATGACAGATAGTCTTTCATTTGTCAAAATAAGTAAAGGAGCCTTTTTCTGTATTTTTGACTGTTATTCTTAAAATCTAATTTGATTGTTTATTTTTGTTTTTAATTAATTGCTGAATTGCTAAACAAACAAACAATTATAATTTTGATTTTCAGAAAACTTAAGTATTCTTTTTTTGGCTAGGACTTCTATAGGAATAAATGGCAATGGGCAGCATACACAACAGAACTACAGATCTTGATCTGAAAGTCAAGAGTCTGTTGCAGGCTGGTTTTAACAGAGAGGAAGTGGCTTCTCAGCACACTGCAGGGTATGCTTGTTTCATCACCAGTAATCTCCCACATACAAACAGCTTAAGCCATTTAAGTAAACCCAAGTAAAATAACCCCTATTGTCTGGTTCTTTAGATTTCTAAATGAAGCTGTGATTTATTTTCTGCATCCATTGAGAAAATATGAGTATCTGAGTAGCACCCTGGCATGAAGAAGCTGTTCGAGAATGGAAATGAAATGACAGCCACAGAGAAAAGAAAGGGGGTGGTGGTAAAGAGTCTGACCTAGTTGGAAAAAACACAGCAGCCTGAGGCCCCAAGCTTCCTTGGCCCTGGCTTCATTTCAGGTCATTTCTTCTGCTTTCATCCCCCCTCTGTTTCTTTTTTAAAATTTTCTGTTTATCCCTTCTCTCTTTTTCCTTTGTCTCTGTTTTAACTGTCTGTGTAGCGATCAGCATCAAATATATGGGGGTTGTTTACCAGTCAGACACATTGGATACAAATGTTCCACTGTGTAAAAGTCTTTGGCTGGACTCACTTGAAGTGCTGGTGCTCTCTGGAGGAGCGGATCTTGGAGGAGTAGCGCTCAGCCAGTTTGTCCAGGCCTCTGGAGTACTCAAGCTGGAGCTCGGCCTTTCTGCGGAAGAACTCCTGCAGGTCCTGCAGCAGCTGCAGCCGGGACTCGGACTGCTGCTCCAGACAGCGGAACTGCTCCACCAGCTGGTTACGGATCTCTGCATATCAAAAAGGGAGACTATGTTCAGAATAAATACCGCCTCTCTGGGGGATCAGGCTTGCATGCTGGGCCTTACTTCTGTCTGCCAAACAGGGCTGCAGGTCAATATTAAACCCACAATCTTTCCACAGTGGATTGAGCAAAGCATGTAAACACAAATATGTAAGGATACAATCAAGCTAGCGCAGGCACTAATAAAAGAGCAAAGTCGTCACAATTGGATAAAACCGGACGTCAAACTGTATTTATCTGCTGTCTGAGTTTGTGCGTGTGGTGAATGAGGTGGTGGTGTGCATGTGGGGTGGGGGGACGACCAAATGCTGGGGTAGCACACGTGTATATGAGATGCAAGTCTGATGATTACAGCAGACAGCAGAGAAAATATAAAATAGGTCAGCTTCTCAAAATGCATTGTGCTGAGCGAGCCTTAAGAGAAGTTTGACTTGAGAAAACAAATCATAGGCATTCTTACAATTATAAGATTACTGTGGTTTCTTTTCATGACATCTGGAAAGTCTGATTCTGTTCATTGAAAATGAGAATTAGGGATAAATGTGTTTCAGTCCTTTTTTATAAATACAGCTGGGACAATATTGGATGTTTGATAGAGAAGCAATATTAGTACAAGCTTTAGATTTTTATATTGAGTATGCCAGTCAATTTTCAGGAGATATTCAGACATGTTTTTCTACTCTAAAGCTAATATAATTATTTATCTTCCTGAACTTCTTCTCTGTGGCCATATTTTAATGACTTACCCCCACCACGACCAGACAGTCCCTACTGGTATTCCAACTGGTTATTCCTGAATACCTCTGGGATTTCAGGTAATAAAAAAATCAAATAAAACAGTAAAATCCCCTTTACAGTCTTACATTAACACTAAAAAGGAAAACAAATCACATTCAATGTCTTCCACGTACAGTTTATGGCAAGGCTGTCATAAATCCGAAGGTTAAGAGGCTGCTGACTGTGAATCATATATAATGTCAGGACTGAGGGCTGTGTTTAAATACCCTGCTACTGCCAATGTGCATACAAAAAAGCAGCAGGCATCCATAGGAGTTGGCTAGAACGGATGCTGAAAACAGTATAACAGCTCTTATGTAGCACTTTTATGTTTCGTTAAATCTTAATCATAGCCTCCTTGTAACTATCACTCTGTATTGCAGAATTTTGCTGAGGAAATTTTTAGTGCTGCGTAATTTTGCTGAAAGCAGATAAACAACCATGTTAACTTCCTGCCCAGCCTTCTCCTGCATTATCACAAATCTCAGAGAGAGCAGTAGTTATTTTACCATACACCACGCTGAACTGAATCACTGGTAAATTTACATCTCTGGATTAATCAGTCATAGAACTACAAAGGGGGCGAGGTAAACAACGCTTCTCTTTGTACAAGACAACAAGATACAGCTGAGATGGCTGAAGATTCCACTATGACAGACTGTTACAACCATGCATAAGATCCTGAGCACTGAAAGACACTTTGTATAAATGTATCAATGGAAAAGATTGCTCAGCAGAAGAAAAGGCCATTTGTTAGCATCTAAATGGTGCTCCTGTATCTAGAATAAAAGGTTTTTATTTTTATTTTTAATCCTCCCCCAAATGACTGTGTGCGAAAAATGTGAATGAGTGAGAGAGAGTGAGAAAATCTGTGTAAATATGTAGTCCCTTGCTATCTGGAGATGTACCCCTCATGGTCCCCACAGTTGCCCAGTTGCCTGGTTACATGCCTCTGGAGGCATTTCAATGAGAGCAGGCCAGTTCCCTGTTCTGACAGTCGCAGCAGTCAGTCTGTTTAGCATAATGGCCAAGGACAAGGGCAACTTACTCTGCTTCGAAATACTCAACAAACAGCCTGTGATGATGAATGAGACAGCAATCAGGTTCAGAACAGAAGGAATGGTTATGTGCTAAAATAGACCACTGAACAGCACAATTTGTGGGCCTCTGTGACTGAAATAATTTTAATCGTATGGGGAGAGTTTAAAAGAGCGAGCAAACAATATAATGAGTTGATGTAAATTGATTTCACTGCACAAATTTTTAAAGGAAACATCAAACAGACTTGTGATATTTGCACTTGCTCTCCTGTGAGCATGTTATTTTTAGAACTTAAACTGTTACTAGGGACTGTGCAATACTGCAGTACTTTCGATGAATCATTCAAGCCTTTGCAGTGTAATGCATAATTACACAGAGCTAGCAAGGAGTTCAAGTGAATTATATACATTGAAAAAAGCGTCAAAAGCTCTCTAAATCTGACACTTTTCTATCTTTTCACTGGTGACACAAGAGCCATAAAATACTGAGCCAGACATGCTTCCTCTGCATGTGAACAGTGTGCAGCCAAAGTGAATAAAATGTTCCACACCTAAAGGCTTGTGGAAATTCACTAATAGGACATTTGTAGCTATTTCCCTTCTAAACCATATGGTTAACATCCAGAGACGCAGTGGTAACTTTACCAAGCATTTTCAGCAAAAAATAATTGCTTACAGAGACTTAGATGGTAACCCTGCAGCTTAATTAAATAAAGAGAACTTGTATAATTGCTTGCATCATAGAGGAATTACAAAGTACGCAGACAGCAAACCCAACCTGAGTTTGGGGGCATCTTTGCTTGTTGCTTTGTAGCTCTACAAATTATTTCTAATTTATGGTATCGCAATGGTGTCTATTTGTGTATTTATTTGCCTTCTGAGATGGGGTTTTTAACCAATGCAGACTTGCTCCCCAGCGGTCCTCCAAATCCCAACTGCACAGTGCTTAATGTGCATGATACTGTGCATCAGTTGAATGGAGAAATTATGGGTTAGTGGTGGTAGGTAGTGGTGGTGGTGGCAGCTTCAGACACCCTGTCTACCTGGCTGTGTTAAAAATATGTAACCTAATCAGTCTGTGGGCTGCTGAGGGCTGAATTGAAACTGAGTGTTACAAACAATTAAAGCTGTCCACTGCAACTGCAGTCTATATTTTTCATACTGTATTTTTTGCGCAACTGATGCAACCGGAGCACAATTGTGGTGTGGTGTGGTAGGAGACAATGTACATAACCGTAATAGCATAAGTACAGCAGAATGCTTTTTGGCTAACATGTGGGCCAGAACAAGGACCAACATTTGGGGGCAACATCATTCACCATGAATGGATGAAGAGAGAAAAAAAAAGAAAAAAACATAGTATGGAAATTATAGATGGTGCCTACAGTGGACACTTTGTTTTTAACACTTGTTTTCACTTCAGCTCTTTGTATGTTAAAACTCTGACCTTCTCTGTTGCTGACCAACAACAGCACGTGCAGGAGTAGCTCACAGACTGGTTGTAACACATTTTTTGTCACTGCCCCCATCTGACAACAAACACTCTGTGCAGGTAGGTGCACATTCTGCAGCTGTGGTTGTGCATTGGCACGAAATGATGCCAATGCACAACCACAGCTGAACCATAATTTCCCCCTATTTGAGCTCCTGCATCACTGCAGAATAAAGGAACAAATATCACATAGTCACTGGCACCCTCATATCCCATTCAAGCTAGCTTAGTACAGTTACTGCGATGGCCAGCAGCAATCTCTGGGGTTAGTTAGCCATGCATGGCTAGTCATACAAAGTCTAACCCAGAGTGACACGTTGACATAATTTGGTACAAATCAAGGTTGTGTTCTGTGGACACGTGTCTTCTTAATGTAATAATAGCTATGGCATGACTCTATAATCTATTTGCTTGAGATTTCATTACTTCTCCTCACAGTTTGTGCAGCCAAAGGCCAAAAAACATCAGAATTCCAAGCAATTTTCACTTTAAACTGGGTAACAACTCAACTGTCAGCACAGCATTTAATACATGATACCAACAAACAGGCAACAAAGATGTCGTTTCACTGTCGCGATGCAGTGCTGACATTTTGAGACAGCATCATTCTGTGCATTCTTTCAAGCTGATGAATACCCAGAAGGGGGTATGTCTGGATGGATATCTGCAGTGAATATGGGGTCAGAAAGAGAGCTTATTCTAACACCTGTGTTGTTACAAATGCATTGTCAGTAAACAAAAATGTCACAAGCGTTTCCACTTCATACTACTCTACTCTGCTTTTCATTCTGTAGTAGCATAGCAACAGCACATCTTGCAAAGGTTTTGTGTTATAGACTATTACAGCGATTAGTGCATACGACTCCAAACTGATCCAATTGCATTAAAGATAATGGGTTTTACAACTAGAAGTCCAGAATGACACATGACAGGGGCATCCCCTCATTTAATTGTGCTTTAGTGTCAGATTAGACAGAAGCCTAGAGACACTTCAGGGTGCTCAGCTATACACTCTAGAACAACAATATTCAGTTGAATAAGGAAATACTATAAACAGTATAAAGAAAAATTTAATAATAATTTGAATTTTATAACACATTTTATGTGATTTGAAAACATAAACTCCCACGTAAATTGTAACTGAGACCTGACTGTCTGCTGAAATGTGGCATGTTGAAAAATGCCACAAAGTGCATTAGGCTTGTGTGTTGAACTGCTGTGCAATCAGCAATTCAGCATTATTGGAGGCCAGTGTCAGTGTCAGAATAAAGCTCCCACAGCTCCGAACCGATCCAAGCTCAGTTAGCAAATGAGCTTAAGATGTCAGCTTAAAAGCTTTTCCTGAAATCGAGACGATGGCACTCTAACAACTGCAGAGCTGATGTGTAGACCGGAGGAAGAGCGTGTGAATACGAGTGCAGGAGACAAACAAACAAACAGAGATAGTGACAAGGAGAAACTCCGCCACACCTCTGACTGAAAATGCTTATCATACTCTTCATTCCAGACACATGCTAATAAGCTCTTGACATTTCCATGTAGAACAGCAATGAGGTCTAATGTGTGTATATAACAAGAAGCATTCTGGGTCAAATTTTGGGCTGATACCAGCGTTTAAGATAAGCTCTTAACTGATAACCAGTGCGGATGATTGTGTTTGTTCATTTTGTTTTCGTTTTTTTCTAAAAAAAAAACCAAAAACCCTTCTGTAACGCATAAAGAAATATTCATTATGAAAAATAATGTGTCTTTATCACACTGTCTTTAAGCATTTTGTCACCAAATAAAATAAACAACAACAACAAATCCTGGCCTGAACATATAATATTGGCCAGTATTGTTAGCCACAATGTTAATAAACATCCAATAAGTCAGCTGATGTCATAAAGCTGATATATTAGCATATTCCTAGTATATAATGATAATGTCATGAAAATTAATGAGTTTAATGTCTGCTGGGGTCCAGTGTGAAATTAAAACATTCATTTAGTTAAACACCAGTTAATGCTGTCAAACTAGTCTTATATCAAGATATAAAAAATTCAATTGCCTATAACAATCATAGTTTAACATTTCAAACAAAGATGAAATGATGAACTTAGTTTAGGTTTAATTCTGGCAAAAAAGGGAGACTGGAGTTTAGATATAGAAGAAAGTGGTTTTGTGAATATGTGTGACCGGGTGAATGGGGCTAGTATAAGCTTAGCCATTTGCTCCTTTAAGCAAACCATCCGCTATCACTAACTTACTGTACAGATTTTAAAGAAGTGCTGATTGTCTAATCTAAATCTCATCAAAGTAAGTGTAGTGAGGCCTATAATTACAATATCTGTCCATTGAACCATTTTTTTTCAACTTATCTAATTCTGGGTTGTGGGTGTTGGGCCTATCCAACCTTCATGGGGTGAGAGGCAGGCTACAAGCTGGACAGGTCGAGAGTCAATCTGTCGCATGGCTAACACAGAGAAACAGACATCCATTCATGCTCACATTCACACCTATGGTCAATTTAGTATCACAAATTAACCTAACCGCATGCCTGACTTTGGACTGTGGGAGGAAGCCAGAGAATCTGGAGAAAACCCACACAGACACAGGAGAAACTCCACACGCCAAGGCCCCACGCTGGATTTAAATCCAGGACCTTCTTGCTGTGAGGCAAAAGTGCTTAGCTCCGCACTGCCTTGTCGCATAACCAAAATAGTCAAGCTTATTTTGGTGCTGCAGTGACAGAACAATGCCCGCTACTGGACAATGTACATGCAGTATGACAAGTTAATTAGCTGAAGTATAGCCTATAGTTAATATTTATGAAACCAGACCCAAACTGGAATGTCTTACTAGGTTTGCACATATTTATCTGCCAAGCATTAGTATCTCAGTTCATTTTTTTATTTTTATTTTTTTTCTCAGTGGACTGATGAACTAGTTGAATGACCTTTCCAGTTCTACCTAGTTTGAAAAATATCAACCTATGGTACAAGGAAGCTGCCCTGTCTTTGCGGTAGCCTTACATAAAACTACTTCCCTGATAGCTGATGCACCAAGCGTTGAGACCTAGTACCGTCTAAAGTTATCTCTAAATGGCTGGGAGGATATCCCACCCATTTACAACCTGCACTGTCTGCTCCAATCCAGCATCAGTGTTCCTGCCTCTCTTCTCTCTCTTTCTCTCTCTGGGTGGTTTAGCCAGTCACATATTTAGTGGCAGACAGTGAAATCCTTTCATGGTTCATAATTCATACAGACAGCATACATTATTTATGGACTTTCTGAACTATTGGCTGTGTGACCTTCTTGAGCAATCACTCCTTATCCTTGCAGTGTGACGGGAAAACTCACTCATAAATATACTCCTTTTAAAGACTAACACCGTATCATTTAATTTTGGCTTTTTACTAGATATATTTGCATGTTTAACTGAATACATATGGGGGGAAATCTCAGGTTATCTGATTGGTAGAACTATAAAAAAAAAGAAAAAGAAAAAAAAACTAAAACAAAAAAACAAAACAAAACAAATAAAACAGCTTCACTTTTAAACAAATTATGACGGTCTAATAGCTGGCACATATATATACAGACTAGGCATGCCACAACCCTGACACTCATCTCCGGCAACACAGATACCGGTTAACCCAAGGTAATTTCAAGTAATAACCTCACCCCAGATGGACAACTGGAGTTAACGCTTGAATGCCATGAACTAAAAGACGTTTTTTTCTGGTGAAAACAAATGACTCGCATATAACTATAAAATCTGTTCCAGCCCACAAGACTGCATACTGAAGCCAAATAAAGCTTGTGGTAAAGTTACGCAATTGTGTCTTCACACAGACAATAACAATACGCTCGGGCCTGCGCGTTACCAACCTTTCACTTGGGTCTCATATTCGGCAATAATCTCTTTGTCCTTCTTGACTTTCGCCTGAGATGACATTTTTGGGGAGAACAGATTGTGCAATCCTCAGGCAGGAATCTCAGTAGCCACGATGCAGCGTTAGCCCTTGTGCAGTCCTCTCCATATAGTACAGCAACAATCAGACGTGAATCATCGCCCGCTTGACACACACAACTTCGGAGATTAAACGCACTTGAGGTTCTGCGATGTTGCTGCGCTGCGTTCAGGGCGACGTCGATCTAAAAGTGCATAATTATTCTCTCGGTCCCCAGCCCCTCCTCTTCAGCAACACTCCTCAGTGAATCGCAAAGCGGTCCCCTTTTTTTATTTACATTTCATAAAGCCTCGGCTAGGAAACCTACTAGTCCCAGTGATAATAGCACAGAGCGCCTTCTGCACGTCCAGACTGCCCTTTTTCACCCCTTCTCGCTCTCTCTGCAAGTTCAATGCTGCAGCAAAAAAGGCTGAATGGATGTGAAAGTCAACGCGAGGCTCCTCCTCCTCCAGCTCCCTCCCTTCTTCCCTCACCACTTTTCTTTTCATGGATGATTTAAGATTCCTCCTGTGTGTGAACCGAAAAGCCTTTGCCAATAACAGAGAAGATGTCTGGAGCTGAGGGGAATATTGTTTTTGGATGATCGGGATTTAGCTGATCTGTTTCGAGAACATCAGCGGCGTAAACCTGACTGCAGAGCACAGGAACAGAGGGAGTAGTGTGGATTAATCAGATGTGATTATATTTAAAGCAATTTACTTATAACTCCGGTGGTGCACAAAGATTTGTCATTACAAATATTCTTAGCCTAAACATTAAGGAAAATACACGTTATATACACAATGTATGCAGAGGACCAGTAGGATTGTAACCGAGTACATTTACTCGACTGGTTTACTTAAGTACAGGTTTAAAGTACTTTTATTTTATTGAAGTATTTCTTATACTACTTCCTGCTTGTAATTCCCTATATTTTAGATGCACTTATTGCATTATTATTAGCATCTATTTGAACCCTTTCGCTTCTTATTATTTAGCAGATTAATGACATTGTTGCACTTCACACACAGACTGCAGGCTGAAACATGTCTTTTTGATAAAGTTTATGGTTAGAGCTGGAATCAGGTGACCCTGAATCCTTCCTTCATTGTGCTGCAATAGCCTTAGGCTGCTGGGATGCTTCCCATGATGCACTGTGCATTTCTTCTCTACCCAACTCTCATGTTTATATACCACTATTACAAATGTTTAAAACAGTTTTCGTATTTATTAAGCTCTGTTTTCTCTTCCATAGTGTCCCTTTTGTCCTGTCCTCCTCTGCACTCTTCTTTTTCCCTTCACACCTAACCAGTCACAGGAGATGGCTCCCAGAGCCATGGGGGCTCTGGGAGGTTTCTTCCTGTGGAAGAGGAGTTTTCCCTTCCCACTTTCACCATGTTTTTTGTTTATAGGGAGTTGCCTGATAGTTTGAGTTTTCTTTCATATATTGTAAGGTCTTTACCCTACAGTGTAAGATGCCTTGTGAATTGACACTATTTAAATATAAATTGAACTGAAGTGAAAAATTTAATTAGTATACATTAGGCTACCCATTTACATATAAGCAATTAAAATAATCAACAACTAAAAAAACTAAAGACAATATAATATAATACAATGTACATGATTCTGAAAGGTGGCATTCTATAAGGTATCTTTACTTTTGGCAATTCAGAAGTATTATGATTATACAACTTGTGCACTGCTTAAGCTGCTCGAGTACAATTATAAATTTTACTCGTTTATTTAAGTAAAAGTATTTATTCTACTTTGCAAAACAATTATCCAACACAAAATTATATTTAGTCTTGTGCACCACTTTTATAACTGATGTAATAGAATATGTTGTGCAGCCTGAAAATCACACCCAGTGTTTGCTACATGTGTGAAAATTTTCTTATGAAATATTCTGACTTCCTGCAACCACCGCCTTTAAAAGAAAATCCAGGTTCATAGCACTATAATCTCTGAATCTCAGTAAAAATAAAAAAGAAAGAAAGAAAAAAAAGAAAAGCAAAGTCCTACGTCATTTTGGAGCAGCTGCAATAAACGTGTGTCTTTGTTATGAGAAAAACTATATAGAAACAGCTTTGATAGGATTTCATCAGTTTGAGGGAACTTAGAAATGACAGAGTTAAAAATATAATGTTGCAAAAGCTCCAACATTTTGCCAAAATACTGACTTTCTACTCGTGCAACACAACAATATTCTTCTGCTTGGACACGTCTCAGTATTAGGAATACTGTTCACTCAGCTCACTGGTTTCTGTTCTGTGGGAGCCACAGTGAGCTCATTGCAATATTTTTGTCATTAGTGTGCACCCATGACATCCTTTCCTAGTTATGTAGGTACAAGTGTGGGTGTTTTTGACATAAAATATTTGGAGGAGCAAATTTTTGATCTTCTTTCAAACGATGCCTACAGACTGTGTCACTCAAAATGAAAAAAATGTCAACAGATTTTCCGTTTTTATTTAATTCTATCATTTGAGCCAATAAAAACGTGACTGCCATGTGAAAAAGTATATTCATACCTCAGTATTTATCACACTTTTAAATCCATAGAATTAGAACCGTGGGTCCTTCATTTGTTGCCAATGACTACAGGCTTCTTAAAGATTGACAGGTGAAACAAGTCTCATAAAATCTTTGACATATAAGGATTGGTGTTCGTTTTGAAACTGAAGTATGTAGAATCACTGTGGCACTATCTAAAGAGCTTCAGAGAAAAAATTGGTAACATATAGTTCTGACAAAGTAATAAAAAAAAGTCCAAATGATTTTAAATAGACCTTGCTGTACTATTAAAATAAAACATCTACAAGTGGTGTTCACAGTGGTGTTTCCACCCCAGCAAATTCAACCGCAAGAGTGGAGTGCTTGATGCAGAAACAAATTTCCAATAACAAGAAAATTCATCACAGGATCAGCAGGTGACTCTTGCAATTGTTGGTGTCAAAGTGATTTTGGCTACAATCAGAAAGCGACTGCAGAAATGTGACCTGCATGGGAGGTGTGCTTGGAAAAATCCTTTGCTGGCTAAAAATATCATCAGAGACCAGCTACAGTTTGCCAATAAACATATCTGTAAAGACCAGGTCTGTTGGAATAATATGCTCGGGACAGACAAATCAAAGATAGTGTTGTTTGGCTACAGTAACAGCAAACATGTTTGGGCAACAACCAAAGGCAGATTTTTAGGAGAAGAAGCTCAGTTCACTTGTGAAGCATGGCAGTGACTATGTAACAGTCTGGGTTTGTTCCCCTGCCTCAAAGATTGAGCAGTTGCGGCACTTGATTCGTCTGTCTGAATCACAGCAAAGAGTGCTTAAAGATAATGTGAGGCCATCTGTCCAAAAGATGAAGTGGAGCCTTCAATGAAACACTAGTGAATCCACCAAAGAATCGCTCAAAAAGAAGAAGAAATGCTGGATTATGTGGCAAGACTAGTAGCCTAGTCAAAGCCCACATTTGACTCCAGCTGAGATGTTGTGGGAGGAATTGGAAATAAGCTTTAAATGCAAGTAAACCCCCAAACATTTTGCATGTGACAGAATTTAGCATAGAAGAGCTTTCAAAAATTTTAGAACTGATGTCAGAGTCTGGGAAATTATGCAGAACAGTACAAGAACTTGTTGTTGCCCAAGGAAATAATACTGAGGTTTCTGAGACCAAGCAGATCTTGTCTTTTCCACTTAAATTCTACACCTATTGTTCCTTATGGTTACATTCAAGTGCAACATCTCTATCTGAACAGATCAGATTCAGAATTTTTATTTATCTGAGTTTAATCAAAACAGAATCTCCATGTGTTGAGCTTTTTTTTTTCTTTTTGTTTTGCATTAGCAGTCTTGAAGTGTCAACAAAACAAGCTGATTCATACTTTGTTTGTAATTGGGGAAAGTTGGGCTATAAGAAAAGCCTTCTAGTCTAACTAAGCATGGTGTGCACTGCTGCATTAACACTGATAGAACATTTCCCCAGAGAAAGTGTGTCGCTCTGCTCTGCATTTCCCCTATGAGAAGTGTATTTCACACAGTTTGCTGACACCTTCTGTCAAATGACTTCCTGTATGATCTCAAGAGCAAATGTGTGCAACATCTTTGATCTGTAATTCTCCCCAAATGTGTTTTTGTCTCAGAGCAATGTAAAGTGGTGTGTAGGACAGGGATAATCGAGCCTGTGAAAAAATTGCATTTTGGTATGTGACAAGAGATCCCCATCTGCCTTTGCACTAAATTTTGGGGGAAATCTGTCAGCGAGCTCTTGGTGGAAAGCCCCTGAGAAATCTACAGTCCCTATCATGCAATCTTAACAATTGCAATTTCTCATTTTTTCAGTGGAAATGTTACTCACCAACTGACTGCATACCTGATAAAAGTTGGGTGGGTTTGAAAATAATGTGAAAAACTTGTGTGTAACTCTGCTAAGGAAACTTTAATGACATCCAGGTCTTTATAGGCAAAATAATAATCCAGTGCTCCACCAAGAAAAGATTAGGGTCCTTCAGGAAGCTAATAAAGATGCCTTACTTGAATCATTATATGATTAATGCTTAATTAAGGCTAAAGTTTCCCCAATCACCCCCCAAAACAGTTCATAGTATTGGTCATTACAGCTCTGGTACTTTGGTATTACCAAAGTCATGTTTTATGTTTATGTAATTGCTAATCCACCAGTATGTGCAAGGTCTTTAACTGAAATGGACATTTTAACGCTCAGCTATAATGTTTGTTGTTATAAATTAATTTTCACATTATTTTTTTTTTTATTAGATTGTCAAACTACACTTGTTTACCTGCACTCCTGAACAGAAAAAATATTTTTAGCGAATGAACAATACACGAGATTTGCTCAAATCTGGGGGAAAAACAAAAGTTGATCTCAGTTCAGTGAATTCACTATTTTTATTTTGTTTGTTTTAAATGTGGTTTTGAGAGATTTGTAAAATATTAGTGTTTTCTTATTATCACTTGAGTTATTACATTGCATCACAGCATTAAGACTCTAATGGCAAGTGCATGCCCACTGTGGGTTTAACAAATAATCAAGTTGTAAGAGTTATTTACAAACAGGTATTGTTTGTAAATAACTCCTGGTTTGTAGATTCACTTCAGGATTTTCCACAAGAAGTTCCTTTACTTGACTGAAACCCTTTTACATGGACAAGAGTATTTTGTTTGTTTCTTTGTTTGTTTGTTTTTTTGTTTTGTTCCCCTTAATACGTTTTGTTGAACATAACTTTATTTTGGTGTATGATAAGCTATTCTGCTGAGGTCATTATGGAAACCTCCATACAATTCTTTGATACAGTTCATACATGTGTCTGAAAGGCAAGCAACACGAATGCATATTTGTTTTTATAGCTTCATTCACTGTGATTCAGATGTGATCATTCGTGGATATTACACTTAAATGTTTGCCAACAAGAACTGAAGCTTTGTGTTGGTTCTCCTCCCCTGTATGAGAAGGACGCGCACAATGCTACTGATGAACGGTAAAGCTATGACACCCTCTGCTGGTATACAGTTTAATAAGCAAGCAACAAATTACCAGCTACCAGTGCCATAATTTCTTCATAATTAATTAGGTTCATCAGTTCAAAAATGACGCGTTTCTTGCTGATTTTTTTATTTTATTTAATTTGTAAGTAGTAAAATGATAATAACATGATGTCACCGAGAAAAGAAAAAAGAAGAAAAAACATACCTGAGCCATCTAACTCCAAAACAGGTCATCAATAATTAGTTTCGGTACACAAACACGTCATCAACAAAAACCACTTGTTTCTATGACTCTCCATAAGTCATCTAAAGGACGCTAAAAATAAACGTTTCTCAATACCAAAGGGAAACTGAACTATGTCGTTGCTGACCTTAACTTTATGACATCCTCTTTAAAGTATGCATCCTTTCATCACTTTGGAAGCACGACCTGCTTTTTCTCGGTGATGTCACGGCTATGAAATGTACGGACAAGCTGCTTTTCTTTGAAAGCGACACTGTCACGCTGCAGTCTCTGTAAGGTGTAACTACATTTGAGCCGAGGTGCTCAGAGTAAACATGGTTAATTGTCAGGTTAAATCATTTCTGTCTGTGTGAAGTCGGTGATGCGTGGTTTTTGCAGTGTCTGACACCGCTTATTGTGAGGTAGGCCATTGCGCAAAACTGTTTGTCACCGGCCACACCTTTTCCACGCCTTCCTGAAAAGTGGTAGTTACAGTTAAGCCGAGCTTAAAGATATAAGCGAGACGCCAGGGGCTATGGACTGCATTGTTCACGGAGCAGCTCGAGTGCCAGACTGTACCATGTGGTGGACACTATTGTCAGTCATTACTGGAGTGCTAATACTAGTTCTCCGTTTCTCCACTCGCAGAAGGTAAGATAAGTGTTACAACATGTTGATTTTGCAGATAATAAATTAGTACTAAGGCTTGTTTACTGTGTAAATGCATATTTTGCAAATGTTATAGCTTTACCGATTACTTATTTCTTTTGTTTGGCGCATTTAATCATAATCAAAATTTATTAAAATGAACGAAAAGTAGTTGATATTAGATCACTACTTTAACGCTGTATCACTAATTGAATATTTAGCATTTGGGGTTGCTTTTAACGGCAAAATATAGTGTGATTTATACTGAAGACGACTTGCCAATTGTCTTTTTAACTAAAGAAATCCTCCTTTTGGCATTGCTTAATGCGAATGTAAACCTGTTGTGTCAGATTCATGTAAAGTGAAAGGAAGCAAACGCTAAAGCATTTGCGATATGAATTTCCGTGTACCTGACAGGCGGAGAAATGAGCCTCCTCTGGACAAAGGTTGGATTCCATGGCTGGGACATGCCATTGAGTTTGGGAAAGATGCTGCAAAGTTTTTGGCCCGGATGAAAGAAAAACATGGAGATATATTCACAGTAAGTTCTGATTAATTAATTTAATACTTACTCTTTGAATCCAGAAGCTTGAATGCAGTTTATTTTTTTAATCGTAAAAAATATTATACTGAACATTTCGGGGATAGGTGAGGCGAGCAAATTAACAATCTGTCCTCACAGGTGCGTGTCGCCGGTCTCCGTGTGACAGTGCTGTTGGACCCACACTCATTTGATAGTGTGCTGAATGACAGAGATTCCTTTGATTTCACCCGGATCAGAAGCCAGGTCATACAAAAGGTGTTCAGTCTGCAGCTGACAAACATCAAGCCTACGTTGGAGAGGGAATGGATGGAACAGTAATAAATATGTCTTTATCGACTTTATAAGTAACAAAATTATATGACTGAAATCAGTGTTGCAAATCTTAATACTATCTTTAATTTGCATTTTTTAGGCATTTTCGAGGTTGCAGCCTTTCCAAGCTCAGCAGCTCCATGAACACTCACCTTCAGACCCTGCTCCTGCATTGCCACAATGGGTCCGCCCCTTCAGAGTGGAAACAAGAAGGACTTTTTGACCTCTGCTATAGTCTTCTTTTTAGGTAAGGCATAATATTTTAACCTAGCAAAAATACTGCATCTAATCTTTAAAAAAGAACATGATAAACATGGTGGTATTCTTATGCTTTTACCTGTGACAAACAAAAAGAGTTTTTACCGTTCTTGTTGTTGTTATCAGGGCTGGATATCTTACATTCTTTGAGAGGACACACAATGCGGCTGCTGCTTACGAAGAGTTCCGCAAATTTGACAATCTTCTCACCAAACTGGCTCGTGGCTCACTCAGGCGCGGTAAGTTGCACTGCAGCTTAACAAAAATAAAACAGATGTTCGATGGACATATAAACTAAACTTGCATCTGCGCAGCACCATAATGCAAGTGTTTGATGGTTTCATTACAGAAGAACGCAGAACAGTCAGCCACTCGCAGGAGCGACTGTGGGAACTGCTTTCTCCACACGGGCTGAGGGGAGGGTCAGAGTCAAGCACCTGGCAACAAAGTTACTGTGACTTCCTACAACAGGAGGGGATAGATGCAGATATGCAGAAAAAAGCCCTGCTGTTACAGTTGTGGACCACACAGGTAAGAACTGTTTAATTGTCTGTATTGTTTCCCGTTCTCACACAAACCATAAACATCCACAAATTCCTTACAGTGGCATCAGTGCATAAAACTCCTCCGCACCCATTGCTTGAATACCATTTCACACAACAGTGTTCAGCTTGCCAACATGAAATCATAGATGCTAGATTCCCCGTGGCCAAGTCACTCAGAGCTACCTGCTTCAACATGTAACTTGAACTGGAGTTGCCCTGAATCAGTTTTCCACGTCACTCTGTATTCCTTGAATGTGAAGAATTACATGCGCAAACACTGAGAATGAGAACAGTGTTAGTCAGCTGAAGTTGCTTCCTCTTTTTCTGACAGTTTCAGGCATCATACCAGGCATTTGTGCTGTCAGTCTTTTGTTTTTGTTTCTTTTTTCTTTTCTGTTTTTTTTGGCTGGAGTCCAATTCGTCTGATAATGTTGTTTAACTGGATGCAAATCACTTTAAAAAGACTCACATTGATACTCTCATGGATACTTCCTCTAGTGCAGAACTCTCTTTTACACTATCCAGTAACACCAGTATCTTCCATGAAACCTTGCTGAAATATTATTAATTTTGTTTTAGTGGGCTTTAATATAAAATGTTTCCATTGTTAGCAATATTTACACAGGTGTGACTGTGGGATTTAAGGTTTTTCACTAGTTCAGACAGGTCCCAGTGGTGGAGAAATGAGGTCACTACTCACTGCTGCCAGGTGGGGGAGATAGTGAGCTGTATTTGGTCTTTGTTTCTGCTGTTGCTCTATGCTACATTTTAGCTGTAATAGTTTTACCTCATCGTTAACCTGTTATTCTCCCTGGAGAAAGCTTTGTTCACCCTTAAACACAGATGTATGGAATTTTAACAATGACGAACCTATCCCGGCCCCACACTGCAGGCTCTCACACCTGCTGTGCATGTTTGGGAAAGCCCGCCAGTCCCCACGTATATTTCTGCATTATCATGTCTGCTGGGATATTGGAGCACACAGTCTCTGTCTTGAATGGAAACTGGAGCACCACTGCAGAGAATAGAAGGATTAAATGTGAGACTGGCGAGAGGTGCCAGAGTGAAGCTTATACATGTGTTACAGGCAGATTGATGTTTTTTTTTTCAGTGTAAATTGTAAATGCTAGGATTTCACCGAAGTCGCCTACATCGTCATGAGTCTTGCACAAGCTGGAGGTTGCCGTTCTTTTTCCATTTGCAAGGAATCAATGTTATTGACTGAAACATACACCGATCAGCCGCAACATTAAGACCATTGACAAGTGAAGGGAATAACGTCCAGCTTCTCATCACGTCGAAATGTTCTGCTGGGAAACTTTGGATCATGTCTTTACCACATACAGTGCAAACAAACACTGATGCTGAACAAGCACACCCTATCAACACTCCCAGTCACTAATACCTTCTTCTACCAGGACATTGAATGCACCAGTAGTGAAAAATTGGGCATGAATAGGTCAAGGAACATGACAAAGAACCCAAGAAGCTGAACGAAATTTGCCAGATCCTAACGTAATCACGCATTTATGGGCTGCAGTAAACAAACCTGATTAATGGCGACCCCACCTCCCCACCAACATCCGTAAAACACACCTCAAGGTCCGGTGTTTATAACCTGGCATGGGTCAGACCTATTTTTGCTGCACAAGTTGGGCCTAAACATTATAGCAAATGTGGTTTTAATGCTGTAGGATATTCAACACCACTTTCACATTTAGTCATATAGTCAAAGCCAATAACTGGCCAGCAAAGCATTTTGGACCGTGAATAGTTGGGAAATGAGTGGTATGGGGGTCATGCTGGTGAGCACTATTACCTCACAATTAGAAGGCTCCTAGTTGGAATTTCCTGGGTGGTTGGGCCTTTCTGTGTGAAGTTTGTCTGCATGAGTTTTCTCTGTATTTCAGTTTCCTCCTATAGTCCAAATCATGTTGATTTTGTATATTCGTTTTCTGCCTTTTCCACTATGTTTGCTGGGGTCGACTTGAACTCCCTTGCAACCCTATAAGTGGGATAAGTGGTTTAAAAGATTGATGGATAGATTAATGGGAATAGCTATATAACAAAAATGACCTACTATCACCTTTAATGCGAATTTCCATTTAAAAACTGCACTGTAAAACCTGCTTTGTGTGCAAATGGAAATGTTTTTTTTCTTCTCTCTCATCAATTATAATTCCCAAAATGATAAGTATTTTTCCTCTAAGAATCTGCAGCTGTTGGGATAGACTCATATTATAACCTGAGGCATTATATAAGGCGATCTGAAGATCTAAGAGGGCAGAAAGACACTGTGATGTACTTCTAGTCACTTTTGCTCATTTGCCCTGCCTGTCAATGGAGAGTTGACCTGAGATGAGCAGAAGTAAGAACAGCTCCCCTAACCCACAGCAATTACTGTCTGACAGGCTCAGGTGTCTCCCACAGTGGTTGACAGAGGTGCCTACAAAGCATGGGGTGACTTATTGGCTTCTCCTCACATCAGTCATATTCACACAGTAGCAGTACAGAGAAATTAGAGGAAAGCAAATAATAGCCATCATCAAAAGTATCTCTATTTTAGGTATATACTAGCTTTATACATACAAAATGAATTCTGTTGTTTTTTTTTCATCTGAAACTCGTGTAAAGGTTTGTGCGCGTGCAATGTTTGTTTCAGTGTAATGCTGGACCTGCTGCCTTTTGGCTCCTTGGCTTCCTGCTCACTCACCCAGAGGCCATGGAGGCTGTTAAGTCAGAGATCAGAGGCCTTTCCACACGGCGGGATACTTCCTTTCAGCAGCCCCAGAACAACCCACTGGAAGCACACAGCACACCTGTATTTGGTACGTAACAGCTGCTAGCAGCCTTTTCTGTTATTCACTTGAGCCCTTCTGCCTTGGGGTTTAATTGCTCCAGTGGGATGGAAACAAAAGCTCATTTTGAGCTGTTAGAAATAACTGCAGTGTATTGAAACAGTGACAGCAGCCATGGCAGTTTGAACTTTGAACCAATTAAATGTTGATTGCCTTTTTCATATAATCGTATCTGTGCAATGTTTGTTCGTCGCCAAATTACGCCTGAGGGCACCGCAGACTTAACTCACACTGACACCCCTCTGACATCATCCACTCAGCTGTCCTTTCAATTGTACAGATAGCATTTTGAGTGAGACCCTACGGCTCACTGCTGCAGTAATGATCAGAAGAGAGGTGGTGCAGGACAAGATCCTGGACATGGCCAATGGAAAGAGGTACCACCTCAGACGAGGGGACAGAGTGTGTCTGTTCCCTTTCCTCAGCCCTCAAATGGACCCACAGATACACCAAGAGCCACAGGTATTTAGTGTGTACATATGAAGTGCATTAATCTAGAATAGGATCTATGCATTAACAGCACCAACATGGGTTCCTCTATACTAATTATATTATGGCAAATAAGCTGGCCTCGAGGTGGCATGATTAAACACTGTGATTTAAAACACAGGCATAATACTTCCTCTGGCATAAGCTGGTAAATGCCTACAAATTATTTGTCAAGGACTAGGGCTTGTTTATTTATTAATGTTCATTCTTATTATTTGTCTTAACTCGTTAGAGGTGAAATGTTATTTTATAGCCAAAAAGTCAAGCTTGTTTTCATGATATCATAACACACACAGCTAACGAAGCCCACATGTTTTGCTCTTGACAGACTTTCAAGTACGACCGTTTCCTAAATGATGATATGACAGTGAAGGATGAATTCTACAAGCACGGAAAAAAGCTGAAGTATCACAGCATGCCTTGGGGTGCAGGGAAAAACAGCTGCGTTGGGAAAGAGTTTGCTATTTCAACTATTAAACAGTGAGTGTTAAAATCATTTGTAACATATTTCCATCATTTATCTTAAGCTTAAAAATAAATAATACTTTCATCATCAAAGAGTTCCATGCAATTTCAACCTGATTACTCGTTCTGGCCATCTTCACATAATATCCCCCCTTTTTATCATTTCAGTCCTGCTTTTATGTTCTCAATCATAAAGTAAGAAGCTGTTATACAGCCATTGCTTATTCTCTGTACTGACCTGTATGACAGAGGTGAAGGATATTAGAGAGAAGTCACTCGTAAGAGCCAATGTCAGACGTCCTGTACAAATGTTAAAACAGCCTCAGCTGTGCTAATATGTCTGAAAAGATGTAAACAGTTTTTACCTCTTTTTTCTTTAGATTTGTCTTCTTGGCCTTGACCCATCTTGATCTGGAGCCGTGTGACCCTGAGGCTAAACTGCCCCCCGTTAATCCCTGTCGTTATGGGTTTGGGATGCTCCAGCCAGACGGAGACCTGCAGGTCCGATACAGACTGAAGAGAACATAGCACCTTACTGTACAAACTACTTACTGACATACTGTAATATTATTTATTCTATCTTATATTTGATCAGTCCACCTTAAATCCTATTTAATGTTTTCATTTTTGTAATTTTGTATGTTAATAAAAAACTAAAGGAAACACTAACCAGCTGATTTTGTCTCATTTTTAATGACTCCGATTTCTTATCTGAGTTCAGAAGTTATTTTCTAAAGGAAATGCAAATACAGAAGATGCAACATTAAAGATCAGTGCAACAGCTCGATTATATTGATTTTGTAATGGGTCAGGATTGATGTCACCTTTGAAATTATTTAATTTCTGTAGTGCCGTGTAATATAAAATATTTCACCACACTCTTCATTGGGGGCCTGACCCCCGCCCGCTCCCCACAGGTTATGGTGAACTGCAAAGCAGACTAGTGAAACACTGATCAATCTAGAAGTGATCACATCAGTCACACACCATACAACGATGCATCACTAATGCCTAATAACGTAATAAAATAGAGCTACAGTGTATCTCTCCAGTCAGGTGGGAGCTGCGGGTGTGTTTTCGGATGCTAGGCTTTTGTGCACATGCACATTTACGCGTCTTTTTCTGGAGCCATCATAGTCTGACGTACAAGTAGCTGTGTGTTTTTGATGATAGAGTTGCAGGACGCGGTGGTGAAAGAGTTAAACAGATGTGAAAGAGAGCGCCGAGCTGCCATGGATCCACCTTCACAGAGATGCGGCGCCTCCTCACACAGCTGACTGGGAACACAGGTAGTCTGTCCGAACGGGCTTGTCGGCGTACTTGTTGATCTTCAGGGTGAATCAGGGAAGCGAGATGCGGAGCAGGAAACCGGCGGGTAGACAGTAGATCGTGCTGAAGATATCTCTGCCATGTCGGAGGCAGAGGAGGGGGAAATGGATTGGTTTAGACCCTGGCAATAGTAAACCAATAACGGCGCCTCAATTTTTTTTATTATTTTCTAATGCTACTGCTTCGTTTTTGTTTGTGGCAGCGGATTGATTGTTCACAAGGCGGTACGTGCTGGTTTGATTCAGTGTAGGATGACAACTCACGAAGGTATTTTTGAGCTCATTTTCCATTTCTGGACTTTGTGTAATGTGCAACCTATCAATTGTAATAGCTTTCCAGTTGCATGGGGGGAACACTGTGCGTTTAAGCTTGCACCATTATGGAGCAGGGAGCCTTTGAAAAACACGGGAAAAGATGGAAGATTTGCATTCACTACATTGCACTTTTAGATGGCTAGTACCATTCCCAATCTAGCTACGCAGATTGCCAGTGTGTACAAAGGTGGGGCTGATGTTTGTTTTGTGGTTTGTTTAATCTGTTTTGTCGAAGCTTTGACTTGGATAAAGCAGGAGGAGGGTGGAGGCTGCTTCAAATGAATATTTATTATTATTATTATTATTGTTTTATTTATTCCAGCAACATCCACAACACAGATATAACAATATCTACATCTTGAGTCCAGTAACACTTTTATGTTCAGTTTTTTCGTCCTTTCTTTTTTAAAAATTTTGCATGCGCATTTAGAAACTAGTCCTCAGGCCTATTTGTGCTTGTGAAAGATTACAAACTTTGTGAGACAGTGATCACATCTGCAGGACCGATGTGTTGTGGACTTTTCCGTGCCCTCATCACACAACACACAAGCTCAATATATACGTTTCAATGTGCAGCTTGTGCCACGTGTACGGTCATAAATGGTCCATAAAAATATTGGCCTCTTCGTCACAAGAGGATGTAACGTAGGCTATATTTTCTTGTCAGATAGCCTGCCCTCCCAAGGGAGCTCGCCGTGATTCAGGGAGTGAACATTTGCTTCCTGGTGTTTCAGCACCATTGGACTGGACAGCGCTCACTTTGTACAACATTCACTGTGTGGTGTTCTGCGTCTCACCCACCCACAGCACTGCATGGGCGTCATACGGGCACAGATCGACCTCTGTGGAGGCAAAATAATAATAATAATAATAATATTAATAGTAAGAAAAAATGGGCACGATGACCTCTTTTTCCACCTTGTGCAGCCATCTAAGCCATCACAGCAGAAATAGTTAAAGATAAATATTTTATCTGTTACCACAGAAGAGAGCTCTCTTCAGAATTGGTCAGCACAAATAGGTTGTGTAAAGTTTTGGGAACTTGTTATCATCAGCATTTCCCCCCCACACTTGCTTTAATTGATGATAGAACAGCATGGATGCATTTTGGTAATGTTTCCCAAAATATTTTTTAACCCCCCAAAAGAAATGCATGACAGTGTGTGCTGGCTTTAGCCTTTTATCCTTCTGAGCATTTTTTCTACTATTGGATGAGGAAACATTTAAAAAAAAAGAAGAAGATTGGACTGTTTTATTCATTTAAGTCACAACAGCTGATTAGGGAGATTAGGATGATTTCATTTGTTTATTCTAAATGTATCTGATCTATAGCATCTGGAGGCAGTTTTTCTTCTGTTCTTGTTGTTGGAAGTGTCAAAAGTATTTTGTAAGTGACGGGGGAACATTTATTGAGGCTTTTTGCAGTATCAGTTTTAGATGATTGCAGTACAATAATAAGCTAGGATTCTGTTTTTTGCCTTGTTTATATGTGAATGAGTCATCTTAATAACCCCCATCTGTTCACCAAGAGATTCTTGTGGTTTTAGGAAGAAATAAAAAAAAAAATAGAATAATGCTGAAGACAACAAGAACAGCAGTAACTGATTGGGAAATATCATTAGAAATAACTCAATTTTATTGATTTCCAGTATTTTTGCATGAGCAGTTCAACCAGTGAACAGTTAAGAAAGCATTTTATGATTGTTGAATGACATTTTCAGAAGAAAGACAGAAGAATTAATGTGAGTGAAATAATTTTGTTTTACTTTTATCATCATTTTAACAATAGTCAGATTTGCCTTTCTGGGGTAATGTATCCCAGGTTGTGAACTGCTGCCAGAGCAGCAAGGTGTTACGACTGTTACAACTGAAATCAATGGGCCTCTGACATTTGTATTAAGCTCTGTAACACTAATGGTTTGTTTTTGTTTTGTGATTCCTTTAGATACGATAATGAATGAAGAGACAATCAAGTGTAGTCCATAGCCTCGGCGGTCCTCATGCTCTCTCTACCTAAAGTTATCATGGAGAAATCCTTGGCCGAGTTAAATAAAGCCGGCTCTCGGTCAACATCATCGCTGCCACCTGAACCAGTGGACATCATTCGCAGCAAGTCATGTTTCCGCAGAGTCAGGCTAAACGTTGGAGGGCTCCCACATGAGGTCTTGTGGCGAACGTTAGACAGGCTACCACGAACGCGTTTGGGAAAGTTAAGAGATTGCAACTCGCACGAATCACTGATGGAAGTGTGCGATGATTACAATCTTGAGGAGAATGAGTACTTTTTCGACCGGCATCCAGGGGCGTTTACATCTATTCTGAACTTTTACCGCACGGGTAAGCTGCACATGATGGAGGAAATGTGCGCCCTTTCATTTAGTCAAGAACTAGACTACTGGGGCATCGATGAGATCTACCTGGAGTCGTGTTGCCAAGCAAGATATCACCAGAAAAAGGAGCAAATGAATGAAGAACTCAAAAGGGAGGCAGACAACTTAAAAGACAGAGAGGGAGAAGAATTTGACAACACCTGCTGTGCCGAAAAAAGAAAGAAACTTTGGGACCTCCTGGAAAAGCCCAGCTCATCTGTTGCAGCAAAGGTAATGCCACGGGATTTTGGGTGTGAGTTGATCATGATTATGTTCACTTTGACCCCGTCACAGAAATACCTGCAGTGTTGTGCTTAAAATTTCAGTTTATTCAAGAAAAATCAAATAATAGGAAGTGCTCCTGTACCAAATATCAGCACAGCCAGGTGACCTTAGATTACTGCCATTGCATGGAGAGGAAACAGTTACACTTTATGATTACACAAAATATATCAGTCATTACATTTTGATTGTTCAAAAGTTGGAACATGGAGTAAATGCTGGAAATCATAGAAAAAGCCTGTCAATTTGTGTGCTGTTGTCTGCAGTTATTGTGATTTGAAACCTGGGAACAAAACAGGAAGACGAATTTGGTAACAACATAAATGGCTGCCTTTATTTATTGCTATAAAACATCTTTAAAACGTGACATTGAGCTCATTAGCCTTGTGTCCTGTAATGCTGCAGTTACAAAGGACCATTGCTGTATAACTGCCATCATTATTATCATCAAAACCAAAAACAGACCTTCAAACACACAGACCAGTGGACCAAATGGACCAGTTGGTAATAACTTGTTATTTCCACAATATTACTTAATTTTTTTTCCACCTTATTATCCCACTGTTACCAAGCTGTAATATAAAGTGCAACTACATTAAAATAACTAAAGCACTTGCTTTTTTGTGAAATCCCCCCCCCCCCCCCCCCCAAAAAAAAAAAAAAAATAATAATTTTGAGATTTAGAGGTTTGAGGTATTTAATTTTAGCTCTGTGCACATGAACAAGAAGCTGGAAATGACATGGAATTCTTTCAACCATAACCCTAACCCGCACCGTTAGTCAATGCATGTTATGCCATCAGCAGGCCTTTCACAGAGCCACACCTGCAACTGCAACCTGGGAGACCACAGCAGTGTTAAACATGAGCAACCTTTGATCACACTCTTCTCAGTTGGATTGGAAGGATCAAAGAGGGGGGCTGTTTCTTCCCATCTCAGTTTTAAGGGGAGCAGCGTGCCTTGTTTGTCTTGCAGCTATTATTGTATGGGAAATGGAAATGAAACTATTAGCAATTTGTGCCGGCTGATGCTTTGCAGCGAGGATTTGTTAGAACTGTCAGCTCTAATCCACAAACAGAGTGAGATGAGTGCTGTGAGTCTGTCAGTGAAATGTCTTCTTCACAGGAATCAAAGAGATGTAAAATCGATGCTTATTGGGTTAGCGCTAAGAAAGTGCTGTAGCCTACAAAAAGGAGATGACCACTCGGAGTCGACCATAAGTTCTTGTCTCCGTTATCACGCCCTGATACCTGCAATTTATCAAAATATCAGCGACAAACTGTTGTGAAGTGCTCGACGAAGATGGGTACAGCGATTCACTTTGAATAATAACACAGAAAATTGCTTATGCAAAGTGGTTTCAGCGAATCTCTAGCTCTCAATGTCTATATATATCTATTATTCATGTTAAAGGAATTTAACTGAGCTGCTAATTCACATAACCTCCTGGCTTGGCAACATTATATCTTGATAGTGGAGGATAGGGATAGACAGAAAAAGGAGCAAACTTGACATAGCAAGCAGCAGAGTTTATTAATTCCTAATTAGTTAAAAAAAGGACCACATTAAACCACAGACCAAGCTACCAAAACCATTCAAGGGGTTCATGTATTGTCTTAGTTCTTTTATTTATTTATTTAACTGTGGGCTTGTTGAGCAATCCAACTTGAACCACAGACTGAGCTGTGCTCTCCTATCCTGGACCAGAAATGGGACTGTATGTGCAGCAGCCCATAAACAGATGGTGAATGGTAGCGATTAGCACAAAACAAATGGTTACCAGGCAACAAAAGTACGATTTTATCATCACCGAAGGAGTGGGTATTGAACAGGAGTAGGCCTATTTGTGTTTCTGTGTGAGTGTAATTGCACTTCTGTTTAGTTCCTGTTTTAATGTTTGTACAAAACAAAACAAGCAGCTACAATTTTTAGATGTTCAGGGGATAAATGTTTAAAAAAAAATCTCAGTGTTGCTGCCTGTGTTTTCTCTGCCCTGCCATCCTTCCTGGCTTTCTTTTCTCTGCATTGGCTCATATCTCTCCTCCCTTCCTTCCTTCTTGAGGCTCCTCTGGTATATACTTCTGTCTAAATGTCAGGGAAATGTCACATTAATTATTCTCCAGGAGACTCTAGGCCCAATTTGAAGCTTCCCTCTCTCTGTTTACATTCTTTGTAAGCCACAGCATTGTCTGTCTCGCACTCAGATCCCAGATCAGATTCCAGTCACCATAAAATAAGATTGTGTCTGACCGCTGGCAAAGCAGTGCCTAACAATCAGATTGACACCAAGAAAAGCCTT